>NC_069785.1:64644134-64959134 GCF_027406575.1 Nycticebus coucang
GGAGATATTCGATTCAGAGAATATGTATAATTGAATGTGGACCCCAGGAAGGGCAGATGGTCTCTATTTAAAAAATTTATATTGAGGTCCGCATCCTCCTAAGAAGTAGCTCTGTTGCCTACGGCTATTGAGGAAAAGCTACTTCTTATTCCTTTAGGGATCTCCTAATCTTCTCCATTCCCAGGTATAGTTAGGGTCATAAAAAATGAGTATCTGTTCCTAACTCACATCTACTGCAACCAACCAAGTCCCATGAGTATATCATCCATCCCATTTCTCATCCATCTTCTCACCACCCAGTGAAGGCACTCCATGCCATGGATTACATGGCACCACCACACGTCTTTTCCCCTGTTTCTTTTTAAACCTAGACTAAAATACTGTAGAAAAATCACTTTGATTATCTTTTTCTTACGCATTTAGAGAAATTATTTCAATCAATTATAAAAAGCTTGTCATACCCTGGGCTCATTGCCAGGTTTTAGGGATGACATGAAGGATAGCTATTGGCCTCAAAGAATTCCCTGTCCAGTGAAGCAACAGACTTTGCTTTCTAATAGGGGGAGGGATTTTCATATTAGGATTCACCTGGTAGAAAAACTGCATAAAACTCCAAGGATTGTCCTTTAACAAGGTGAACAGCTGTTATGGTCTTCGGGTTGATCCTTGACATGTTTCCTACCATGCAATCATTTTGCCCTGGTGCTGGATGTGGGAAGCAGCAGAGATGGTGGGAAGGCCTCCTGAAACAAGAGTTGGAGATGGCATTGAATCTAAGAGGAAGAAGAAAGGTGCCTTTCAATAGTAACCCTCTAAAATGGGAACTGAACATTCTTTGAGGGACAAAGATGAAAGTTACTGTCTATGAAATAAACACATAAGTAGAGCTCATATGGTGATGGGATTTGAAGGAGACATGAAGCAACTTGATATAAACACAAGACGTGGAAAAGAGAATGGGGCTCCAAGGGGAAGTCCATAGATCCTTCCCCTTGCTGTCTGTTGTTCTATAAGGTGTGGGTCACAGCACAGATGGAGAGACCAAGAGAAAGAATGAGAAAGGATCAAGAGAAACAGAGAAGAGAAGGGGTGTAAAGCAATGAAGAGAGGGGAGTGCAAGGAAAGGGATAACACAAGAAAAAGCGGTCAAAGATGCGGGGTCAGAAGTATGAAGAGAATAAAGATAGAAGGACAAAAGCCAGTCTAGAACTGGCTGATGAAATCCTCTGTCCCCACTGGGCTGTTCCCAAGAGACACTTTCTCCATGGTGCAGGGTTAGCAGCCAGGTAGGGGGGCAAGACTGGGACAATGGGATATTAAGGATGGTCCCACTTTCTGGGCATTCATTTTTCATGTACCTACTGCTGTCTATTTTTTTTTTTTTTTCACTTTTCTAGCCTCAAAATCTTCTCTTACCTGTCTTTTGACCCTAAAGGGCACTCACTTAACCTTGGGAAATTACGATAATGATGTAATTTTGGTTGCTTGGTGATAGGCTATTGACCTCGCTTTGGGGAAGAACAGAAATTCTACTGGTCTGCCTAATAGCCCACCATCGAGGCACATTCCCACTCTATTCAATGCCAAAAGTGGGCAGGTTCTGAAGAACCAGACCTAAGAAAAGGTCAGGAAAGTTTTAGACTCAGCTTACCTAAAAGGAACCACCAGTTAGAAAACAACCCTTGTGTCTCTAGACATGCCTCTAGTTCTTCAGAGTTAGTGGAGCTGATCTTAGGGCGAAGCTAGGCTTGAGAGCCAAGGATTCGCTCCTTAGTTAGGGGTAGCCTCTGTGTATGTCCTTAAAAGGTGCTTAGACACCTCTGAACCAACGCTAGACATGGAAACAGGGTGTCCTCAGACGTCAGCTTCTGGGGAAGCAGGAGTGTGAAACAAAACAGGGGGATCTGTTGGCTTCTGTAGAATATGGGGCTTCATTTTTTCTCAAAATTAGGGCCTGAGGCTGCCTCTTTGAGGTAGATCAGTGGAGGACAGAAAGCTGGGTAGCACCTGAAAGAATTAGCTCCCCAAGTTCATGGCAACAGGTAAATCCAAAGGGCAACTAAAGGAGCCCAGAGGGAGAAGAGACAGAACACCCTCGACTGGCCATTTCTGATCACTGGAACAAAGTGCAGGGAAAAGTGACAGATCCTATGATTCCCTTTCTCTTAGCTCCTCTCTCACCTCTCCTGAGGCCTGGCATTCCTATTTAAAAGAAAAACAAGGTATCAGATGACAGAATAAGGTACCAAATAAAAAAATCAGAGAAACAGATAAGATAGGCAGAGAATGAGAAAGAGAACAGGGTAAGTATCTTGTAAGCGAATAGCAGTAGAAGAGACTGAGTGGCACTTAGAGCGAAGAGAATGGGTCAACTGGAAGGAGGATGTGGGGGGGGGGGGCAAGCATAAACAGAGGGAAGGCCTGGGATCTGTAAGAGCACTTCACAAGGGGAAGGGAAGAGTCTTCTTGCAACATCCTCTCACCCTTTTGTTCTTTATACACAAATATATTTTCTCTGTCTGCTCTCCAATGCCTTCCCTTTTCTCCCTTTTCCCCTTTATTCCTTGATAAATGTCGAGAGCCTGACTGCGCCATGTGCTAGGCTAGAAGAAGCAAGGGGGGCGGGGGGAGATGCATGAAGCCAGCTCCTTGCTCCTAAACCCTCTGCTTTGAGAACTGTGTGATACCCTGCAAAGGACAGGGGTTGGGACACTGCACTCACAAGATGGACTGCAGTTAGGTGCAAGCAGGATTCGGCAGGGCCCTCTGTATTTATATCGGAGGAAGACTGATTCCGATCACCCCAAATTTGGCTCCACAGCTGCTTGGTTGGCTGAAATGATACTAGGGGTATGAAGGGCAGTGATGTGGGCAGTGGCTAAAGATTCCAGACTCACGAAGTTTCTGGTTTCCCTGAAGGTGTTAAGTAGATGATAATAAGACTGCTACGTAGGGGATTACTGTATCCTCACTCCCATATACGCATATACTGTGGGAGAAATGATTATATTTCCTCTACTTTTCTTGAATATGTGTCTGTTAAAGGGATTAAACAACACACACAGACATCCCCGCGCACACATACATACACAGGAGTGGGCACTATCACTGTAATTTGATCAAAGATATTGAACCATCAGGTTTGGAGACCTCATCCTATCGTGTTTGGAACTTGCCTCTCTGCTGTGAATGGCGTCCCTGGGGCCTCCATGTGAATTTTCCCCAGAGGCACCCTTGAGTCCATAGGGATTGGATGCTGTGTTCCAGCTCCTTTTTTGGATGCTGTCATCACTCTACAGAGGCGGCTCCTTTTAGGCTCCTTCACCTTCACATGACCCTCTCTTGCCCACATGTGCTCTCAGCCATGCTTAGCAAGAGGCCACACAACTCACAGCAAATGAAATAAAAACCCCTTCCCCATCTTTGCCTTTCCAAGCTGCTGCTGAAGGGATGATCCATTGACAAAGATCTAAATCTAGGGTTCCAAGGATCGACTTTCCCCGTAGCAGGAGAGGAGGGGTAACCAGTATCACTTCTGACTGTTAGCTTGTTGATAGGCTGTTATTCTGCCTGTTTCTAAGACAGTCCACCCTTTCCTGATGTCAGTATTTGGGGGCCGTGCTTAAAACTGGGGTCTTTTGCTCTTGAGCTTTTGTGAAGGGTGGCGGTTTATTTCCTGGTTCTTCCATTTCCCTTTTCAGTGCTAAATAAATTTCTAAGGCTTCCTTTTAGTCAACAATTGCCTTCATGTTTTGTCTTATCAATACCACAAGTTGACTATCCTTCAGCAAGGGCCAGCTATATCACACCAATTGCGTGCGAAAAAGACCCACAGTTGACATTTAACCCACTGCCCAAGGGCAAGTGCAGTAGCCAGCAGGAACTGGCTGGGTTTATGGAATCCACACAACCCTCCTTTTGCAAAAAGAGAGGGAACAGAGTCACTTCCAAAATCTCTGAAATATTAGCGGCTCTCAGTCATTTTTGTATCTGATTTGGGTTATGCCTCCCCATAGCCTTAGTGTATGGTTAGGATCTTTCCCCAGGATCTGTCCTAAATTTCTTTTGGAAATGTGCCAGCTTGTCATCTTGCTTGCTTTCACCTCCTCTCTGGTCTCTCTCCCGTCTGCGTGGCAGTTCTCCTGCAGGCCCAGCGTGTTGGTGTCCTCTCCTCCAACCTGTCAAAGTTGCCTTTAAGCTTTTTTGGTAAGAAACCAGATAATTAGCATTATTGTCAGAGAAAATCCATTACTTTCCACTGTTGCATGTAATCTGTGTCCTAGAGGAGAGTTCCCTGGGGATTAGGAATGTCACCTGATGATTATGGGGATCTACTTATTTGCCCTCTTTGAGAAGAGTGCTGGGTGCTGCTTCTGAAGTCACTGACTTGCAGGTGGATTATGGGCTATCATCCCTTCTGCTTTGTGACATGCCACCCCTAGAGTAGGTGGCATCTCAGCCTGTGTTTGGGCATTTTCCAGGGCCTACTGCAGACTTCCAGGAAGTTGGGGTACTTTGTCTTCTGACTTCACCACCTGCCCTGCAGTTGATCTCTTTGAAATCTCCTCCCAGAGGCCCAGAGCCTTCATCTTCCATCTCCACTTTCTTTAATCAGACCGGCTGTCAGGTATCCTTTGGGAAGTGGCCGTACAATGCTCACAAAGGTGAAAACTACTGCTGCTTTTATGGGGGGTGTCTTGTTATTATTTTGTTTTTGACTTCTCCCAGCTGTTACCCAGGAAGGCTACAGTGCCTAAGATTTTGGCCTTTTTTTCTACCTATCTCAAGATAGAGTTAATGGATCATTTCTATATAGATGGCTTTTAGCTGATTTGAAAATAAAGATATGGTGGGCATGGAAGGGGTTTCCCCAAAATGGTCTTCTTTGTATGGAGGGGTCAGAGGGGAAGGCTGCACATGGTGTGCACCTCAGAGCAAGGCCTGGGTTGATCTTTCTAGGTGACATAAGTGTTTGGGCAGCACTTCAGGTTGTAATATAGATGTTGACGGCAATGTCAGATCTCTAAGTTGAAGGCTGACAGTCTCTGTGAAGGTGATCGGGGTGAGATTTAGAGCCTAGAGTAGGGGCTGGGGTTAAGAACATCTCACACCCAGACTTCAATTCTACAGATAGCCTGTGGAGAGGGTAGGATGCTGCATGCTTCTCTTCTCCCGTCTCGGTTACGGTGTGGGCCACAAAGCTGTACCTCTCTTCTAGGCCCTTCCTTTTAGGTCCTCCTAGTCCTTCCTGAATGCAGGGAAACAGGGGAGGGAAGTATTGAAAAACCCGAATATAAAAAAAGAAAAAAGTCACTGTTAACTCAAAGTTAACAAAGTATCCTAAGAGGGAAAGAAGAAAAAAAAAAAATATATATATATATATATACCTGGATCCATATTTCTAGGCCCCTAAAATTTCTAAAGAGATATATGTACACGTATATAATTATATTATATATAATTATTGTAAATATATAATATATATTTACACTGTATATGAGCCCTTGGTTAGGAACTGTTGCTCTGGGAGGTTCTTGCATGGGGTTGGGAGTACCCCATAGGCTGAAACTTGCGGTGGGGATGGACAATTACCCTTGATTTCACCCCTCATAAGGAGAGCCTTGGGGGTTTTCATGAGGGCCTTGGATACTTTCATGCTATTTCATGGGTTGAGTTGGAGCTAGAAGTAGGGAGTATTCAGAAGAGTTAATCTTCTGTGAGAGTTGAATTTTGCATTACATCTCAGCTCAGAGTATAGATACTGACCATAGTCAGGACCTGGGGAGGCAGTTGAATTTTGTGTTACGTCTCAGCTCAAAATATAGATAGAGACCATAGTCAGGACCCAAAGGAGGCATTTTTGAGAAACAAGATTGTGAAGTCACCCAGCCGAACAGGGAACTCCTCCCTTATTGGTCTCATAGTGTTGCCTGTCCCTGTTGATGGCATTTGAAAATATCTTGGTCCCTGGATGGGGGCCACATTCCCTGGATGGGCCCTTCAAACCCCTAGAGGAAGTGCAGGAAGGGACCAAATGGACTCCTCTTGCAGGTCAGTGACCTGTCCCTGCTGGGGAGTCAGGGCTTCTCCTTTCCCCTGTCTCTATATCATCTCATCTTCCTTGTGAAAAGAGAAGAAATGTTCAGTAGCCACTATCTGCTTCCACGTGTTCACTGCAGATAGAAAACTATGATATGGGGTAGTCTGGAAATAAGGAAGAAGACGAGGATCCTGGCAGATCACGGCAGGAAGGGAGAGGAAGAAGAAAAGGCCTGTGTCTGGGTGTCACCCTGGAGGCCTGGAGGACCGAGAGGTGTTCACAAACCAACCCCGTGCTCAGAACACCCATTTGCCATAGGAGAGGACAAAACAGTACAAATAGGCAGGACACGTGCTGATATGGGAAAAATGGTCAAATGTCAAATGCCCCTTACCAAGAACCTTTTTATGATTTAATGTTTTAAATTATCTGAAGATACTAGAACTAGCCTATTTGTTCTCAGACACAGAGCTAATAGACATGTGAAAAATTTTAAAGATTTTTAAAAAATTTGTACAGAACAGAGGTTCATTTTGTACAAATTTAAAACAAAAATTGTACAAAATGGAGGTTCAAGTTCACAGTAGGCTCACACAGACCGTTTCTTGAGGAAGGCAGAGGATGCTTCAGCAGGGTGAAGACTGTGGCTCCCTCCATGACCCAATGAGTTGGTCCCAAGGGAGGGATCAGCAGACCATCAGGAACACAGCTGAGGCCCCAGGGGGATCTGCACTTTTCTGCCATTCTCAGGGGAAGCTAATGGTGTCATTTCTGGAATAATTTATTGATAGATTATGGGATGTCATCCAGCAAGCTTTAAATGATGACATGGCATCTGCAAAAGGGGCTCTCCAGCATGTGTTTGGAGGTGTGTTGAGCAGGTCTAGAGTTAAGGTATTTATTCCCAGATTCCCCACCTTTCGTTTTGATGCTGCTAATCATTCTTCACAGTCCTTTTTCAGGGGCCCAGAGCCATCATGTTCTTCTTACACTTCCCTATCAAAACCAACTCTCATTCCTCCTTAGCAGAGAAACCAAATATGGAAAGTGAACAAGACCCTCGATTCTCCCTCTCCTCTTTGCCCCCCTTTTTGAGCTCTTACCCATGAGAGATTTCAGTGACACCCCCCCCCCGGCTCCAAGTATCCCCTGGGCCTCAGGATAAGACTAACTAATGTCACTTCTCTAATCCCTCACTTTGGGTGGACTTTTGGGGTCCTTATCCTCTCTACTTTGGGACATGCCATCCTCTTCATGGAGGGGAATTTTTAGGTTTACATAGAATATTTATTCAAGGACTTCTCTTGATACCATTATGAAATAAGAATGCTTGTTTTTTGATCTTCCACCGCCCCATAAAGAGCTGCCTTCCATATTATCACCGTCTTCCAGCAAGTGTCCACAGTATTCTGGTTCAACTCACTTTCCCCTGAGAAAATGAACTGTCCCCTGACAAAAGGCCAGAATACTCATATTAAGGCAAAAACCACACGGAGCTCCCCATTTTCTCTATCCAAGCTATCGTACAAGCGATGGTTCCAATGACTGTAAGTAGTGAGACCTGAAGGACTTGAACTTATTCTGCTGGGGTGGGATTGGTGAGGGGTACTACAGAAAGGGTCGCTGGTACCACATTTGAAATCTCAGACTTACAAATGGACTCCTATGCCGTCCCATAGTCCAGCTCTAGAATCCTTTTCCTTATGAAATAAGGGAGATTTATCCTTTTGCTCTCCTATCTCTCTCTTTAGCATTGTTTTCTAAGATTTTGGCAGGTGTTCTATCTCCTATGTCCTTGGAAAATAGATAACTCAGAGTATGATAGAAAAGATCCATTTGTCCTTTTGAAACAATGATAATTATGGGATACAAAGTAATGAAGTTCTAATAATTGCAGGTCAGGTACCACTGCTTGGGGATAACTCCTGGGAAATGACAGTGGTGAGGAGGACCTAGTCGTTAGCCTTTGTGGGATGTGGCCTGCTGAGAACTCAGCCTAAGTCGTAACTAATCTGTTCTGGGAACTGCCCCAGGGTCTTAGAGAAAGCAGAGCCCAGAAAATAGCTACAGGTTTGTGTTCCTTTAGGTTGTTTCATAAGCTTCTTTCTGACACTGCTCTTCAAGAATCCTGTGGCTCAAAGGAGTTGGGCGCTGGCCCCATATGCCAGAGGTGGCAGGTTCAAACCCAGCCCTGGCCAAAAAACTGCAAAAAAAAAAAAAAATTTTCTTTTTTTATTGACCTTAAAGAGATCAGCATTTGAAAAGGTTGGCACGTGGTTGTTCTTGTGGGAATGCATCCTGAGACAAAACCCGCAAGCAAGTGTAATTGATAAGTGCTAGACCGAAAAAGGCAGGTCTGTTTAGTTCTGGTTCTGTCACTTTCCAACTGAGTGAAACTGAACTTTTCGATCCTCTATTTTCTCATGAGTAAAATGGAAATACTACTGTATTACTACATACTAGCCACACAGTCTTGTGAGGATAAAAGGGAGGGCGTGAAGCATAAACAGTTTCTTGTAATTGTGGTTCTTAATGATCTGAGTGCTCGCCGCTGGCACCTGGCTGCCATGTCCGCCACGGGCCTTCACTCTTCTCCCAGCAATTCTGACATTGACACTTGTAGATTAGGAGTGTAGATCAGGAGTCTCTACTTTGTAGACACTGGTGAGGTTTAAGTGGTCTGTAAAACCCTTGAAATGGCATGCAAAAGGGTATTTGTACATGTGAGTAGGATTTTTCTGGGGAGAAGAGTCACAGGTGTCATCAGATTCCCAACAAGTAAGGTTTCTATTATAAGAAAACCTAAAAAAGTTAACACTGTAATTTGAGAGTCAAACCTTTTATTTTGTTAACAGAAGTCACCCTCATATAGTGGGGTCTAAGGCTATGTGAAATGTGACAATGGATCTAACTGTGGGGTAGAATATTTGAAAGGGAACTTTTAGGGAAAATCTGTGATGTGTGCTCACTGGTGTAAGATCGTCTGGCCTGCAAGCTGAAGGAGGGCAAAGCAGCAACTTTGCCAATGTTCTGTCATTGTCAACTGACCCTGAGGAGGACCCTTCACCTTTGTGACCTTCAGCGACATCATCTATCAAATATGGGTTTAACTTTTCAAAGTTCCTCAACAACTCTAAAATAATATAATCCTCTTAGGAAGCAGGATAAAAATAGATCTATATCCCCATAGTAAATGAAAAAGAATTTAAATTAAAAAGTACTTTGGGCCCAAGGTTTCCAGCTTCCAAGGACTTCATCGCCAATAATGATGCGGGAATGATTCTGCTGCTCAGAAAGCACCAGGGTAAAGGAAGCGGGAGGGCCGATCCAAAAAACTCTGATGGGCCAGAACGTTGGACTTCCCCACTCCTACCCAAGGTCCAGGAGCAAATCTTCAAGATTCGCTGCTCTGCAGGGCAGCTTGCTCATCAGCATACAGTCACCACCTGAGCCAGAGAAATCCCTGCTTGTATCTTCAGACTTCCACAGTGCGCGGCTGTGGAGACCAGCACTGCTTTGAAGACACTCAGTACTCAGGTCAGTCTGCAGGACTACTGAACGCAACAGGAAGGGAGACAGGGAGACGAGCAGAGCCCTTGCTCTTGGACTTCAGATTCTACCCAGGTTCGCCCAGGCTGAGGGAAAAGGAAACGGAACTCTCTGAGAAAGGTACAGAGACCCTGGGTGGACTCAGTGTTATTTTCTAATAATGATAATGATAATAATAATAATATATGTATATTAACTATCTTATTTCATGACTTATATTTTTAAAAATATTAATACTTTTTCTGAAAAACTTCAAGGTACCCTTTGGTATATATTTCTGCCTGTTTTCATTTAAGAAAAAATTGCACGAGGGGAAGGAAGGGTAAGGGCAGATAAATTTTGTTAGGAGAAAATATAGGTTGGGTGTTAACATCACCCATTGCTCTCACTCAGGCAGAACATCAAAGTGGATGATTTGGGGACATCGAAAATGGTTGAAAAGGAGTTGTGTCCCATGACTTTTCTGAATGCAAGTAAGGAAGGAGAAATTCAAAGGGTTCCTGAAGAGGAGAGAAGGGCAAGCCTCTGTCCCGCAGTACCGCCTTCCTTGCTATTCCTACACCAACGGTGTGGAATATCTTTAGCCACCACTTCTGAGGGCCACAGACTTTTTTTTTTTAGACAGAGTCTCAACCTGTTGTCCTGGGTAGAGTGCTGTGGCATCACATCTCACAGCAACCTCCAAATCCTTGGGCTTAGGCGATTCTCTTGCCTCAGCCTCCCGAGTAGCTGGGACTACAGGCGCCCGCCACAACGCCCAGCCCTTTTTTTTTTTTTTTTTTTTTGGTTGTAGTTGTCATTGTTGTTTGGCAGGCCCAGCCGGGGCCTGGTGTATGTGGCTGGCGCCTTAGCTGCCTGAGCCACAGGTGCCGAGCCAGGGCCACAGACTTTAAAAAAGCTAATAAACATAATATTTGTATGTTCTCATGGAAGTCTCAGGATATTGGGCGGAATCTTGAGTGAAAGGTAAAGTATCCCATTTACTTCCTACCCAGCCTTGCAGGGTAAGCACTGCCAACGACCTCTTGTTCGTCTTTTATTTCTTTCCTCTGTCTCTATACACGTGCATGAACATATATTGCATTTTTCTCTCATTTGTTGATGTTTGCATGTTTGTATATAAGGACGTTCTTCTCTTTTGACAGTCACATGCTATTTTACAAAATAGCGATGGACTATTAGACTGTTGCCCTATTACAATGATAACCGTTACCATCCTCCTACACGGAGGTTTTTTTAAAAACATTTTTTTTGGTAAATACACAAGTCCATTATCTCACAAAAAAAGAGTGGGAAGTCATGTGAACTTAAAACATCGACTCAAAATGGGCTTTCTCTTTACTAACAAGAAAAAAAGGAACTCGAAATTATTCCAGTCAACATACACCTTTTGAATTAAGAACAAAGAACATTCATTATTTTCAGTCATTAAAAGTAACTCATTTTAAAACTAGAAGTAATGTACCTGTTATACATAGGGTAGGCAGAAAGGAAGAGAAATCAAAGGGAAAGCAGGTAAGCCAAGGAAAATTGGTAAAAACTATGATTTCTAAAGATCCATGAGGCAAAGATCTAGTATGTTACCACTAAACATAAAAATATCTTCTCAATTTCTAAATTTAAAGGTGAGTAGATTTTAACTGATATATGTTGAACCTTGCTGATTGAAAAAGACTACATCTTTTCAAAGGCCCTTGAAACATGCACAAAAGTAACCATTTATAACAGTGATTTTCAACCAGTGTGCCATGAGAGAATCTTAGGTGTGCCTCCAAAATGTTTAAAGACCATTAATTAAATTGTTTTTAAAGAAGTTCAAAGCACGGTAAGTATATTCTTTTTTTCTAATCTTTTTTTTTTTTTTTTTTTTGAGACAGAGTCTTACTTTGTCTCCCTTCAATAGAGTACCATGACATCATAGCTCACAGCAACCTCAAATTCTAGGGTTCAAGAGATCCCTTTGCCTCAGCCTCCCTAGTAGCTGGGACTACAGCAGCCCACCACAACGCCCGGATATTTTTAGAGATATGGGGTCTCTCTCTTACTCAGGTTGGTCTGAAACTCTTGAGCTCAAGCAATCTACCCTCCTGGGCCTCCAAGAGTGCTAGATTACAGGCATGAGCCACCGTGCCTGGCATTTTACTCTTTTTTTGATCAACATAATTTAAGAATTCCATGGAAGTTTAACTATAGGTTCAAGTGTGCCATGAGATAAAAAAGATTGAAAAACATTGATTTATAATGGCATATCAAGAAGAAAACCTCAATAAATTCCCAAAGTAGAATATTGCATTGAAAATTTTATAGATAATATTCTCTGCATATAATTGATAAAAATTAAGATATAAAAAGACTACCATCTGGAAAAAAATGTGAACTCCGTTAGCTCTTTAGTACAAGAGGAAATAAACACTAAAATTGCAGAGTATCCATAACATAATAATGAAAGCATCAAACACACGATTCAGCCATGGGATTCAGCTAAAGGCTTTCTCAGAGTAAAATTCATAGCCTTAAATTACTCTATTAAATAAGAAATAATTAAAATGATCTAACTATGCATTCAGCTCAAAAAATCTGGAAAGTAGGAAGAAATTTATTAATAGAGATTAAAATGGAAAGTCATTACATTAAATAGAACAAGAAAAAGATAGAACTAATAAATACAGAGCTGGTTCTTTGTAAAATAAAATTTAAGCTGGGTGCAGTGGCTCACACCTGCAGTCCTAGCACTTTGGGAGGCTGAGGCAGGAGGATCACTTGAGGCCAGGATTTCAAAACCAGCCTGAGCAACATAGTAAGACCTCACCTCTACAAAAAATTTTAAAAAGTATCTGGGTGTCATGGTATGCACCTGTAGTCCCAGCTACTCAAAGGCTGAGGCAGAAGGAACCCTTGAACCCAGGAGTTTGAGGCTGCTTGAGCTTTAATGAGACCACTGCACTCCAGTCTGAGTAACAGAGAGACTTTGTCTCAAAAAAAAAAAAAAAAATGAAAAGAAAAAGAAAAATTTGGTCTTTACCTAACAAATGCAAACAATGTAACCTAACATCCTGTGCCCTCATATTAATCTATAACAAACATAAGGAAGAAAAATAAAAATCAAATTTAAAAAGTAGGCTGACATATTGAAAAAATAAAATAAATAATTCAATCAAGGAGAAAGAGAGCACAAGTACTCAAAATAAGAATAAAAAAAACCACAATAGAAAAAATAAATAGGATCTTAAGTGATTCTTTTGTTCAACTCTAGGCAAATATATTTGAAAATAAGGAAGCAACTCCCACTCTTAAAAACACATTGGGACTACATGGTTTCACAGAGCAATGGTATACAAACTGTATCCAGAACTTAGGAAAAGAAGGAAAGCTATCAGATTTTTTTCTCAATGGAAGCATAACACTAATGGCAGAAATTCTAGGGTGGCCAAACTGACTGTTTTAATGAAGAACAAAATTGGAGGACTTATCTGATTTTGTTCTTCATTAAAATAATTGGAGGACTCTCTGATTTCAAGATTTCATATAAAGCTACAATGATCAGGACAGTGTAGTATTGGCACAAAGATAAACATTTAGATCGAAGTAATATAAAAGAGTACAGAAGTAGCTCAACCATTCGTGGTTGAATGATTTTCAACAGATTTCCTCGGGTAAGTCTTTCCTAGACTAAGAATCTTCTCAACAAACGGTGCTGGAACAGCTCGACACCTTTGTAGGGGAAATGAACCTCCATGTTTATTTCACATCATAACACAATTTTAAATGTATTATAGATCTAAATGTAAGAGCTAAAACTATCAAATTTCTAGAATCTAGAAGAAAATATAGGAGAGAATCTTTATGATCTTGGGCTAGTCGAAGATTTCTTAGGATACTGAGAACATTAACAGTGAAACCATTTTTGATCAATTACATTTCATCAAAATTTAAAACTTTTACTTTTCAAAAGCCTTCCTTAAGAAAATAAAGATAAGCTACTGACTGGGAGAAAATACCTGTAAAACATATATCCAACAAAAGACTTATATACAGAACATATAAAGTACTCATCCAATTCAGTAAGACAAGACAAGTTCGAACTGCCCCAAAAAAATAGCCGGGTGTTGTGGCGGGCGTCTGTAGTCCCAGCTGCTCCGGAGGCTGAGGCAGGAGAATCGCGTAAGCCCAGGAGTTGGAGGTTGCTGTGAGCTGTGTGATGCCATGGCACACTACCCGAGGGCCATAAAGTGAGACTCCGTCTCTACAAAAAAAAAAAAAAAATAGGCAAAAGATTCAGACACTTTATCAAAGAAGATATATAGTGACCTAATAACTCCAGGGGAATGTCTTTTCTATGATGTGCGGGCAACCACACAGTCAAAGACTTGAGCCATGGCTCTCCTGAGTCTTGGCATAAAGTCTGGTGATCCTTCCAGAACAGATAGGATGGAAGGCCTGTGAGGAGCTCAGGGCGTTCGCTCCTAGGAGGTATTTACAAGGCAGCTTCTCATCTCCTCTGGGTGTCTGATGAGACATGGGGCTTTCAGTGCACTCTCCAAATGGTGCTCCAGAATAGAAAACTTCCCGACTGCAGCCTGGAGGTGGCTCTTAGCAACGGGGCATTCCACGGCCCACTGTGCAGTCATCTGGCTCCTTGGGTCTCAGCAGCATCGTTTTTCTTTGTGGGGCAAGGACCATAGGGAATTGGTGCCTTACATTACACAAGAAGGCAGGACCTCCTGTATCTGGGAGGAGAAACAGAAGAGGTCCAGTGTAGGGTGCGTGAGGCCAGCCTGGAGTCACAGATGTGGGGCCAAGGCTACAGCTGGGTTGGGCCTATGTGGGAGTCTCATGGGATGGAGAGGAACTACAGACAGAAGGCTCCCCCAACACGGCCACCCTCCCTTCCTGGTGGGGGCCATTCACACAGCAGCCAGAGTGATCTTGAGGTTGAGGATCTATTCACATCACTCTCCCCTGTGTCACTCTTCAACAGCTGCCCACGGCTTTTAAGTGGGAGACTGATACCCACATCTGGCCTGCAGTGCCCAGGGCCTGGCCCCAGCCACCTCTGTGTCATGCCTCACACTTCCTGTCCCTGCTGGCTGCTCCAGACATACTGGCTGCCTCTTAGGCCTCTGTTCCTCCTGCCCTAGGGCCTTGGCCTGGTGCTCCCTCTGCCTGAAAAGGCTCTTGTTCAACCCACTTCACCCAGGTACTACCTCATGATGCTTCAGATCTCAACCCATGTGTCTCTTCTGCAGGGAGCTCTCCCTTGGTCCCCTGGCCCAGGTCATAAAAATGTGTGACATAAATTCTCCTGGCTCCCTAGACTTATCTTCTTGAGCACCATCAGAGTTCTGCGTATCTATTTGCACGGCTGGTTGATCACACTACTAATCTGGGAGTAGGTTTGGATCATTCCCTGCTGTATCCCAGTGGCTTGCGCAGCATTTGGTCAGAGAAAAGGTCTATGGTGATTTTAAGCATCTCCACACATTTCATGATGTTCCTGCCATCAAGGAGTGCCCTTTATCTTGAAGACTAGGTCTTAAGAGGCCATAAAACAACTTCTTCCCAGCATTCTCGTTCTCGGGGTCTTACCCTTGAAAGTTGGCCACCTTGCTGTGAGCACGCTCAGGCCATACATAGGGACCACACGTAGGGGCTCCAGCTGACCACTCAAGCTGTAGGTCTAGCTGTCAGTATCAGATGCTGGATGTAAGAATAAGTCTTCAATATGACTATAGCCCCAGCCACTGAGACATGAAGAATCCTAAGTGGACACCACTTAGCAGAGCCTGGTGCCCAGCAGAACCATGACAGTCAGTGGTCTTATTTAAAATTATTAAGTTAGCCATGATGCCACGGCACTCTATCTAGGGTGACAGCTTGAGTTTCTGTCTCAAAAAAATAAAATAAAAATAAGTTTAGAGTTGTCTATTAAATAGCAAAAGATAACTGAAACATATTTAGGAAATATTTTTTGAATGAGTCAGAGGGGCCTACTTTAGATCTGTGTGAATCTCCACAGGCCGGTCTCAGTTTTCCCTTCTCTATAAGGTCCTGAAGAGTCTGGAAACTTTGATGCAGAAACAAAAGTCTGTACACGTTAGACCCATTAAATACAAACTTAGGCACTCTACCGAGGGCAGAGAACAAAGTAAGGCAATCAAAAGTTACCTATGGCAGGGATCTTGGAGATGGGTTTATGGAAGGGCTCTAAATCTTCAGTTACATTGGATATGTACATTCATTTTCCTGAAAAGACCCTGACTTCCACCCAATTTTCAAGAGTCTCTGTCTCTAAAACATCAGGACCTACTGTTCTAGTGCAGCCATCCCAATTTCTAGATTAAGAAACTGAGAATATTTTTCCCTTTGTTAGTAAAGTGAACTTAGGTAGCTCAAACAAGCCTCCTTCTGAAAACAATTTCTAAATAGATTTTAATTTTTAATACACATAAATGAACTAGGAAGAAAATAAAATAGCCTCAGGCCCAAACCCAGGAATCCAGAGAGGTAAGTGAAGCTCTGCAACAGCTTTTATCTTAAGGACTTTGTAAAGTTAGCTAATCAGTGGCAGAAACTCCCCTCCCCAGTCTCGAAAGTGAACTCGAACTTCAGTTTTCACAATCTCATGGAGGTGAGGTTATAGGAGAGAAACCCAGAGCACCCAAGATGAGAGTCTAATAAAACCCTCTTCCCATAAGATTGGGGCCCTCAGTGCATGGATGAACTAGACAGAAGCTCCCCAACAGAATGCAAAGAAAAGTACCTGTCTTAAATTGCCTACTGTTAGGGGAAAATGAAATCTACCTTGAGAAGTCATAGCCACAAAACATCCTCATGAGGTTTCGAAGGCCAATGAACCTGCCCTGTTTCCTTTCCCTCAGTTGGAAACACAAACCTGAGTGGCACCGCAGTCCCCAAGGTGTGGCCTCTTCTCTTCTGGGCTTGCCCCCTACACATCAGGGGTGCCCGGACTGCACGTGCTTTTGTCCCCTCCTCCTACCTGCTTCCTATGCTGTGACCCTGCACCACATTCCCTACAGCCCCCTTCCTCTGCATCCCTACCTAGGGGCAGGAGCCTGGGGCACAGGGCCGGGAGAAGAGCCCAAAGAACAGTGTCTCAGTGAGCTCCTGGTTCTCAACCATAGATCACCTGAGGAAAACAGCCACTTCTTTCCATGGCCCCAGTTTCCCACTGGGTCTCCAGCCCCAGGCCCCTGAACTGCCTGTTGAAGAACATTGGCTCTGGGCACCGAGGGCTCCGGCCTCTGCTGGGGGCCTGGCCTTTGGGCAAAGCTCCCCCAGACAGGGCTGTGCCTCCCCCTGCAGAACATGACAAGTCCGGGACACGGCACTGGGGCACGTGGACGCCTGGTCACTGAGAGGCTGAGCGTCTTCGGCCAGTGGTGTTGCTCTCTGCTCTCTTTCCCCAGGCGCCTGGCTCGCCGGCTGTCTTCCTCCCCCTGGGCTGTGGAACCGTCTGCAAATCCTCTCTCCTCAGGAGGAGGAAAGCAGATGTCTGCTCTCCCCACCAGGCGCCAAACATCCCCTCCTCCCCCAGCACAGGCGCTGGCTCTGCGCACGTTTAATTCTCTAGTGACTGCTGCCCTCACCTCCACGTGCAGTGAGGGAGGTGACCAGAGCAGGGCGACCTTGACCCCACGGCCCACTCTCAGGGATCAGGACCAGTGGCTTGGTCAGCCCCAAGGCCAGGTGCTCACCGGGAGGACCTGGTCTGCCCAGCAGAAGGGTCACCAGGGCATGTTAGGGTTTGTCAGGTCCTGGCCTAGGAGAGAGCTGTGGCTCTGAGGCATCTGGCTGTGGGCAGGTGGGAATTCTGAAGTCACAGAGGTGACCTGGGGCCTCTCACCTTCCTTCAAGGTGCTTTCCCTCCACCTCATGTCACTGGGATTTCAGGCATCCCAGGGTCATATTTTTGGGGAAATGGGTGGTGTGGTGCCCTTGATCATCAAAGCAGAGTCACCTTAGAAAGCACTTTCCCGTCTGCAGTAGTTGTCAGCTGTGGCCATGATGAGAATCACCTGGGGAGCTTTGAAAACACACCAACCTCCAAGTCCCTCCCTGTCAATTAATCAGACTCTCCGAGGGTGGGCAGGGCTTGGTCTCGATGAGCATTACTGGAGCCTCACAATGGCCTTGAAGGGCTGGCTCTGTGGTTACCACCATCCAGAGGGGATGTGGGGGTCAGAAGTGAAGCTACATGGCTCAGGTCAGAGGGCAAGTGGAAGGCCGGGGGCTGAGTCTCAAGTTCACAGAGCAGGTGGCCCCCTGCCTTGCTGCCTTGGATCCGGGCTTCCTTACGGGGCCATAGAGCCCCAGGCTGGTTTGAGAGCTCCCGCCACTGGCTGGGAAGACATTTCTGCCTCCCCTTCCTCTAGGGCTGGGCTATGGCTCCTCCAAGCACCATGACATGGGTGGGTCACCTCCACACCCAGCCTTGGTTCCTCTCACTGAAAAGACACGCCCTTGGTGAGGGGGAGGAAGCATTTTTGAGGTGAAATGCTGTCTCATAGCCAGGAATGGAAAATATTAAAAGTCCATCGGCGCCAACAAGGTTCATGCCAGGGCCAGAAAATACAGGAGAGATGTCCTGCAGTGGAGGTCGTGGTGGGGTCAGCCAGGGCCCTGCCCCCACCCTCCGTCCCAGGCTGACTCCATCTTCAGGGCCACAGCAGGCCTCTCCCCAGCCAGAGGACAGTCCTGGGGGTATCACAAGATAAGCTTTCCTGATGTCCTGTACGTGTAGAACATGCCCTATACTTAATAATTTTGTCCAGCCATCCTATGTTGACTTTGTCAGAATGCCCTAAATGTCTCGTCTTCAGCTTTTTTCAACGAATCACAAGATTTCAGTAATTAGGGATTGTTTTCCCCTGCCACTTATAAATGCTTAAATCACAAATGCAACACTACCTGAAAATCATATCTCCCCAAAGAAAGATCTGGACCTTCCCCTGTGGTCTCTACCGCAGGTTGTGGCTGAGGGAAAACAAAAAGAAAAGACTAAAAACAAGAGTATTTCTTTTTTTTTTTTTTTGAGACAGAGCCTCAAGCTGCTGCCCTGGATAGAGTGCTGTAGCATCACAGCTCACAGCAACCTCCAACTCCTGGGCTTAAGCGATTCTCTTGCCTCCGCCTCCCAAGTAGCTGGGACTACAGGTGCCCGCCACAACGCCCGGCTATTTTTGGTTGCAGCCATCATCATTGTTTGGCGGGCCCGGGCTGGATTCGAACCCGCCAGCTCAGGTGTATGTGGCTGGCATCTTAGCTGCTTGAGCCACAGGCGCCGAGCCAGAGTATTTATTTTTCATTCAAGAAAGGGGAAACTGCTCTTTGACAAAATCCTAAATTGAGAACATGTAACTGCTGCTAATTAAAAATAACTTCAGATAAGTTACACAAGGAAAGTCTAAGGACCCATCACGGCCAAGAGAAAACTAAGGAGATATGATGATGAAATATAATGGGGTGTCCTAGATAAGGATCTTAAACCAGAAAAGGGAAATTAGGTAAAACCTAAGGACATCTGAATAAATTGTGAGCTTTAGTTAATAATCTGTATCAGTATTGGTTCATTAATTGTGACAAATAAACCATACTAATGTGAAAGGAGACTAGAGAAAAACAGAAATATGGGGGGGGGGACTCTCTGCTGTCTTTGCAATTTTCCTATTCTAAAATTAAAAGTTATTTTAAAGATTAAAAAAAATGAAAAACTTTGGGCAGAGACACTAACGGGCACCCCTGGGTAGAAATACTGCATGCATGTTACTGGGGTGGAGGCATGAGGAAGCTGGTGCGCTGACCCCTCCAGTCTCGAATGGTGGCTTTTCCCCTATGGTCCAGCCATATATCCTGACTATGTCATTGTAATCAGTCTTAATCATGGGTGCAAGCAAATGGTGAGTTCTGTGGATTCTCCTAATACATTTCAAGTTTTTAAAATTATGATATTTTCTTTTAAAAAAATATTATTTACGTTTTTTTATTTGACAGATGATATTATACATTTTTATTGTGTACAACATGAGGTTTTGGAGAACATATACAGTATAGAACGGTTAAGTCTATCTTCTAGTAAATTTCTGAGTTTGGCGGTTGTTTTTTGGACCCCAATACAGTTTTTCGGACCCCAATACAGTTTTTCAATTCTCTTGCATTCAAAACACCGTTGGCTGTCTTAAACAAACGCCTTTGACTTTCTAAATAATCTATGGAGTGAAGCCTTCTCATTTCTTGTATTATGTCCAACATCCTTTACCAATAGGATTATGCAAATTGAAAGGAGGGTAAACAGTGTTACTGAAGTGCTCCATTGCTTAGAAGAACTTGAATGCATTAAGAAAGTATTGACAAATTCATCCCTTTAAATGTCATGCCTGTTCATAATTGGAACAATATTATTTATGAACAAGAAAAGAAACTCCTACTTAAAGTGGTTATTATGGCACTTGTCATGATGATCTTTTGAAAATGGTTTTATCCCTCACAGAACTCTATTCTTTCACATAGATGTTACTAAATACTCTTCCAGCCTGGGAGCTGGTGACATTGTCATAGGTAGTGATGAAAAATACGAAATAAAAGTTGATGACAATGCTCTTTTTTGTCAGTGGATTATCTAAAAGTCATTGATCAAGACACACAGTGCAATCCTGAAGAATGGAAGATGGTATTATATAATTCAACAAATCAAATTTGAAGAAAAGTTCTCCAAGTTGTTAACTTAATGCCAGTTCATGCCAGTACATGGCTCACCACCCAAATGTTGACTATGTTTTCTCGCTAATGAAGGCTCCATAGACAAAAGAATAAAAGGAATTGGATGTGACCACTGTAGGAGCTACATTACAATATCAATGGAAATTGGTAACTGTGGGCGGCGCCTGTGGCTCAGTGAGTAGGGTGCCGGCCCCATATACCGAGGGTGGCGGGTTCAAACCCAGCCCCGGCCAAACTGCAACCAAAAAATAGCCGGGCGTTGTGGCAGGCGCCTGTAGTCCCAGCTACTTGGGAGGCTGAGGCAAGAGAATCGCGTAAGCCCAAGACTTAGAGGTTGCTGTGAGCCGTGTGACGCCACGGCACTCTACCAAGGGCGGTATAGTGAGACTCTGTCTCTACAAAAAAATAAAAAATAATAAAAAAGAAATTGGTAACTGTACGGAATTTTATAAGCAAATTCTATAAAACAAGAAACCATTATACTGGGAAAATATAATTAAAGAGGCATGTAACTTAGATACCTACAATTTATGCCAAATGTACAAGAAATCACACTTAGCTTAAGTATGTTTCATGCAGTATTTTTTCTTTTATTGCAGTGTACAAATGCACAGGCAATAAGAAATAATTCAAATGCATTATTGTCATCCTGTATTTTTATTTGCTAAATCTGGCAACCCTTGAAACCTAGGTTATTTGTCCAGAGACACAGCTGTTAAATGACTGAGCCAGGATTTGGCGACACGAGATGGGCAAGGACAAACATGTTAGAAGGATAGTAGCACTCTATGGGAGAAGATCTAAATTCTAATCTACCAGAATATTTCATGGATTTGTGTATTAAATGAACATATCCAGAGATAATAAAAATATTGCTTCTCTCCAATACCCTTGGAAACATGCCTGCCATTAATTACTTACTCCCAAACAAGAGCTTCTCGTCTGCTTTAACAATGTTGTTGCTGTCTGCCTCTCTCTAATCCAGCGGTTCTCAACCTGTGGGTCGCGACCCACAGGCACTGTATGAAAGGGCCGCGGCATTAGGAAGGTTGAGAACCACTGCTCTAATCTGAGTGTGCAACCCACCAAGGGAAGGGCTGATGCCTCGCATAGGAGGAGCTGAGGGGACCATCCTCTGATGGGTCAGGGCCTGCCTCCTATTTCCGGGAACATATTTGAATATCACACAACTAGATAACAGAAGTAGTGAGACAACAAAGCTCTCCACGTAATGGGCAGAGAAGTGGGATAAAACATGCCGTGGCTAGTGCTTACCTTCCTTTGACTCCTCCTCACAACATTTAACATGACACGTGTAGAAAGCCTCCTGGTGAGAGGCCACATCCTTTTCTTAAATCTCATAAATATCGACACAGCTTCCTTTGGAATCAAAGGCGTAGCTAGGGCCAGTGCTGGGCTCTGTTACCTTTCCATCAGAGGTGAAGTCTTTGTAACTCCAAACTCGAGTTCATCATTTGATGCAAGGCTCTGGGAAAGACACAGTGGCAGGAGCAACCAGGTCTACTGCAGACATTGCCAATAGGCAGGTGTATGTACAAATCACACCCCCACACACAAGCAGAAAATACCCCCAAATGAGACCTGGAAGAACACAGGTGTTTGAATTCTCTCCACAGTACCTCCCTGATCATCACTGCGTCTGGGCTATGATGGCGATGGAAGGGAAATTTAACTGGGGCGAGAGTATTCAATCTGGCACATGGTTTTTAGCTACATTAACCCTGTGACAAACAGTACTCTTTTGAATCGTGCTACCATTGTAGCTAACCATGCAGCCAATGGGCTTCTAGGCTCTTATGAGCTCAGCTTGTCTTAGAATTCAGCGTGTGACACCACTGATTCCAGAGCACACAATTACTAATGCGGATGTGCAAAGGGCTCTGGCACTCCCCAGAGGTAACCAGCAGAACCGTGGCCAGCCTCAGACCACAAGGAGCATGAAGGACTAGGTTAGACACTTCATGTAAAGAGTGTCACACAATATTTGTCTTTTTGTGAGTGGCTTCTTTCTTTTTTTTTTTTTTTTTTGTTTGAGACAGAGTCCTACTTTTTCACCCTGGGTAGAGTGCTGTCACATTATAACTCACAGCAACCTCAACCTCTTAGGCTCAAGTGATTCTCTTGCTTCAGCCTCCCAAGTAGCTGAGACTACAGGCACCCGCCACAATGCCTTTTTCACTATTGGCTGAAAACCTTTAAGGTACAGCAAAATTCCAGATTCCTCCTGCCAACCAGGTGGAAGACGGAACATGTACTTCCCAGAAAAATTAAATCAGAAAGGCTGTGCACCCAGGACCATCTTCATATCTAAGTTTGCAGTTTCTAGGAAACACGGGGTTGGGGGACAAGTTTTAAGGCATCACCAACAGACAAATCCAGAATGTGGGACATTCCATAATCTGTAAGGCATTTGATGTGGTCTCTTCAAAAAGTCAATGTTATTTTTTAAAAAGAGGGAGACTTCCCTAGACTAAAGAGGCTAAGGAGGCATAACACCCCAATGCATGAGCCTTAATTAGGTCCTAGTTTCAGGGGGAAAACATCTATAAAAGACATTTTGGGAACACACAGGATAAAGCAAATGTGGCAAAGTATTAGCAACTGTTCAATCTTAGTGTTGGGATATGCATGATCATTGTACCATTCTTCTGTTTGAAATTTTACTGATAAAAATTTAAATTAAAAAAATCTCGTTTAGCCAGGTGGCTCACGCCTGTAATCCTAGCACTCTGGGAGGCCAAGGCGGGTAGATTGCTTGAGCTCTGGAGTTTGAGCCGAGCAAGACCCTGTCTCTAAAAATAGCTGAATGGTGTGGTGGGCACCTGTAGTCCACCTACAGGGGAGTCTGAGACAAGAGGATCACTTGAGCCCAGGAGTTTGAAGTTGCTGTGAACTATGACGCCAGAGCACTCTACCAAGGGTGACATAGTGGGACTCTGTCTCAAAAAAAAAAAAAAAAAAATCCCTTTAAAAAAAAAAAACTTTTTATTTTTTCTTTTGAGACAGTCTCACTTTGTCACACTAAGTCCTGGTGTCTTAGCTCACAGCAACTTCAACTCTTGGGCTCAAGTAGCTGGGACTGTGGACACCTGCCACAATGTCCGCTATTTTTAATAGGGGTGGATCTTGTTCAGACTGGTCTCCAACTCCTGAGCTCAAGCAATCCACCTGTCTGGGCCTCCCAGAGTGCTGGGATTATAGGCATGAGCCACTGTGCCTGGCCTAGAAAAAAAGACAAAAGTTTGTACAGCAAATATATCCTACTGGGCAGAAATATAAAGGAAATCTTCAGTCAGCCAGTATAGTAGCCTATATTTCTGTCACATTTTGTTAAGTCCTCTTCTAGGACTTATTACCTTCTTGTCAATAACACTTGCCTGGAACACCAGGGATAAACTGTGATGTGACCACTGGTCCTCCTTTACCCCTCTAAATCTTTGAGAACTTGAAATCAACTTAAAAGAATGAACAGATCCGGCTTAGTGGCTCATGCCTGTAATCCTAGCAGTGCGGGAGGCCCAGGCAGGAATCTGGATTGAGCTCAGGAGTTTGAGACCAGCCTGAGTAACTGAGACCCCCATCTCTACAAAGCCTCTGTGGAGGGGCCCTCCTGTAGTCCCAGCTACCTTAGGAGGCTGAGGCAGGAGGATTGGACTTAGAGGTTGCAGTGAGCTATGATTACACTACTGCACTCCAGCCTGGGCAACAGGGTAAATCTCTGTCTCAAAAATGAAAAAAAAAAAAAAAAGAAGTGATGACTAAACAGAGATAATCTAGGAGAGAATTTTAAGAGATCTCTGTCACATCAGAACACATGGTTCTAGTTTAGCATCTACAGGGAAACTTCCATATTCAGGAAATTCCCTGTACTTTTTAAACTTTGGCTTATAATTTGCTCCTTTTTATGTATTTATGTATCTCACCCTTCCTCAACCTCCATGACAAGGGAATTTGTCTTTGACTCTCTAGTAGCGCTTAGTGTATATGCTTTACACAGAGTAGGTGCGAACATTTCTGTTGACTGAGTGAATTAATGAAATCCTGAAGTTGGGAGAGGACTTAAAAGGGAGAGCAGGGCGGCGCCTGTGGTTCAAAGGAGTAGGGCAACGGCCCCATATGCCAGAGGTGACGGGTTCAAACCCAGCCGCGGCCAAAAACTGCAAAAAAAAAAGCGGGGGAGAAAAAAGGGGGCAGCACTAAAGCAGGTGATAGAAAGTGGTAAGGAGAGTTTTCTGAAGTTACCCTCTATGGACACCTGGACGGTCTTAGAATTAGGAATCGCCAGGTCAGTGAGAGCTCTTGGAAACCCTTAACTTGGCTTGCCCACCCACACTGAGGCCTACAACCCCTTTCATCGCAGGGAGAACGATCCCTTTCTCAGCCTTGAGGACACTACTTAGTTATCCCACGCATCAAAATCCAAACACCTGCAAACATCGATTCTTTGATGATGGTGCAATCAGGGTCGCGACACCCTTAAACTGTTCCTGCTGCCTCTCATGACAGGAGATTCACCAACCCCAAGGGGTGGGGTGCGCAGAGCTCCGGGCCGGCTCGGCTTGCGCTTCACATCTCTGGTTGTCAAAGACCTGCAAAGAAATTCAAAGAAATTCAGTGTTTCCTTGGAAATCCTCAGTGGCCCGGCAGGAAAGGCCTTTCCCTGATTGCAGATGCTTCTGCTCTTCGTTGATCTGGGAGAAAGCCACTCGCGAAAGCCAAGAAAATTTATCCCCAAAATGGAAACCTGCAAGAGACGACCAGAAAACGCCCCAGCTGACAGCGTTCTGTGGAACGTGTCACTCATCCGGGTCAGGTGGCAAAAGTCCTGACCCAGCACACAAGGAACCCAGGTTCCCAGCCTGGGGTTGGAGCACAGGCTCCAGCCGGCCGGTTAAAGGCCCCTAAGTGAAAATAATAATAATAATAGGCCCCAGAGTGGCAGAAGTTGGGGACGCAAGCAGCGGGGTTTCTTTCTCAAGACTCGCAGCGCCGCCTTGTGGTCAACTTGGAAAATTGCGTCTGGGGCTGTAGAGTTGGGAAAACAGCCTTAAATGTGACCCTCGGAGGAGACCCAGAAAAGAGGAAAGTAGCAGGAATCCTGGAAGAGGAGACATTCAGTGTTAAATTTCTTCTATAATTTTTTAGAGTTCCATTGGCACTACGTTTAGAAAATGCTGAGTTAAACTTAAAATGACTTTCTTCTAGACCCCCTCATATGTTCTCACTGATTATGAATCTCTATAAATAGTAGTACATTAGGCAGTATTTAAAAATTGATTTGATGAGTAGCCCCTTTTATATGAGGCATCTTAAGCGTTGGTATTTGTGATCTGAATTAGATAAATATTATTTAGAACCACACAATGAATGACACAGAAATCACACCTATCAGTATGCAGAAATTTGCCTCTAATGCTAGAGAAATCTAAGTATTGGGAAACAGTAATATCCTTTGATGATGGCACTAACCCAAAAGATCAGAGTGTGGGACAGCTGGACAGTTTCTTCAAGCACATTTGGCCTAACTTAAGAAGGACATGCCCTTCTAACATTCCTGAAAGACTTATTGACAATGCCATGGGCCTCACCAGGCCCAGGGTATAAGAAACTATTTCTTATGCTGGGCTGAAGTTAGTCTCTATACCTTACGTGAATTGGTCCTAGTTCTGCTATTTGAAGCTCCATGGAGTGACAGTCTCACAAATTTGGAAACAGTTGTTATTCCATCTCAAAATCTTCTCCAAAGGAAGCTACCTCAATACTTCCCACCAGCTAGGACCTTGATGTAGTTTTCAGATTCTTCAGCCTCCTGGCTACCCTCCTAAAAATGCTTCCTCTATATCAGTTTTCTTCTTAAAAAGTGTATTAGATACACCTGTAATCTGGGAGGCTGAGGCAGGTGGATTGCTTGAGGGAGATCCCATCTCTACTAAAAATAGAAAAACTAGCTGGGCATGGTTGGTGGTGGGGGCCTATAGTCCCAGCTACTTAGGAAACTGAGGCAAGAGGATTGCTTGAGCCCAAGAGTTTGAGGTTGCTATGAACTAGGATGACATCACCACCACACTCTACTCAGGGTGACAGAGTGAGACTCTGTCTCAAAAAAAAAAGTGTTTTAGATAAAGTACTTCAGAGCTCATCTGACCAGAGTAACAGGGAGTGGGAATATATGGATAGTGTACAAGTATAGAAAATATTTATTTTAATGAAGCCTAAGAATTTATGAGGATTTTGAGCTTTATGAGCAAGGCAGGATCCCCACATTCTCTAGATTTGTACATGCATTTTTATTTATAATATGAATATCACACTTCATTTGGTCCTGATTTAGTTGGTGTTAACCCACTATTTAGTTTGTTGAGATATTCTTTCCTTCCTCTTATCTGTTTACTCATTCATTCAACAAAGATGTACTGAATAACTTATGTGTTGATCATTTCTTAGGCACCAGAGATTAAGAGACATTGTCTCTATCCCAAAGTAGCTTACTTTCTAGTGGGAGGGCATTGATAATTTTTTTTATTATTGTTGGGGATTCATTGAGGGTGCAAGAAACCAGGTTACACTACACTGATTGCATTGTCTTTATAATGCTGCAGGGTCCTGTAGTTGTAACTGGTAACGTTTCTCCAAAATTGACCTGGTTGGGGTGGTTCTATCAAATAAAGCTTTCTCTGAAGTTACCATGAGAAATTTATCAGATGTCTTGTTAAAAACAAGATTAAACCAAGAAAATGTCTCCCACATTCAAAAATTAAATTAAATTAAAATGAATCAATGAGGCTCAGTGCCTGTAGCTTAGTGGCTGGGACGCCAGCCACATACACCAGAGCTGGCAGATTTGAATCCATCCCAGGCCTGCCAAACGACAATGACAACTACGACAAAAAAAATAGCTGGGTATTGTGGCAGGCGCCTGTAGTCCCAACTACCTGGAAGGCTGAGGCAAGAGAATCACTAAAGCCCAAGAGTTTGAGGTTGCTGTGAGCTGTGACGCCACGGCACTCTACTGAGGGTGACATAGTTAGACTCTGTCTCAAAAAAAGGAAGAATCAATGAATCAAACCCTAAAAATTAAATGCAGACACAATTCAATTTAACTGTATTTAAAATTGTTAGTATAAGGCCACAGAAAAAAAATCTAAGAAATTTTTGAAAACTGAAAAATGTCTTGAACTTACTTAATAGGTTTGTTGTTAGTAAAGCAATCAGTATAATAATTCTGCAACTGTTTTGTATAAAATTTCAGTATAAAACAAGTGAATATATTGATGTTTTGAGGAACCAAGGTTCTCACTTTGAGAGAATTTGAAATGGGAGAAGATGAGAAAGAATTCTGTGGTATTGGATTTAGATTGAAGGTATAATATAAAACCAATATTACATTTTAAAACATGGTATATATTCCAGGTATATCTAACTAAAAAGGCTTAGAAAAAAATGACACCCCAGAGACTGGGATGCTCAGATTTTGTTTTTTTACATACTATTCCTTACTAAAAGGAGAAATTCCTTAGAGAAATAGTTGATTACAGGAAAATATAAGATGATCCCAGAAAATCTTACTGTTCCAAAAGGCAAGGACATGTTCAAAGACTGGTGGAGACAAGACCAGTGGGCACACAAGAGCAAGCTGGAAAAGACTCCCATGGTCAAACCCAGGGCGATTTGAGATCAAAATTAATAATGACAGTATGGATTATAATGAACTATGTAAAAACAAGTCCATTTGTGTAAATACTATAAATCTGGGAGGAGGCAGAGACAACAAAAAAAATTAATAAAGGCAGAAAAAAATGATTTTCTTAAATCACTATTTTGTAATCATCAGTGTAATGATTCATGCAGGCCAATGGTATCAATAGATGCCAAAACCATTCAGTGAAATAAAACAGAATATCCACATGATCGTAAGATATTGCCTACAAACACATTATCCATTAATGGCAAAGGAAAATGGAATATTTACAATGGAGAGAACTGGTGGACACCACTGTAACACTTCATTAAACTTAGCATGACTCTACCACAAGATCCCACTACCCACCTACTAGAAAAGCTGAAATTAAAAAGACTAAAAATATCAAGTAGTAGTATTATATACTAGAATTCTCATACATTGCTGGTGGGAATGCAAAATGGCATAGCCAGCTCGGCTCCAGTAGCACAGTGGTTACTGTGCCAGCCACATACACGGAGGGTGGTGGGTTCGAACGCGGCCCAGGCCAGCTAAACAACTGCAACAAAAATATAGCCGGCCATTATGGCGGGCACCTGGAGTCCCAGCTACTTGGGAGGCTGAGGCAAGAGAATCGCTTAAGCTCAAGAGTTTGAGGTTGCTGTGAGCTATGGTGATACAGCACTCTATCCAGGGCCACATAGTGAGACACTGTCTCAAAAAAAAAAAAAAATGGTACGGCCACTGTGGATAAGTTTGACAGATTCTTATGAAGTTAGGCATACACTTAGCATACAAATACTCATTCCTGAGTATTCAAGAGAAACATAAATAATCCCATAAAAATGTTCATAGCAGCTCTTTTCATCATAGGTAAAAGCTTGAAACAACTCAAACACCCGTCATCTGGTTGAATAAACATTTGCTCTATGCATATAATAAAATGCTAATTGACAATAAAAAGGAACAAACCCCAGAAACATTATGTTAAATGAAAGAAGCCTGACACAAAAGGCTACAAACTGTCTGATTCCATTCAATTTACATCCATCAGAAAGCAAAACTATAGTCACAGAAATCAAATCTGTGGTTTCCAGGACTTGGCAGTGGGAGGAGGAGAGAATTTTGGGGATTGGTGGAAATATTCTGTATCTAGATTGAAGTAATGTACACATTTATACGATTGTATACATTTATACCAAAGATGAAAGTATACACTAAAAAGGATAAATTATGCTATATATAAATTATACCTTCATAAGAATTAGCATCACCAATAAGGGAGGGGGTTGGGAGTGGAGGGATGGAGAATAACATTACAGGCTTCCTGATGGGAAAATATCACATCTGTAGTATTCTTGCTTAAAAAAAAAAAAAAAAAAGAAACCCTAAATATAGCCATAGAGAAGCAATCAAACCAGCCAACGGA
Organism: Nycticebus coucang; assembly: GCF_027406575.1. Taxonomy (NCBI): domain Eukaryota; kingdom Metazoa; phylum Chordata; class Mammalia; order Primates; family Lorisidae; genus Nycticebus; species Nycticebus coucang. The sequence goes on from NC_069785.1 coordinate 64,673,589, forward strand.
ACATCCTATATGGCAACTGGCCTGGACTCTAAAAGTCAATGTCTTGAAAGACAAAAAATAATCTGGGGCTATGGGTGGGGTTTGGGGAGGAAAGGTTCTAAGTAAAAAGAGACCAAAGAAATATGCAATCAAATGCAGTAAAGACTTTAATTGAATACTAGGGTTTTTTTTTTTTTTTGGCCGGGGCTGGGTTTGAACCCACCACCTCTGGCTTATGGGACCAGCGCCCTACTCCTTGAGCCACAGGCGCCACCCTGAATACTAGGGTTTTTCATTAAAACAAACTCAAAGGACATTTGAGAAATTTGAATATGACTGTATACATATATTAGATGAGTCTATGGAATCAATATGAAATTCTTATATGTCATAATAATATTGTGGCTCCTTAGGTGATTATCTTTGTTCTTGGGAGATGCATGCTAAAACACGTAGAGGTGAAGTGTCATGATGCCTGCAATTTATTTTCCAGTGGCTCAACTAAAAGAATATATACAGGGTAAGAGGGAAGCAGATACGGCAAAATGTTTGTAACAATTGGTGAATCTATGCTGGGCACAGTGGCTCACACCTGTAATCCCACAACTTTGGGAGGTGGAGGCGGGAGGATTGCTTCAAGGTATGTGTTCAAGACTAATCTAAGCAACATAGTGAGACCCATTTCTATAAAATCCAGAAAAATTAGCAGGAAGTTGTGGCAGCTGGGTGCCTGTAGTCCCAGCGATTTGGGAGGCTGAGACAGGAGGCTCATTTGAGCCCAGGTGTTTGAGGTTGCAGTGAGCTATGACGACACCACTGCACTCTACCACATGCAATAGAGTGAGACCCTGTCTCGATACCTACACACATACATGCATACATACAAAATAAACAATTGGTGAATCTAGAAGAAGCCTGCCCATGTTTTAGAAGCATTCATTACCCATACCATTATTTTAAGTTGACACAGATTTGAACTTTTTCAAAATAAAGAAATAGAGACAATAGTCATTTTTTTAAGGTTTGGATATTTAATTTAACCTAAACTTCACTTAGGTGGAAAATCCAAAGAGAATAACTTCTGGATAAATGAGGTTTTCCTTACCTGGTCACCCATTTACTTTAAAAATAACTGGCTCAGCTGAGGCTTGTCTACTTTTTTCTTTTTAAGCCTCAAATACTGAAGTAATCATTTTGTTGCCCTCAACTCCATTCTCTAGGCCTGACTAACCTTGGCTGACTGTATTAAACAAAAATATACTCAGCAAAAATAAGAGAAATTGAAATTGACAAATCTGCCATCATAGGTGGGTACAAATATTCTTCTCTTACTAATCAACAGCTTGAACACATGAGAACAGTTGGCAAGTACACAGATGCTTTGGAGAAGACAATAATATAGACCTTGTGCCCATAAAACTGAAGAAAATATTTTTTTCCAGCACACGTGGAACATTTAATAGAAATTGCCCATGTAGTAAGCCCTAAAGCAACTCTTAATAAATTTCAAAGAATCAGTTTCTAACAGAAAAAAAGATTCTCTAATCACAATATAGCTAAGATAGAGATTAATAACAAAAAAGATAACTTAAAAAATCTACAAAATATAAAGACATGAGGCTGGGTGTGGTGGCTCAAACCTATAATCCCAGCACTCCAGGAGGCTAAGGCAGGTGGAGCTCAGGAGTTCAAGACCAGCCTGAGCAAGAATTAGACCCCTGTTTCTAAAAAATTATCCTGGTGTGGTGGCAAGTGCCTGTAGTCCCAGCTACTTGGGAGGCTGAGGCAAGAGGATCATTCGAACCAAAGAGTTTGAGGTTGCTGTGAGCTATGATGCCACAGCACTCTACTGAGAGTGACAAAGTCAGACTCTGTCTCAAAAAAATATATATATATCTATATAAAGACATGCATATAAATAATTCATAGGTCAATAACAAAATAGTAAATAAATAGTGAAAATTAGTAGTCTTAGAACTACTCCCCCCCAATTACCAAAAAAAGACGTACACATCAAAGCATGTTGAGATACAGCTAATGAGCATACTCAGAAGAAAATGTATAGCTTTAAATGTTTATAATAGAACAAATGTATCTTAGCCTGGGTTCCCCGGAAGGCAAGGGTAAACAAGGGAACAAAACAGGGAAGGAGTGAGACCAATACAAGGATGCATTTGCGTCGCTGCTAGAGGTGAGGAGGTTCCTGGATCCGCACGTGAGCTGCATCTCTGGACTGTCCACGGACAAGAGAAAGAGAAGAACCTTTACTCCCAGGCTCCATCCACCACCAGCCAGAGGCCTGCCCCCAGGAGCGCTGACTCTCCCCCATTTCAGAACTGAGCAGCCAAGACCGGAGGTAAAAAGGCAGTGACACAGGTCTGAGCCAAGGCACCGTCGGGCTTCACTCACAGCACGCTACTGGAACCCACACATTCACCAAGTGAAAGATGCACATGCCCCTGAACCCCGCATTCCCACTCCTCGGCCTGTTTAGAGAGGCGCAAGAGTGTGCACCAAGGGAACATTCACAAACGTGAGGTTTGTGATTTCACAAAACCAGGAACCACCTCAATTCCAGCAATAGTAGAATGGGTAAAATGCGACGGTGTAATCACACAAGGGAGTAAAGCAGTACGATGAAATGGAATGAAGCGCAAGTCTACACATCTCCAAAGCAATGCTGAAAGAAAAAAGTCAGAAAAACACACAGTATGATTCCATTTCTATAAATGTCTACAACATACCACTCTATCCAATGTATTATTCAAGTCTCCATACCTATGTGCAAAGCTATAAAGAAATGCAAGTGAATAGTTGATACAAGTTTTAAGATGACTGTTTTGTCTTCAGTGAGAGGAAAGAAGGCAAGGGGGGTGGGCAGGGGAGATTCAAAGCGTGGGGCTATGAGAGTTCCAGAAATATTTTATTTCTGATGCTGACTGAGCAATACACAGGGGTGTGTTCCATTTTTATTCTCCCAACTATACACGTGTATTGTATACTCTCTGGTGTAACATACTTCACAATAAAAAAAAAATTGTTTTTAAAAAGATTCACGAACTATCAACACCCTTACCTTTTCCCAACCTCACACTGAACAAAAAAGTATGAGTAAACCACATACATCTAGAACTTTAAAAGTAACTTGAGACGAGATTTCCTTCCTTAAAAAAAAAAACAAAAACCCTGTATTTTCAGCCCTACGTAATGATTTAAATTAATACCACATACTCTGTGCTATCGTCCCAGGCTGTTTAACATAAATGTGAATTGATTCCATGTACTCAGACTTTTCAACTTCTACCATCACTTCTCACTGGTGCCTGAAGCTACAAATTGTTTACATTTCCCGCCCTGCTCCAATGAAATGATTTCCCTTTGTGTTCAGTAAATGATCCCAGTTACATACATGTCTACGGAAAATGAAGCAATAATCATATAGTCAAGAACAAAACACCTGTGTGCCCGGAAGAACAGACCATTTGCTAACAGCATTTGTTTTACTAAAAGGACTTTTTCATCACTGCTATGGGCTATGATTTTAAGATAATGGAAAACATTGCTAAAATTATTAAAGTCATTCAGCTTAATTTGCAGTCTCTTCCTATAGCAGATTGGAGTCATGCCAATCAGTTGCCAAACTGCAGGCAGCTCTTCTGCTTTGGAACCCTTTCGGGTCAGCCCAGCAGTCTGCAGATAGTTGACTGAGCCCCTCCTCTGTGCCAGGGGCAGGCTCCATATTCAACATCACCGGGCAAAGGTGGCCCTCGGCAAAGCTTTCCTCACTTTAGGACACGGCCTTCAGATCTGTCTTCTCGGCCTCCAATCCACAGAGCCCTGAGAGCCTTAGGCTGTCCTTAGAGTACTGCCCCACACCAAGGGAGAAAGTAAAAGAAGGCTGAAGCTCCCCAGCATTCAGTTCAACTTGGCTAGCATTGTTCCTGCTTAACGATCAGAGCAGGCCCGCTGATGTCATAAAGCTCTAGTCCTCAAAGGACTACTTACTCCTCTCACTACCTGTCTTAAGTTGGGTTCCCCAGAAACAGATGGGGTGAGGAGAATTCAGGTCCCCATGATTTACTAAAGTACTTCCAGGAGAAACTGGTAAGGAAATTGGGAAGCAGGAGAGAGAGAGTTTTGGTCTCAGGCAAAGTCCTAGAGAAGGCAGCTCAATCTGGTATTGCAGGAGAGTCTGGAGGGAAAGTCATTCCTCAGGGTTTGTCGTTCTTTGGCTAGGGACTGCAGGGCCATTACAATCCAGGCATTTCTGCCTTTCCGTGTGCACGTGACCGGATGGCTCAAGGAGCTCAGAGCTCTGAAGAAGAGTCACACATCCCAGTGGTCAAAACCATCAAGGCTGGGGAGGGCACATAACTGCATGGAGCACCTGTGGTGTCCTGCGCCCAATTTGGGCTTTACCTAAAAGGAATAAATGGTGTGAGAATTTGAGGCGATCGGGCAGGTACAGATGCATAACCAAGAGCCCTGAGTTAGGAAGCTGTCCCTGCCTCTTGAGCTCTCAGGCTGCCCCAGCACGGCCTTTGGCATGGAGACCTGCAACCAGCGCTCCCAGTTCAGCCCTCCTGAGAGAAGGACTCGGAGCTCCTCTCCAAATCTGGAGTGTGTGTGAGATTTAGTCTAGTTGAATCGCTCAAGGTTGTCAGGCTTCAAAGCCTGTTGGGAACTGTAGGATTAGAGGACCTAAGAAAACTAAGTGGCCGTGTTTGAGAAAGAGAAGCACTGTCCACCTTAGCTTCCGTGCATTCGTAATTCACTAGTGCTCCATGACTTCATAAAATCCGGGCTGTGCTCCCTCCAGCCCTCTCCTGGGTCCTAACCCCACTCTCGTCGTTTCTGCTTCCCCTCCCCCCACTTTCCCTGGTTTTGCCTTTCTGACTCCACTGCCCCTTCTCCCAGCCAAGTGACCAGTTGTTGGAGCTGGCACCATGGAGACACAGGTGGGGCCACCTGTTCTGCTCCGCCTCCCCGCCCCACCTCCAGCAGCTGTTAGCTGGCATTTCAAAGGGAGGAAAACAAGAGGAGGGGATGAAACAGGCGCTGCCAGGCCTGCCTGCTGGCCAGCAGCCGTCATCAGCCTGTCCTGGAAAATCAGATTGGGAATTTTCAGCCAAATCCAAATCAGGGCTCCTATTAAGAGTCATCCAGATTCAAATTCCAAGTAGTGTTTGCATCCCTGGAGCTGAAGGGTGTGCTGAAGCCTGCTCGCATATGAATTAGAAAGTTAAAAAAAGATCTTTCTAACAGCAGATTTTTCTTTAACATTTAAAAAAAAAAAAGAAAGAAAAGAAAAGAAAGCAGGCAGCCCTTTCCAGGACTGTGCATAGTTCTATACCTTCCATTAGAAATAGGAAGCATTCCTGAGGCCTGAGGGGAAGCTGGCTCCATTTCCCTCCATGGTCAGGAGGCCGTTTGGCACACAGGGTACAGGGTATTGTAATACCCCAGTTATTACCCTGCAGCGTGAAGCACAAAGACATTAGGCTGTGCTGTTTCTTTTTTTATTTCCTTGAGGAGTTGGGTTATTTTTACTTATCATGTTAAGATGAATGTTGCATTTAAATACAAATGTGGAAAGCATTGAAGGATTCTTTACTCCCACATGTTTCTGTGACTTAATCCCAGGACATTTTGTGAAGAAAAGCAGTTTCTAGGGTGGATTCTGACAATCATATTGTGTTGCCAACATTGGCAAAGGAAGCCATATAGTCGTTATTTATGCAATGTCTATGGCACAAGGAAATGTTTATAATTAAGCTACCAAGAAATCAAATGTGGCATAAAGCAAAATGTGTAATGAGATAAGCAGAATGCGATGAAATATTTATCTTTTACATTTTTAAATATTTGTCTTTATATTTCTTTGAATCTAAATAACTAGCAATAGCTATTTAGGGAGACTGATGAAATTGCGTGTGTGAGCACAAGCGTGCACGTGTGTTTTTAAGAAGCAGGTTAAAGAAAATAATTTTTGCAGAATGCCGGGCCCATAATAAGTTCTAAAATGCAGCAGTTTACTATTGATGAATTGAAACAAAATTTAAGATCAATTAAATTTGGGAAAATTTTGTTGAAACAAAATTAAGCAAGTACCATTACTGCAAACTCCCAGCGCCATTTATATGCTAATATACCTTGTGAATCCCCGTGAGAAGTATTATAATATGCTCTGGATCCCAGACTAATATGAACACAGAATCCTTCTATTTCTGTGAACGCATTGCAGGAAACTCATATTCAACCCATTCAGAAGTGCAACTGTAGGAAATAAATTAAATAATACATTTCAAAAGCCAGTATCTGTTATTATACATTTCATGAAATACAGGGTCTCATTCCCATTCACCTACCAACATCTAGCTACCGTTATTATTTTTTTAACTTGTTCACTTATTTCATTATTAAATGATCAATTGCATCTTTGTTCAAATGTTGGCAAAGGGAGGTCTTATCAGTGGATTTTAAAATACATTTTCAAGGGCAGTATTTATTAAATATTCAATGTAATATATACGTAAGTATGTTTCCCTGTATATATCCATATTTCAACAGGGGACCAATATCAGCTTTTTTTCTGAATAGTTTTCTGACAGATACCTTGCTAGATATTTCAAACACCTTGCTAGAGGATTTAATACAGGCAACCAGTTACAGAAGTGTTGAAAGGTTTCAAAGAACAAAGGGAGAAGGTGAGATAACTCAAATATTAGGAATTTGAGGAAATATAAGGAGGAGAAAGGGTTACCAGGTGCCCCTCTGCTGAGCTGCTGGGGGTGTCCTCTGGGGTCTTGGGACCACCAACGAGGGGCCGTGGGGCGAATGCTGGAAATGCTGAGTCAGCACCCAGGGTGGGTGGAGGAGCTGTGGTCTGGCTGGTGCAGCATCGGAGAGGAGGCGCTGAACACTGGAGAGCTGGGGCTATGGGGTGCTGGGGAAGAGAGCAGAGGCAGGAAGGGGGGCTCCCACTCCTCCACCTGCCTCACCGTCTCTTGTCAGGGCTTCCAAGGGCAGAACTTTGCAGAAAACCAACTGACAAGCGTGGCTGGGAAATGAAGTCTCCAGTTTCCTAAAATACACAGCAGTGAACAGAAAAGGGAAGGAGCAAGAGCTAAAGACCCACAAAGGACCGGCACTTTGGCAGAGAGATATTTAAAAAGCCATCAACTTGGTAAATTTTAAAATAAAGCCATTTCTCTTCCCTCTCATGCTGAAAAGAGAGACTGATTTCTTTCAACTTTACCGATTTGAATTAATAATAAAGAGACTAAATTAGCACTGAACTAAGGTAATCTGGGGGGAATGACATTTTTTAAAAAGAAAATCCTTTCAACTCAGATTTGAAGTAGTGAAAAATTGAAATGAAATTTTCATAACTTATATTACAGCCTTAAATTTCTTTAAAATATGAGTACTTGATTTGGCCAAGCATGAAATTTTAATTAGCACTAAGCACATCATCTCAAGTCACTCCTTTTAAAAATGTTTTTGCTTTTTGCAAATTTCACTCCTGGCTTGGGTTGTCAGGGCCATTAATAGTCACCTGTGAGCTCTTCATGTGGCAGCCTGGTCATCTGTGCCATGGACACGCTGAGTAAGTGCAACCCAGCTGTAGAGCAGTGAAAATTGTGGCTCTCGATCAGGAACTTGAAGCCTTCCAATAAATCCTCGAAGTGCTTATGAAATTATTAATAAAAGATTGAATTATGTCTGGTTAAATTTTCACATAGCATTTCCCAACACAATCTGCAAAACTCAAGGTCCTCAGGCTATTAACACAGCTGCTTAATTGGGTTCCTTTGGTCCAACAAGCATGGAGAAAAGGGCTTAAACCAGAGCTTCTTAAATTCTCTGAGGTGAAGGACCAATTGTTTTTTTAGTTCCCAATTTGTCTCAGACTACATATTTTTTTTAACTACAATCAAAACAAGTTACCAAACGTAATTATAAAAGACACACCAAAACCCTGCCCCAGTTTTTTTTATTAGTAGGGTCAACAAACATTAAATTACTCTGTCAAATTTCCCTACGGTTGCTAAAGGCTTACCCAGTGTATTTCCTTACTTTTCTCCTCACAGACCAATAAAAAACAATGCAAACATTTAGCTAAGGCTGCATACCACATTTTTAAAAACAAAAATGTGTTTATTACTGAAGTACTTCTCAGAGATATGAATTACTCAGGGCCCCTGGAAATTTCCAAGAAGACAGACAGCACACGCAACGTGTAGGGCATTTCCCAATTTAAATAAGAGTAGAACCTCCGTTTCACCAACTCTTCCTATGGAACTTGTGTTCCCTGGGCAGGCTTTGAGAAATACTTTTGAGTGTGTTTTGTTAAAATTGTAGTTCCATGCGTGTCATATAGGTTTAACATTTGCTTTCTAGCACACTTGTATTTCCAGACAATTCCGAATTGCAGAGAGAGAAAGAAGAAGGAAAAGGGGAAAGGGGGGAGAAGGGGGGAGAGGGCAGAGGAAGGGGGGAGAGAAGGACGAGGAGTGGGGGAGGAGAAGTAAGATGAGGGGGGGAAAGAAAGAGGGAGGAGGGGAGAAGAGAAGGCCCTAGTATTTACCTTGTATAAGCAGGCACATAGTAAGTGTTTAAGTAACTGATAAAGGGAAAAATAGTATGAGGGATAAAAAATTTCTATGGGTTTGGCACCCGTAGCACAGTGGTTATGGCCCCAGCCGCATACACCAAAGGTGGCAGGTTTGAACCCGGCCTGGGCCAACTAACCAACAATGACAACTGCAAGAAAAAGTAGCCAGGTGTTATGGCAGGCGCCTGTCGTCCCAGCTACTTGGGAGGCTGAGGCAAGAGAATGACTTAAGCCCAAGAGTTTGATGTTGCTGTGAGCTGTGACGCCACAGCACTCTACAGAGGGCGACATAGTGAGAAACTGTCTCAAAAAATTTTTTTTTCTTTGATAGTGGCTTCTGCCTTAAAACAAGTTACTTTCTTAAGCACTTTCTTTCTTTAAATTCTGGAAAGCTGCAGCATATACCCAAACGTGTGGTGCACAGCATAGAAGCCACCAGAGTACTGTCGCTTGGGTTCACTCAGGACAAGCTGCCGGGCCAGCCCAGGAATGTGCATACGCAGGAGGGGAGGCTCACGCTGACTCCTAGGCCTCTAAAGTTCGCAGGGCTGAAATGTGAGGCAGCGGGTGAGCCAGCCCCAGGAATGCTTTCCGCTTCCCCAGGCAACAGTGTGGTTCCTTCACTATCCTCTTCCCCTAAGTTCCCACCCCCGAGGCATCAGAGACGGCAGCTCCTGACACCACCGTGCTCCAGGTGGCCTCCTTGCCACCCCTTATACTCTGCAGGTTCCTAAAGGCACACAAAGAAGGTGTGCAGGGAATGTGAGAGATTCCTCATGTGAAAGAGTAAGAGAGCAGACATGCGTGCGTGCCCTGAATGGCCTCCACCTACCAGTTGGCACAGAGCACCCAGGCACATGCCCTTAGGTTGAGAAGCTCTGGGTTCAGGCACAGCTTCGATGCTGAGCCTCCTGGAATAAGTCAGTCACCCTCCCTGGATGGACCACAGTTCTTCCTCTGTAAAATGTTACTAGATGACCTCTACAGCTCTTTCCAGAATATATGTAATCCTAATAAAGAAATAGAGCCTAGAGCAAATACGTAGTATAAGTCAATATTAGTATCTGGCTGGGCCTGTCATGCTAGCACTCTGGGAGGCCAAGGCAGGTTGCCTATAGTCTCAGCTACTCAGGAGGCCAAGGCAAGAGGCTCACTTGAACTATAAGAGTTTGAGGTTCAGCTCGGCACCCATCACACAGTGATTGCGGTTCTAGCCACATGCACCAAAGGTGGTGGGTTCAAACCATGCCCAGGCCAGCTAAATAACTACAACAAAAAAATAGCCAGGCATTGTGGCAGGCACTTGTAGTCCCAGCTCCTTGGGAGGCTGAGGCAAAAGAATCACTTAAGCCCAAGAGTTTGAGGTTGCTGTGAGCTGTGACACCACAACACTCTACCGGGGGTGACCTAGTGAGACTCTGTCAAAAAAAAAAAAAAAAATAGGGTTTGAGGTTCCTGTGAGCTATGATGCCATGGCACTCTACCAAGGATGACAAAGTGAGACTCTGTCTCAAAAAAAAAAAAGATAATATTAGTATCTAAACTACAATGTATTGCACAGGTGATAGGCCCAGTTTGCACATTCTTTATTAAGTTTATAATGCACAATGAAATTTAAAAAAATTAAAATTAAAAATTAAAAAATTAAATTTTAAATTTTAAAAATTTAAAAAAAATTAAAATTAGGGCAGCGCCTGTGGCTCGGTGAGTAGGGCGCTGGCCCCATATTCCAAGGGTGGCGGGTTCAAACCCAGCCCCGGCCAAACTGCAACAACAAAAAAAATAGCTGGGCGTTGTGGTGGGCGCCTGTAGTCCCAGCTGCTCGGGAGGCTGAGGCAAGAGAATTGCGTGAGCCCAAGAGCTGGAGGTTGCTGTGAGTGAGCCCAAGAGCTGGAGGTTGCTGTGAGCCGTGTGACGTCACGGCACTCTACTGAGGGCGGTACAGTGAGACTCTGTCTCTACAAAAAAAAAAAAAAAAATTAAAATTAAAAACATTAAATTAAAAAAATCTGAGGCAAACACAAAAGTAGAGAGGTTACATTTATATATGTGTAGAACTTAAGTTGACAAATGACTATTGATATGACTTCAAAACCCAGAAGGTGTCCTTACACAAAACAAATACACCACACAACTGTGGCTGAGGCACCCCTCCTGTCTCGGGCATACAGCCTTTCGTTTCCCAGTGATCAGGGTGGAATCATGCTATGACGAATGCCTGCAAGGCAGTCTTCCCGGAGAGAAGGCTTTATCACAAGGCCCAGCTCAAAAACTACCTAGTAGATAAATTGATATCACCTGAACTCTCTTTGTTCAATAAGTTATCCCAGGACCAACAGCAACAGCAGCTCTTGGGAGCTTGTTAGAAATGGAGAATCCCAGGTGCTGATCCAGACCTACTGAATAAGAATCTGCACTTTTACACAGTTCCTGGGTGATTTGTTTGCACCTTAAAATTTGAGAAGCCCAAATCTAAATGAATACTGAGTTCTGTGTGCTTTGTGCATACAATTGTGGATAAATACAAATTACTCAGCCTTGAGGGATTCTGTTAAATCAAATTGAGGCTGGTTTAGATACAAGCCAGTAAATTTGAGAGGGGAAAAATACAGAAGGAATCTTAGGGTAAACAGAGATAATTCATCTGCTATTTTTGCAACAATCAGATTAACTATTATTTTTGCTCAATTTGATTTTTTTGAGACAGACTGTCACTATGTCACCCTCAGTAGAGTGCCGTGGTGTGACAGTTCAGAGCAATCTCAAACTCTTGGGCTTAAGCAATTATCTTGCCTCAGCCTCCCAAGTAGCTGGGACTACAGGCCCCTGCCACAACACTCAGCTATTTTTTATTGCAATTGTCATTGTTGTTTGGCAGGCCCAGGCCAGATTTGAACCCGCCAGCTCCAGCAGGCCCTCTAGCTGCTGAGCCACAGGCACCAAGCCTTGATTTGATTTTTTTTTTTTTTTTAGAGACACAGTTTCACTCCATTGCCCTCCGTAGAGTGCCATGGCTTCACAGCCCACAGCAACCTCCAGCTCTTGGGCCCAGGTGATTCTCTTGCCTCAGCCTCCCAGTAGGTGGGACCACAGGCGCCCACCCTGACGCCCGGCTATTTTTTTGTCCCAGTTTGGCCAGGGCTGGGTTTGAAACCACCACTCACTGAGCCACAAGCACCACCCACGATTTGATTTTTTTAAATGGAGCCATTATGATTCAGGTCTAAGGGCCTGGTGTTGAGAATTAAGAAAGGGCTTCCCTCCTCCCCTTTAACATTTTGCCTACTTTTTAAGAGAAAGGAAATAAATAAATTCCCAATTCCCCAGACTGGGGTCCATACCTGGTGGTCTATGATCTGGGTGTGGTGCAGCAGGAAGACAAGTGTCCAGCATCCAACTGCCCTGGGTTCTTCTCTAACTCTGCAATTTACTAGCCCTGTGGTTCCAGGCTGTTTCATCCCTGAATCTCCATTTCCTCTGCCATAAAATGAGATACTGATACTTACAATGTCCTCATGAGCAATTCAAAGATATAAAGAATCTAAAGCAGGGCGGCGCCTGTGGCTCAGTTGGTAAGGCGCCGGCCCCACATACCGAGGGTGGCAGGTTCAAACTCGGCCTCGGCCAAACTGCAACCAAAAAATAGCTGGGTGTTGTGGCAGGCGCCTGTAGTCCCAGCTACTCGGGAGGCTGAGGCAAAAGAATTGCTTAAGCCCAGGAGTTGGAGGTTGCTGTGAGCTGTGTGATGCCACGGCACTCTACCGAGGGCCATAAAGTGAGACTCTGTCTCTACAAAAAAAAGAATCTAAAGCACCTGCTTTGGGTTAGTCAATTATGGCCATGAGCAAATGTGAATGCCTTTCTCAGACCTAGTGTATCAGAGAGCTTTAGCCCAATCACCCCATTCCCACCCCACTTTGTGTCCAGGGCTTTGACAAAAACATACTGAGGGCCTTGGGCAACCCAGGCAAATGAATAAATAACAGAGCTTTCCCTGTGGAGGTCTTCATCCAGTAAGAGGTTCACATTGAGTTCAATGAGTCTGAGACTTTCAGATTTCACAAGCCATTAAAATTTCAGAAATAATTTAGGGCAGTGATACAAGGCTGCCAACTTTTTATGTGTATGTGCTATTGCTAAGAAAATAAATGTCAGATTTCATTGTTTCTTAAAAAAACTATTTTCATATCCAAGAGTAGGATATTATCCAAGGCAATCCTCTCACGCGAATAAATTTAACTCTTTGAAAAATATTGCATTGTCCTTTTTTCTTTCTTTCACCTCAACATGAATACATGAAAACATCTTCATTGCCAGGCACCGTGGCTCACGCCTGTAATTCCAATACTCTGGGAGGCGAGGCAGGCGGATTGCTTGAGCTCATGAGTTTGAGACCGGTCTGAGCCAGAGCCAGACCTCATCTCTAAAAATAGCGAGGCGTCGTGGTGGGCGCCTGTAGTACCAGCTTCTCAGGAGGCTGAGGCAAATGAATTTCTTGAGCCCAAGAGTCTGAGGTTGCTGTGAGCGATGACGCCACAGCATTCAACTGAGGCGATAAAGGGAGACTCTGTCTCAAAAAAAAAAAAAAGGAAAAATAAAGCTTCTTCATTGGCTATAGTATTTGGAAGCCACTCCCTTTTAAAACCCCAGCAGATTAAGGGCATAGGTTTTATCCAGAAGTTGCCAGAAAGTCCCAAGGTTTGGTGACCACATCTGAATCTCTGGAAAATCACAGGATTTCAGTGGTAACAAGATGAGACAATTGAAAGGTTAGACTCTCACTACCCCAAGCATTTCCTACCTAGTTTTATTTAGATTTTATTATTATTATTATTATTGTTGGGGATTCATTGAGGGTACAAGAAACCAGGTTACACTGATTGCATTTGTCAGGTAAAGTTCCTCTTATAATCTTGTCTTGGCCCCCAAAGGTGTGTCACACACCAAGACCCCACCCCCCCACCCCCTTCCCTCTCTGCTCTTCCTTTCCCCACTTTTATTTAGTTTTTTGTTTTTTTTTTTTTGAAAGACTGAGTCTTACTTTTTCACCCTGGGTAGAGTGCCATGGCATCACACAGCTCACAGCAACCTCCAATCTTCTCTTGCCTCAGCCCCTGGAGTAGCTGGGACTACAGGCACCTGCCACAATGCCCGGCTATTTTTTGGTTGTTGCAGTTTGGCTGGGGCTGGGCTTGAACCCCCCACCCTCAGTATATGGGGCCGGCGCCCTACCCACTGAGCCACAGACGCCACCTGATACATGTATTTTTTTTAAAAATCTGAAAGGAACCACATCCAAATGTAGGTAGACGTTATCATCAGTTGGGTGGAATTATAGATGATTTTTATGTGCTTTGGACTTTTCAGGACTTTCCACATTTCCCCCAAGAAAAATCTATTATTTATACAATAAGACAAAAGAATTTATCTTGAAAAAAGAAATACATAAACATTTTGATCATGGGCCTGGGGTTCCCTGGAACCGTGCAGCATATTATCTGCCCAGCCATATACAACGTGCATGCATGAAATTCACTTAGGGCCACTGCGCATCTTCTGAATTTTGTCCCTCATATATTCGTTATCTGCGCAAAAATTAGTTAGTTTTGAAAATATTCAGAAAACTGGAAGAGGAATTTCTGCATAGTAATAAGGTTTACCTCATTTTCTACCTCTCCCTGTGGAATTCCACCATGCCCCCTCAACCTGTGAGCCTTAGGGGGACTCTACCCATGGCCACCTGACTGGGTAGCAGGGAGGCCCCATTTAGTATGGTAGGACATGTGCCCATTTTTACCTGATGGTGTGGCCTGGCCTGGCTTGACTGTTAGCATTAGGATTGCAAACCATGAATAAAAACAGAGACCACTTCAAAACTCCAGTACTTAACCACAAATATGATGCTCTGTGAGGAAGTGAGGTGAAAAAGAAAAAGTAAAGAACTTAGGGAAACAGGCCACAGAAGATTTTGGGGGGACAGAATGCTGGGGTCTTCTGGGTCTTTAAGGTAAGCTGAACATTCCTACTCATTAGTAAATATTTGAGATGAAAGCTTTTTTGCTCACCTAATCATCATTTTTCCAAAGCATCTGCTTCTGGGAGAAGATTAATTAGTTGGCTATTCCTAAAGGATGGATTTGAGGAGATCAAAGGCCTGCAAAATGTAACCGAGAGAGAACTAAACTGTGGAAATGTTCTCTTTGGAGGAAAGAAGATCAGAATTTGTTGTAAAAGTGTCATAGCAAGCAAGGTTTGCTCTGATTTTCTCTCTTTTCTTTCAGAGAATAAAGGCTCCTGCCAGGATACAAATATTTAACTTACATGGCATTTTATTAGCCTCTTCTTTGATGGGCTTCCACTTAAAAGTTTTCTCTTTCTCTTTGGATAAACATGGAAGACACGGAAGAGGTGTTTTATTTAAGACTACCTGCAGAGAGCTTTTAGATTCTTACCAGTGAAAAATGGAAGACTTGCCGGGTTCAGTGGCTCATGCCTATAATCCTAGCACTTGGGAGGCCGAGGTGGGTGGATTGCCTGAGCCCACGAGTTTGAGACCAGCCTGAGCCAGAGCAAGACTTCATCTATAAAGGTAGCCAAGCGTTGTGGCGAATGCCTGTAGTCCCAACTACTTGGGAGGTTGAGGCATGCTTGAGCTCAAGAGTTTGAGGTTGCTGTGAGCTGTGATGCCATGGCACTCTACCAAGGGCAACATAGTGAAACTCTGTCTCAAAAAGAGAGAGAGAGAGAGAGAGAGAGAAAGAACAGAATGGAAAAATGGAAGACTTGAGGATGGAGTGGGGCACGGTGGTTCATGCCTGTAATCCTAGCACTCTGGGAGGCCAAGGGAGGTAGATTGCTTGAGCTCAGGAGTTTGAGACCAGTCTGAGCAAGAGTGAGACCCCATCTCTACTGAAAATAGAAAAACTAGGCAGGCCTGTGGTCCCAGCTACTGGGGAGACTGAGGCAAGAGGATCACTTGAACCCAAGAGTTTGAGGTTACTGGGAGCTATGATATCACAGCACTCTACGGAGAGCCCCAAAGTGAGATTCTGTCTCAAAAACAAAACAAAAAAAGACTTGGGCATTGTTTTCTGTGTGTGCTCAGATATTTGCTCATTTTGATTCCCTAGAACTTTTCCTCGTAGATGTGAACAAGTCAGGCTGTAAATAGATTTTGCTCACCTGCACCTGTCACCTTCTATCTGTGCAAAGAGGGCGTCCCATGCTCAGGGACGCGGCTGCCTGTGTCCTCGTCCCCATCCACAGGGACTCAGCTCTTCCCTGGCTGGTCCTTTCCTCTTGAAACATCATCATAGCTTTTTAAGTTTTAATTTGATAACTACATATATTTGGCAAACATTTTAGAAAATGTAGATTAGTAAACAGAGAAATGTTCAATGTTTCATAAGTCTACCACTCAGGTAACTGCCATTAGCATTTTGTTGTTTATTCTTCTGGCCTTTTTCTAGTCATGAACATACTTTTCTACACAAATTGAATCTTGACATGCACAACTTTTCTGTAATTTTTCCCCTTCTTTGCTCTTCCATATGTGGGTCTGTAAGGTGGAGAAGAAAAGGCGTCTATTCGGAGGTGAGTGTTGAAATGGCTGTGATAAGACATGCCAATCGCATTTCATCCAAACATCACTCTATGTTTGCCACGTGTTTTCATAAATAAATACAATAGGCTTCAAAATCGTCAACTTGACCCACTCTGCCTCACTGTGGAGAGGAGCCCCACTGTGGCATTGCTGTATCCTACACCCAACATAGACATGTATCTAGAGGTGACCTGGACATGTCGGGGGGGTGCTACACTGGACCTCTGGGTCCAACTCATGGATCTGCAACTGGCTCTGCCCTGGATTGGCCCTGGTGTAGTTTACTTGCTGGACTTGAGAAGCAATGCCTTCTGTGCCCGGCCCCACTGATGAATAAATGCATGCCTGTGATGTCAGCCTCTTCTGCTCTGAATCAAAGGGAAGGTCTGAGGCTCACCAGGATGCTGTGAATGGAGCTCCATGTTAGAACAGGCAACTTATTTTTACCACGTTCTAAAGAAGTTCTCAGTCCAAAAAAAAATTTTTTTTTTTTGGCACAGTCTCATTCTATTGCCCAGGCTAGCATGTCATGGCATCAGCCCAATTCTTGGCAACTTCAAACTCCTGGGCTCAAGAGATCTTCCTGCCTCAACCTCCCAAGTAGCTGAAACTACAGGCCCCTGCCTGGGTACCCAGCTGATTTTTCTATTTTTAGTAGAAATGGGGTCTCACTCTTGCTCAGGCTGGTCTCAAACTCCTGAGCTCAAGAGATCTTCCTGCCTTGGCCTCAACCTTGGCCTCCCTGAGTGCTGGGATCACAGGCGTGAGCCACTGCGTATGGCCTCATTCCAGCCTATTTGACAACCTTCTGTCTTGGGAACAAGAAATTCCCATGGGCAGATCCTTTTAAAAGACCTAAATTAGACTCCTTCCCAAGTATCCACACATTCTAGATACTGGACTGTCTTGTAGACATGCATCTGCCCCTGACCTGAACCCACTCCATCCTGTTAGACTAGTGTTTTTCAACCTCTTTTGTCTCATGGCACACTTGAACCTGTAGTTAAACTTCTGTGGCACACTTAAATTATTTTGATCTTTTAAAAAAGAGTAAAAAAAAAATACTCACTGTGCTTTAAACTTCTTTTGAAAATAATTTAATTAATGATCTTCAACAATCTTTGAGGCACATCTAAAATTCTGTCATGGCACATTGGTTGAAAATCACCACATTAGGGTTTTAGCTGAAGATAACGCCTGTTTTTCTGAAACATTTCATTTTGATATAGGATTTCATACGCTTTGAAATTCTAAATACATTTTGCTTTGGTTGGAAAAAAATTGAGAAAGGCAAATGTTATTGTTTCCATTTTACACATGGCAAAACAGATGCAGATAAGTTAAGTGACTTGTTTGAGTTCATAGCATGAGTCAGGACTAAACGCCAGGTCCCCTGACTCCTGGCTAAACCAGGGTTCTTCCCGGTAAATCGAGGGCCTGGCAGAGTGCTGGCACTTCGTGGACACTCTAATAATACCTGCTGAGTAAACAGCTGCATGAGTGAATCTGAACGTGGCCATGGCAGAGTCTTGATGTCTTTATATTCCCTCAGAAAATGGCCCCAGCTAGCCCTTCTCTCTCTCTTCCCTCAGTTTCCCTTGCTGTAAGGGAAAATAGCATCTAGATCAGGCGTCCTCAAACTGCAGCCTGCGGGCCACATGAAGCGGTGTGAATTGTATTTGTTCCTGTTTTGTTTTTTACTTCGAAATAAGATACGTGCAGTGTGTATAGGAATTTGTTCATAGTTTTTTTTTTTTTAAACTATAGTCCGGCCCTCCAACGGTCTGAGGGACAGTGAATTGGCCCCCTGTTTAAAAAGTTTGAGGACACCTGATCTATATTCTAGGTCCTAGAAGCTTCTGTGTCTAACAGAAGTAGAATCTTATTTCAGTGATTCTTCAGCCTTGATTACTGCACAAGCAGAGCCACTACCTTTATGTGACATGTAAACATATATACGTGTATGTGTGTTCATATATGTACACAAACATGTGCATATATACGTGTACAGGTACACACTCACATATACACATACTATTTTAAATGTCTAGACTTTTGGCTAATTGATCACTTGACTGATTGCACATCATTCCCATTGTTGCTCTGACCCAAATATGGTCAGTGTTAAACACCGAGCTGCTTCTTCGTTCTGAAATCCTCCTCCTGGCATCTCCACATGCCCCATGTTTGTGCTGATCCTCTCTGCCCGGTCTCCTGTCCTTCATTCCTACCTGGTGTTTCTGTAGGATCCAGGCCTGGATCACCCTCCCCCGCCACCAGCGCCTCCCACGGGCAAACCCCACCTGCCAGGCCAGCTGGTTTGGTTTTCACCTGCTGTGGATGCCTCAAGTGATCGGATGGTAACTAAGCCTCAGTACTTGCAGTTGTTGAAAAGAAACTGGGTTCCTGAGGAGTTGTGGGAAACGGCCAGCTCAGAAATGTTTCCTTTAGCGAAGTGTTCACAGTCTGCAGTTGTGAAATGTGGCAGGGATGCTGAAGACAAAAGGATTTGGGGCAAGCCCAGAAATAACCTGATGCAAAGATCCAGGATGTGATGTGTAGGGAATATATATTCTGCTTAAACCTGGACATAAGCCCAAGTTATGTGAGATTCATGTTACTATCAAGAGAGATTTTGCGGGGCACAGTGGCTCACACCTGTAGTTCCAGCATTCTGGAAGGCCTAGAGGGGCAGATTGCTTGAGCTCAGGAGTTCCAGACCAGCCTGAGCAAGAGCAACACCCCATCTCTACAAAAAAACAGAAAAACTAGCCAGGCACTGTAGTGGGCACTGAGGAGGCTGAGACAAGCTACTCAGGAGGCTGAGACAAGAAGATGGTTTGAGCCCAAGAGTCTGAGGTTGCTGTGAGCTATGACACCATAGCACTCTATCCAGGGCAATAGAGTGAGACTGTTGCCCTGGGTAATAAAAAAGATAAAGAGAGATTTTGGAAAAGTTGTTGTTGTTGTTTTGTTTGTTTGTTTGAGGCAGGGTCTCACTTTGTTGCCCTCGGTAGAGTGCTGTGGCATCACAGCTCACAGCAATCTCTAACTCTTGGGCTTAAACGATTCTCTTCCCAGCTGCTTAGGAGGCTGAGGCAGGAGAATCGCTGAAGCCCAAGAGCTAGAGGTTGCTGTGAGTCCTGTGACATCATGGCACTCTACTGAAGGCAGTAAAGTGAGACTCTGTCTCTACAAAAAAAAATAAAAAAAAAAATAGATTCTCTTCCCTCAGCCTCCCAAGTAGCTGGGACTACAGACACCAGCTACTTTTTGTCTGTTTGTTTTTTTGTAGAGACAGAGTCTCACTCTATCACCCTCCATAGAGTGCCGTGCTGTCACGCAGCTCACAGCAACCTCCAGCTCTTGGGCTTAGGTGATTCTCTTGCCTCAGCCTCCCAAGTAGCTGTACTTTTTTGTTGTAGTTGTCATTGTTGTTTGGCAGGCCCAGTGTATGTGGCTGGCACCCTAGCCACTGAGCTACAGGCGCTGAGCCGATTTCGGGAAAGTTAATGAATTGTATTTTTTCTGCAGAGGGTTTCCCAGCCTGACTGATCATCAGAATTATCAGGGTGCTTTTTTAAACTCCAGGTTCCCAAGCAGACATCCAAGATTCTGATTCCACAGATCTGAGAGAGGGCCATGAAATATTTAATACTTTCTTACTTTCAGCTTTTAATACAGTGTTCAAACTTTTCCATTATTTTTTCTTGTCCTTTTATTAACTTACAAAAGCTGATTGCTAACTCGTTGTCAATTAATTCTTTCTAAAACTGACCCATTTTTAAAAATTGACCTGATCCATTAATTCACACAACGCCAGCTGAAACTGATTTGCTTGTTTAGACCAGCTGTTCTCAAACCCAGTTGCACCTCAGAATCACAGGGAGGGCTTTTAAAGATCTGATGCCAGGCCCCGACCCTGATCAGTTACATCAGGCTCTCTAGGCTTCGACCTTGACATTGTTTTCTCAAGGTTCCCGCAGGGAATCCCCATGCCAGCCTGGATTAGAATCACCGGGTGGGACCCAGCCTAAAGTACTGACTCTGGAGAGATCCCCAGCGAGGGAGATAGCACAGCTGTGTCCTGAGGAAGATGGCGAACCGAGAGAAGGACCTGCCTCCCCAGACGATCTGCCAAGTGTGCTCCCAGCCAAGCTCTGGGGCTCTGGAGAGTTCACAAACTGAAGGCCTACTCAAAGACAGAGTGCGAGGTTCGCCTTTCCCAGCGGCCAGGTAATCGTTTTACCCCCCAAAGTGTGCAAACAAGAAACCAGAATCACTGCTTCCAGACTTGAGCAACGTTTCCCCTTCTCTGGCCTTCCTTTCTTCTCCTGTCCCCTCCCTCCCTTTTCCCTGCCGTCACCATCTACCAAGTGACTCCCTCGAAAGGGAGTACACAATTTGCGTGTAAAATGAATGTCTGTTCTTACTCTTTGATGCTGGTTGCATTAGCATGTCTTGACCCTAATGCAGTGTATTCATAGTAAGCCACCAAAATGTAGCGCTGCTAAGTGGCAGACACTGGATGAGCGCTTTAAATTCATCATCTCGTTTGATCCTCAGAGCAACCTTCTGGGGTAAGTTCTCTATTATTTCTAATTCATTGTTGAAGAAGCTTCCAGACGGGGGCAGGTTACAAAACCGCCTCTGAACGCTCCTCTGTGACACGGGACTCTGCAAACCTCGTTTCCACTTTGCCCTGTCTGACTCTGCCAACAGGGGGCGCCAGCAGGGAGGGAGAAGGGACTTGCTCTAGGGTTTGCTTACCAGTCCAGTGAACATCCTCCCTGCAACAGTGTTCACCTCGGACACTGGGCTCCCGCCGCCACGCTCCTCCTTGGAGCCTTGTGGAAACACCAGCTTCTTGCCTTTGTCACCCCGCCGCCGCCTCCGCCCCCAAACCTGGGCATGGTAGAGGCTTCCTGCAATTGTCACTTGTCCTTGCTTTTTTGCTTTTGCAATCTTCCAGCTCCTATTTAACCGATTTTCTGTGTTAAATTCTCTCCGTTAAAACAGTCAGTGGGATGGGGGCAGGACATGATTGCAAGAGGGACTTTGCCTGACAATTGCAATCAGTGTAACCTGGCTTATTGTACCCTCAATGAATCCCCAACAATAAAAAAAAAAAAAAAGTCAGTGGGTTTCTGTTTTCCTGACTTGATGTTAAATAATTTACCAAAGAACATGCAGCATGAAATGGCAGGATTGGGATTCGAACTAGCTCCCTCAGACACCAGAGTGCTGGCTCTCACCCACCACCCCTGAGAGCAGCTCCATGGCTAGCTTAAAGCTCCGAGAGAAGAGAGGCGCCCATGCTCCTCTGCATCACACCTCTGGCACTAGCTTTCTTCTAGAATCCCTGTTTTAAAAAATAAAGGAACTTTATAATCATTAAAAACAAATAATCTTAAAGAAAATATGACTACAGCACGTGAAATGGGTAAAATATGCTACATTCCAAAAGTGCTTGAGGGTGATTGCTTTTAATGCTAATTAAAGTCCTGGATTCCTGAAATAATATTTCATAGCAGCCAGTACAGTCATTAGGATGAAATTATGTTTCAGAAATAGTCAATATGTTAAGGGACAATTTATAACTTCATACTAATGCATACATTTGTATTATACTCCAGATTGTAATTAGTTGCCTAAGGAGAAATAGCTTCATGAAATATGTAATGGGGTATCATACCTATAGCTGCTCCATGCACTTCAGAATGTGGGGGCCCAGTGCAGCTTGGTGCAGAAACAAAGCATGGCAGGGAAAAGCTTAAACTTTATATCATCTGGATCCACCCTCTGGGCAAGTCCACAGCCTATTTCCTCATCTGTAAATACCTACCTCCTAGTCTTGAAAGTGAGGCCTGTGGATGAACAGTGGCTAGCAGAGAAGACACTTGATAAATTTTAGAGTTATTTTGCTCTGCCCCCACACACACGTGTATACACACATACCAGGATAACCAAAGGTTTTTGCAAAGCATTGGGGTAATACTGGGTAAATGAAGCATGCCACACACAGGATGAGGAGATAAATTATTTTCAAGATGACAGCTCTTGGTTAAATTCATGTTGAGATGAGTTTTAAAAAGCATTAACCAGTAGGGAAATATACAAAGTACAAAGAAAAACTCCTCCTTAATCCTTCAGCTAGGAGTAAGCACTGCTAACAGCTTGGCATATACCCTTTTAGACTTTTCTCTATATACAAATAAATCTGTCACCTCAGTCCTTGAAGCTACTCTTGTAGGAGGGAGGGTTTGTTTTGTCTATAACCAGGGTTACCAGGCAGTAAGCATATAGCAAGCATTCAGACTTAACGTGTAAAGAGTTCAGGATCTGAGAAGGGAACCTGATAACCTAGAAGAATTCTCACACCTTCCCCCACACCGTCACACACTTGTGGCACAGTGGCAGTTATGGGTGGGATATGCCTGGAAACCCAGAGTGAAGTGCTCAGGCATCAGTATAAGGCCCGAGTTTTGCTCTTCTATTCTACTGGCAAAAGCCAGTGCTCACTCTACCTACAGGTTCATTTATCTGCAGTTTTTAGGTCAAAAGCTTTGGGGATAATATTTTCCTCTAAATGCTTTGAGTACCAGCGTCCCATAGGCTCTGAAGAAGCTTCACCATTGTCCAGGACAGGGTCCTGGAAAGGAGCAAGAGGCACTCACAAAGGATGTTTGTCTTAGTCTGTTTTTGCTGCTGTCACACAATACCCTAGGCTGGGTCACTTATAAAGATGAAAATGTATATTCCCTCACAGTTCTGGAGGCTGGGAAGTCCAAGATCAGGGTGCTGGCATGAGCCCTCCTGACCTAAGCTCCTTTCCAAAGACCATAGTTCCCGACACTATTGCACTGGGGATTCAGTTTCTAACACATGAATTTTGGAGGGCACAGGTTAAATCCACAGCAGTGATTAAACAGCACTTAGAAAGACGACGAAGGTGAAGTGACAAGGAGCGAGGCACCCAGGGCTTTGTCTTCTTTTCTCTCACTTTGGCTTGTTCTCATTCTCTTCCCTTTCCTCCCCTTTCTCCTCACCTTCTACTGCAGCCTCCAGCATGGACAACTGAGTTAGCTGAGTAAGCACACAGCTGATGTCGCTCCCCTGCACCTTGTAGCTGCCTCACTGCTACCCTTGTAACCTTTCTTTCAGCTCCCTGGGTTCTGGGACAGCTCTGAATGTTAAGCTTTGCAGACCCAGTTCTCTGATCCGTCTCGGGGAGATGGTTAGGAGGAGGTCGTGGCTGCCTCCCCTAGCCTCCTGAGTTCCTCCGTATCAGTGCCCAGGGTGCGGGTTCAGAATTCATGCACTGTTACAGCCTGCTGTGCGCAGTAAGGAGCTAGCACTTGAGTACCAGCACAGTTGGCTAGGACGAGAGCCTCAAAGCCTCTCAGGGCTTGAACTTGGGATGCCCACAGACTCCACACCTTTTCCCTCTGGCTACCTTGTGTACCTAAATTTCTCACAACACCAAAGAGCATTTCTTCAGAAGGGGGTCATAGGCCATCACCTGCCCCTCCTGCACACATCCATGCAGAAGGTTGGAGAAGCCTGCGAGTTCGGCCTAAATCTTCATGATCCCTGATACTTTAGTGCACAGCCAATTCTTTCCCTGTGTGATTACAGCATCTCTGGATTTGCTTTCAATCTGTAAGCCCAGGCCAACGAGCAGCCAGCCTGCCTTTATTACTCTCCAGTGGAGAAGATTCTGCTCAGCCACCTGTGATTAGACCCACACCCACTCTCCCATTCTAAGGCACCCTCATCTCTGCCTTCTCTGAAACTTGTTCAGCTCTCGTTAAATGTGAAGGTCGCTATGAAAGTTTTGAGACAGACTGTGTTATGATCCAGTATTTCACCTGCAAGAAACAGAGGTAACAGTGGCATCCTTTCTGATTCTCCCACGCAGCTTTCAACTTGCTCGGCTTATATGTGTTGCTGGGAGGCTTCATTTGTTTCCGGAAGTTTGAATGCAGCACTCAGTCCGGGTTGACTGAAGAGCTGGGAAGAGAGCACTTTGATGTGATGATTTTCTATGACTTTAAAAGTGGGTTGGCAGTGACGGTAGCTCAGTGGGTAGGGCACTGGCCACATATACCCCAGGCTGGCGGGTTCAAACCCAGCCTGGGCTAAAGCAATAATGACAACTGCAACAAAAAATATAGCCAGGCATTGTGGCAGGCGCTTGGAGTCCAGCTACTTGGGAGGCTGAGGCAAGAGAATCGCTTAAGCCCAAAAGCTTGAGGTTGCTGTGAGCTGTGATGCCACCGTACTCTACCAAGGGACTCTGAGACTCTGTCTCAAAAACAAAAAAACAAAGCCTTGAGCATTTTCAGTGGGGACCTTGCTCCTTCTTGTGTGACAATCTTTCAGTAGTTTCAAGAACTCAGAAGAGGTCAAACTTCACTGAAAACGAGGTGAGGAGTAGCATCTGGTGACTGCAGTGACGGAGGAAAACATCTCCACTGGGGAAAAAATGGTTCATGAAAACAACCAAGTCACATTTAAGGACATGGAAGCGGCTCTACAGATTGGATCACCAACAGTGTCCAGAATCCTGCCGGATTATCTTTCAGTCAGAAAGTTTCATCAGATGGGCACCTCACACTTTGACAGATGAACAAAAGCTCATGCCCTGTTGAATGGTGTGAAGACATGCTGGTCAGATTTGACAGAGGCAGATCTAATTAGTTTCTGACACCATTACTGGTGAGGGATGAAACCTGGACTTACCAGTTTGATCCAGAGAATCAGCTTCAGTCAACAGTGTGGATTTTTCCCAATAAAAATCTACTAACAAAAGTGAAGTGGCTCTGAAGTGTTGGAAAGAAAATGGTGGCAAGTTTCTTCTCCAAAAGCTGTCATGTTGTAACTGTTCCTCTGGAGGAACAAAGAACTATTACTGCTTGGTAGTACACAACAGTGTGCCTACCAAAAGTTTTCAAGAATAGCAGCGAAGGACAGGGCTGTGGGGGACCATCCTGCACGTGACCAGGCTTCCACCTACATAGCAACATCACCATTCAGTTCCTGGAGTCCACAGAGGGTAAACTTAAGATTCATCCACCATATAGCCCTGGCCTCATGTGGTTATTTCGTGTTCCCCACAGTAAAAAATTTCATGCATGGAGGAAGCTTCTGCAGCCCTGAAGAAGCTCTTCATACCTATAAAAGTGAGCTTACAGAACTTGAAGAAAATGAGTGGAAAGAATGTTTTCAAAAATGGTTTACAAGAATGCAAAAGTGCATAGAATGTCATGGTGACTGTTTTGAGAAAATGTAGTAATCAAAATGATTTTATGTTGCTAAATTTTTGTGTATCTTAAAACTTTCGTTGTGGGTGGCGCCCATAGCTCAGTGGGGAGGGTGCCAGCCACATACACTGAGGCTGGTGGGTTTGAACCTGGCCCGGGCCAGCTAAACAACAATGACACCTGCAACAGCAAAAAAAAAAAAATAGCTGGGCATTGTGGAGGGCGCCTGTAGTCCCAGCTACTTGGGAGGCTGAGGCAAGAGAATGGCTTAAGCCCAAGAGTTTGAGGTTGCTCTGACCTGTGACGCCACAGCACTCTACCGAGGGCGACAGCTTAAGACTCTGTCTCAAAAAAAAAAAAAAAACTTTCATTGTTGGGTCAACAAGACATTATTCCTCAAAAATGGCAATTGTGTCACCCACTGCTTGGAACCTGGGATGCTTCCTCTGCATTCTTTTGTTTGTTTTTGAATATTTTTTTATTAAGTCATTTGTACATAGATGGTGAATATATTTATGCCATTATGGGATTCAATGTGTTGATTATTTGTACAAACTGGAGTGCTTACATCCTACTAATTAACATAGCCTTCACCTCATTTACCCAATCACAGCGTTAAGACATTTGTGTTCTACACCTGATAGACCCAACTTGTACTTGCAATATGCTCCATACGTATGGTCCCCCTACTAACCCTCCCTCTATCAACCCACCGCCCTCCCTTCCCCTCCCCCTCTCCTTCCCTCCTTCATCCTAGGCTATATGGTTCATCTTTCGTATGAAAGTGTGAGTGATTATAAATTGGTTTCATAGTAGTACTGAGTACACTGGATATTTTTTTTCCATTCCCTCTGCATTCTTTACACTCTCAAAGACCCCATCCAAAGTCAACTCCCAACACACCCTGAATGGAGGAATTCTGTTTTCACCCTACACACCACTCAGTAGAAGCCTCCGTAGTCCTTCTGATGCAGTCCATCCCTGCAGCATTTCCTTAATGGAATTCTTGCTGCCACCACCTCCTCCCCATGCCGACTCTGCGTCCCCGACAAAGCCTCCACTTTTCACTCCTGGGAGAAACATGGGCTCCTCACTGGTTCCACTTTCTGCCTGGTAATGGAAGCAGCCTGGGGAAACTACTGTTGACTGGGGTCCTTCCCCCAGCCTAGACAGCAGCTCCTGCGCCTGCTTCCCCCTCTAAGAGCACTCCAACTTCCCCACCAGTCAGCCTGGACTCACCACTCGTTAGCCTTTCATCTCATTGCTTAATACATACATATATATCAAGGTTGAGTACATGCATCTATGTTCTAAATACACATGTATGTAATACACACATACATGCTCCAATATATGCACGTTCACACAAGGTCAGACAATTAAAGTTTGCCAACTCACCCTAGACAAAGCGCTACATGGTTCATTGCTGAACATCACTGTGGTCACCTTCAGTGCACTCCCCTTGGTCATCTGGTAACTGCAGTGATGCTCAATGATGAGCTGTGTGGAATTTTTTTTAGAATAAGTTAGTTTTCAGACTTAATTGTCTGACCTCACACGTATAAATGTCTTGTTGACCCATTTGAGAGTCAGTTGAAGATGCCCTGTCCGTTCATCTTGAAATACTTCCGTGTGTATCTTAAGAATAAGAATATTTTCTTACATAACCACAATACAGCTACAAGCTAAGGAAATCTAACACAGATTTGCTACCAGTATATAATATATGGATATTAATAATATTCAAATGTTAACAATTATCTCAGTAACATCCTTGCTAGCACTTTTTCCTCCTGATCTTACTCCCCATTCCAGATCACCACTGCATTTATTTATTTATTTATTATTTATTTATTTATTTGAAACAGAGTTTCACTATGTCACCCTCAGTAGAGTGCTGTGGCATCACAGCTCACAGCAACCTCAAACTCTTGGGCTTAAGCCATTCTCTTGCCTCAGCCTCCCGAGTAGCTGGACTCCAGGCGCCCACCACAAGGCCTGGCTATTTTGTTGTTGTTGTTGCAGTTGTCATTGTTGTTTAGCAGGCCTGGGCCGGGTTCAAACCCACCAGCCTCAGTGTATGTGGCCAGCACCCTCCCCACTGAGCTATGGGCACCAAGCCTATTTTTTATTTTTTGTTGTTGGGGAATCATTGAGGGTACAAAGAACCAGGTTACATGGCTTGCTTTTGTTGGGGACTTAGGTGAAGTCCCTCTTATAATTGTGTCCCTCCCCCAAGAGGATCTCACACACTGGGATTCGCTACCCCTCTCCCTCCTTCTCCCTCTCAGCTACCCCATTCCCCCGCCCCCCACCCTGTACTAACATCAATTGTCCTCAAATCAGACTGAGTACATTAGATTCTTGCTTCTCCATTCTTGTGATGCTTTACTAAGAAGAAGGTGTCCCACCTCCATCCAGGTTAATACAAAAGATGGAAAGTCACCATCCTTTTAGTGGCTGAATAGTATTCCATGGTGTACATATACCACAGCTTGTTAATCCATTCCTGGGTTGGTGGGCATTTAGGTTGTTTCCACAATTTGGCAATTGTAAATTGAGCTGCAATAAACAGTCTAGTGCAAATGTCCTTATGATAGAAGGATTCTTTTTCTTCCGGGTAGATGCATCTAGTAATGGGATTGTGGGATCAAATAGGAGGTCTAGTTTGAGTTCTTTGAGGATTCTCCATACTTCCTTCTAAAAGGGTTGTATTAATTTGCAGTCCCACCAGCAGTGTAAAAGTGTTCCCTTCTCTCTCCACATCCACGCCAGCATCTGCAACTATGAGACTTTGTGTTGTGGGCCGTTCTCACTGGGGTTAGGTGATGTCTCAGGGTGGTTTTGATTTGCATTTCTCTGATGATTAGAATGCGAATTTTTCCATGTTTGTTAGCCATTCGTCTGTCCTCTTTAGAGAAGGTTCTGTTCATCTCCCTTGCCGCACCACTGCATTGAGATGTCACATCCCTCTGAGTCGCCTTCCCTCTGGAAGAGCTCCCCTTGGCCTTTTTCTTTGAGGACATTGACATTTTTGAAGAGGACCGGCCAGTCATTCTTCAGACTGTTATTCAACGTGAATTGATTGTTTCTCCATGATGAGATTCAGATTAGGGCATACTGGCAGAAATGTTACAGAAGTCACAGAGCTTCTCAACGTGTTCAATTCTAGCAGGAGCAGTTTTGGAGAAATGAATTTAAATTTTTCTCCTTATAGTTCTCTCTGCCTTTCCCCAAGTTGAGCAGATAGAAGATTCTGGCCTTCCCACCTCAGATTTGAGGGCGAGCAGGACGCAGTAGTTCCTCGAGTCACCCCTTCCTGGCTTCTACATCCAAAATGTAGGTGTATTGAGAAGAGATGGAGGGAATTTAAGGAAATTTAAAGGAAACAGTGGAAGAAAAGGCATTGCCTCAGATCGAAGGCCCTATTCCTCCAGAGTGGGGAGGAGGTCTGTGGTTCCCACTGAGAGACAGTGTCCTGCTCCCTGGTACAACACTAGCTGTGGCAGAACCTCAGAGGAAAACATTGCACGGTGCCTGGACAGGCTGAACCCTGAGCCTGGGCTCCAGGCTTACTGAAGACTTCTGTGCTCCAAGCAGGAGAAGAACCATCAGAGCTTCCAGGCACGAAGCACAGTACAGACGTGGACACTGCTGACCTGGAGGGGCCATATCACCATCTGGCCCCCTAAATAACCAAAACCTTCATACTCTCCTGAGAAAGCGGCACAGCTCTAGGGAGGACCACCTAGCAGGAGGTGGACTTCGCGGGAGAATTAAATTTATTTAAGAAAAGCAAAGCAAATGCATTGTGCACGATGAACATGAGAGTCTCATGCTGAACACTCACGCCCCTCGGACAGGTGCGGGCCCAGCTCACAGCTCTCAGGGACCTTTCCTCTTGGAGCCCAGCCGGTCTCCACACCTGCCCACTGCTGTGTCCTCTTAGTTTATCACCTATGTCCTTTCCAAGGATTCTGCCTCTCCTTGAGATCAGTCTTCCAGTGGGTCCTCAGTCTTTTATCTCTGTCCATCCACTGACGAATGGGGCCCTTGCTCTGGATCTACAGATACAGGGTGGAAGGGCAAAGAATGGGCAAGGTCAGGACAGAATATCTGCACTAGTTGTCTATCCTGTGGGACAAATGACCCCAAACTCAGAGGCTTACAACGGTATCATCTCACACTCTCTACACCTCAGGAGCTGGATGCAGCTTAGCTGCGATCTCTGGCCCTGGGTCTCTCATGGTGTCAGCCAGGGCTGCCATCACCTCAAGACTCAAGTGGGAAGGCTCTGCTTCCAAACTCACTCACGAGGCTGTCAGCCGGATTCAGTTTCTCGTGGCCTGTTGGTCAGTGGCTGCTTTCAGCTTCCTGACACGTGGGTCCCCACAGGGCAGCACACAGCATGGCACCTCCATCAGAAAGGCCAGAGAAAGGGCACTAAGCAAGACAGAAGTCACCGTCTTTTATACCTAGTCTGGAAAGTGACATCCCACCATCTTTACAGCATGCTGTTCATTAGGAGCAGGTCCAGCCTAGTGATGCTGAGAAAGAATGGGGGCACCAGACTTCAATTGGATTTTCCAAAGTCTCAAGTCCCTCGTAACTGTAAGATATTTTCAGATTAGAGTGTATTATCAAATCCAGCTTGGCTCCAATGTATGAAACCCAATTTTCTCATTAATCTATGTCGACGAGGCCAGCCCTAAACCAAACTGTGAAGTGGCCAACTGTGACTTTGAGGCCACCTCTTTGCCTCTCTGCAGGCCCCTCTTTTGCACCCCTGAGGATCTCCCTGCCCTGCATCCCCTCTGTTCCTCCCTCTCCCTCCAAACCTCTTCTGGTGACAGGCTCTGAAGCAATGTTTAGCTGAGCACCGGGGTTCACCTGCTACTGGCCTTCGCGCCCTCACTTGTTGGGGTAGGGACAACAGAGTATGGTCCTGCAGGGGCCCGTCCTACAGGCTGATTCCTTCTGCCCTGCATTTCTTCATCTATCTGTTCAGTTTGGTTCTACCTCTGGTCCCTTTGTTCTCTGCCCTTCGGCATCCAGGTTTGGGACTGTTTAGCTCCTACTGTATCAGAGAGATGGAGATCCAGCCAGGAAAATAGCCCCCACTCCACACTGCTCATGCAGAGGGGGATTCCTGCAGAGAATAGTTGCAAAAGTGTTGAAGGGCCTGAGGGACCACAGGGAGAAAGGGACCTGCTGGCCTGCTGGAGGCCCTGCCACTGCCCTGGTGGGTGGGAAACAGGAGCTCACAGCCTGCTGCTGCCTCTGACAGAGGTCCCACCAAGGTCAGGAGACAATGGAGCCTCATTTCTTCTTCCTGATTTTGGCCACTGCCAGTGCCTCTCACGGGCAGACTCCCAGCAGAAGCAGCTGTTGGGAGGAGAGGCTGGGAAATGTGGTCTAGACTGTGCCTCCACCATGGTGCGCCAGCCCTGCCACTGAAGACTCTGAGGACGGATAGGAATGGAGCAGCCAGCCTTCCACACGCAGCACCTGCCATCTGGTCCTTGGCCCTTTGCCTTGGCTGCTAGGAGAGCATCCTCCAGTCAACCTCTCACCTGCAGTGGAGGGTTTCAGTGTTAACAGAAACCAAAGGAAGGGAATGGAGTGACAGCCACACCTGCGCTGCACAGGTGGGCCGGCTCTGGGCTCGTCTAGCACTCCACACACAGCCAAGGCTGGCTTTTCTCTTTGATTGGAGGATCCTCAGTTAGGAAAACCTGATGCTTTATTTTTCTTTCTTCAGCAGCCATTCAGGATGGCTTTCTTACATTTTTCCATTTTGATTAGTTCTATATTTCCTAGGAGATACGACAGAAATATTTCACATGGGTGTTACACAAAACAGGAAATTGCATTTCATGGGGTTTTATTATCGCTGGTTCCCATTTGCTCTGATGCACTTCTAAGTCAAATGTCTGCCTTTGAACAAGCGGCAAATTTAGCAGCAATTCAGAGATATTTATTGAAAGCCTGCTTCTGCTGGGCTCTACATGAGGAATTTTTTAAAGAGAAGGGAAGAAAAGACAAAACACGGCACAGCCTTCGTCTTTGAGTAGCTTACAGCTTTGTTAAGGAATGAGGTTTATGCAGGTGCGACTTCAGAAAACAGTAGATAGTATATAGACAGCAGATTCTACAGTGTTAAAGTCTGTGGTCCTAAGAATTATAGTCAGAAAAGCAAAGCTGTCTCTAAAGAGATTATGTCTGGAAGGTAAAAGATAGGACAAGGCAAGTTCCTAGTAAGGAGAACTCTGATAGCAAAGGCAAGAAACAAACCAGCACGTGTGGGTAGGCAATAGGATTATTTAGCTCGGGGTGGCGCCCGTGGCTTAGCGGGTAGGGCGCCGGCCCCTATATGCCGAGGGTGGTGGGTTCAAACCGACCCCGGCCAAACTGCAACCAAAAATAGCCGGGCATTGTGGTGGGTGCCTGTAGTCCCAGCTGCTCGGGAGGCTGAGGCAAGAGAATCACCTAAGCCCAGGAGTTGGAGGTTGCTGTGAGCTGAGTGACGCCACGGCACTCTACTGAGGGTGATAAAGTGAGACTCTGTCTCTACAAAAAAAAAAAAAGATTATTTAGCTGAGGCCGAGCATGGTGGCTCATACCTGTAATCCTAGCACTCTGAGAGTCTGAGGCAGGTGGACTGGTTGAGCTCAGTAGTTCAAGACCAGTCTGAGCAAAAGCAAGATCCCGTCTATACTGAAATAGAAAAAACTAGCTGGCATTGTGGTGATGCCTGTAAGCCCAGCTGTTCAGAAGGCTGAGGCAAGAGGATCACTTGAGCCCAAGAGTTTGAGGTTGCTGTGAGCTATGATGCCACAGCACTCTACCCAGAGAGAGGGAGTGAGACTCTGGCTTAAAAAAAAATAAAAAGATTGCTTAGCCAAATAGGAAAATATAGTAGTATTATTGAGGGTCCTAAACATTAGATGCTTGAGGAAATTGAACTTGATTCTAGCATAGCCAAAATGTGGTCACAAAAAAAATGAAAATTATAAACCATGTTTTCACCATTCTGGTTTTATAAAAGAAGACATATGAGCAGCCTAAAAGAAGAACTATTTTAATCAACATAACTCATATAATAAATGTAGTTCTGTAAGACTAATAATTATGTTTTTATAAATACTGACTTATTAAGTATCAGATAGCAAATATTTTATTATTTTATACTGCAATGTAATTTTTCTTCTAAAATATAAATACCTCTTACTATCTTAATCCACTTGATTCCTGAGTTTGGAAAGCGAGTGCAGATAGAGAGGGATACTGCGCTTTGTGTATTTATTTGGTCCTTGAATTCTTGAATTAGGAAAACAAAGAATTTAAGCCCTAACTCAAAAAGTTTATCCTGAAGTCTTCAGTCCCTGAATGTGTGTAGAGTGTGAGGAAAGCAAGGGAGGACTGTATCAAATTTTCTAGTGCTCCTTCCCTCCTACCGTTTCTACCCAGTCTCTGCCATGCTCCCTAGGGCCTGAGCCAACCTGCCTAAGTAAACCCCAAGGGCCCAGTCCTGGTCAGCATCTCTCAGCACCTGCTCTCAGGGTAGAAGGCTGGTAATCAAGCTCTGAAGCCCACCCCGCCTGAGTCACACACACACACCATGCTGTTGTTAACTGTGAGAAGAGCCCCTCTAATGGCCGCCTGTCTGACACCTGTGGGACAGAGGCTTGGAAGGCTAGCATTGCAAGGTACTTCACAGAGGCTGCTGGAAAGCTGACATTGCTAGGTACTTCACAGAGGCTGCTGGAAGGCTAGGAACCTCACACAGGCTGCTGGAAGGTTGGCATTGCTAGGAACCTCACAGAGGCTGCCGGAAGGCTGGCATTTCTAGGAACCTTACAGAGGCTGCTGAAAGGCTAGGAACCTCACAGAGGCTGCTGGAAGGCTGGCATTGCTAGGAACCTCACAGTGGCTGCTGAAAGGCTGGCATTGCTAGGAACCTCACAGAGGCTGCCCTTTAGGTTTTCTGAGTGAAAGAGGTGGGAAAGGAAATAAAGAGGTTGACTTCAGCCAGACTGGGAAGGGGTTTTGTGGCTGGAATAAGGACTTTTTCCTCTGCTTTATAAGGAATGTAAGATGTTGAGCTTCCAAAGTTTTGGAGTAGACAGTGAAGTGACGGGTTCTGGGTTTTGTAACAGTAATGCTTGCCTTCCGTGCTTGGGCAATTATCAAAGGATAAATGATGACGATGAAAATAGCTAGCTTAAGAAATAAAAAATAAAAGTAAATTAAAACTTCTTAGTGTGTGCCCTGCCCAGTGCTGAGAGATAAGTGCTGCTGACATCCTTGTTTGCCCAGTTGAGGGGGGTAAGTGCAGAAATCAGCCCAAGGGCCCTTAGCAAGGCCATGCTCCTCCCTGCCCTCCTGTGTGCCTCCTCAGTCACCAAGGACAGCACATCTCCTCCTTGACAACGCCTCCGTATTTCGATATAGGGAAGTCTATAGAAATGAAGATCCAGGGCAATTGAAAAGGGGACAAAAGAGAAAATTATCACCAAAACACACTACGAAAGTTGTATCAATTAGTGTTAAGTTTGGATCAGTAAAAATCAGTAAAAATTCCAAATTAACAGTGGCTTCAACAGACAGAAGTTTTTCTCTTTGGTTTTTGTGAGGGTTAATTTTCTCTTTCTCATGTGGAGGTGAGCTATTCAGGGCTGGAGTATGTTTCTGTTCTTTAAAATTCTCAAGGAACCAGTCAAATTCCTGATAACTATTCTAACATCCCAAGGAAGTAGTTCCTATCTTCATGGTCCAAAATAGATGCCAGAACTCCAGCCATCACATCCATGTTCCAGACAACAAAATGAAGGAGCAATCAAAGGAGATGTGAGGAGTACATGCTAGCAAATCTTTAGGAAGTGTTCTGGAAGCAGACGGGCAGTGCCTTTCCCTCCTACTTCCTTCTTGGACTCTGAGATCTTGTTCTCTATCTGAGGAATCAAAAAGGTAGTTAAATGAGTGGGACTAGGAAAGACTGACAGAGAAACAAATAAGAAAACCCAGAAGAAGAACAGCTAGAAAGCAAGAGATACAGAGAAAATAAGAAGCAGAAAAGTAGCCGGGTGTAGTGACTCACATCTGTAATCCTAGCACTCTGGGAGGCCAAGGCAGGAGGATTGCTTGAGGTCAGACATTCAAGACCAGCCTAAGCAAGAACAAGATCATCCCCAGTCTTTACTAAAAATAGAAAAAACTTAGCTGGGTACCTGTAGTCTAGCTACTTGGGAGGCTAGGGAACGTCCCTTGAGATCAGGAGTTCAAGACCAGCCTGAGCAAGAGTAAGACCCCCTTCTCTACTATAAATAGAAAAACTGGCTTGCCGCCCGTAGCACCATGGTTACAGTACCAGCCACATACACCAAAGCTGGCAGGTTCGAATCCAGCCCAGGCCACCTAAACAACAATAACAACTGCAATAAAAAATAGCCAGGCTTTGTGGCAGGTGCCTATAGTCCCAGCTACTTAGGAGGCTGGGGCAAGAGAATGAATCCCTTAAGTCCAAGAGTTTGAGGTTGCTGTGAACTGTGATGTCATGGCACTCTACCAAGGGTGACAAAGTGAGACTCTGTCTAAAAAAAATAAAAATAGAAAAACTAGTCAGACATTGTAGTGGGTGCCTATAGTCCCAGCAACTCAGGAGGCTGAGGCAGGAGGATTGCTGGAGCCCGGGAGTTTGAGGTTGCCGTGAACTAAGCTGATGCCACAGCGCTCTAACCTGGGCAAAAGAGTGAGACTCTGACTGAACTAAAGTCGACCTTCCATTTGATCCCACAATTCCATTACTAGGCATGGAGAACAAAAATCATTTTACCACAAAGACATTTACACCAGAATGTTTATTGCAGCTCAATTCATAATTGCCAAGTCGTGAAAGCAGCCCAATGCCCTTTAACCCATGAATGGATTATTAACCAGCTATATGCCATGGCATACTATTCAGCCATAAGATAAGATGGAGACTTTACATCTTTTATGTTTATCTGGATGGAATTGAAACACATTGTCTTCATAAAGTATCTCAAGAATGGAA
The DNA here is from genome assembly GCF_027406575.1 of Nycticebus coucang. NCBI lineage: Eukaryota > Metazoa > Chordata > Mammalia > Primates > Lorisidae > Nycticebus > Nycticebus coucang. Next base: position 64,709,108 of record NC_069785.1, read on the forward strand.
AATATATATCTAATATACTCAATATGAAACCTATTACAATATGTAAACTATTACACACCCACACAAACAATAAAACAAATGTAGTCTAGCAAAGGGACGGGACAGGAGAGGGAGCGGGCGATGGGTAGGATCTCACCTAGTGTGTATAATGTGAGGGTGTTCGGCACTCCCCTTGGGTGAAGGACTGTTTTGTAACTTGAACTTTGCCTCGGAAGTGAGAACAACGTAACCCAAAAATTTGTACCTTCGTATTAATTTGAAATAAAAATAATAATAATAAATTATTAAAGTACCTGTAAAAAAAAAAGGGAAGCATGGGCAGCACCTGTGGCTCAAAGGAGTAGGGCACAAGCCCCATATACCGGAGGTGGTGGGTTCAGACCCGGCTCTTGGCCAAAAACTGCAAAAAAAAAGAAAAAAGGGAAGCAGAAAAGTAATGGCACAAAAAGGGGGGAGGTGAACAGCCATAGGGAAAAGGAGAAGGGGGCACGCCCATATTAGAAAGAGCAAGAAAGCCAGCCAGGTCCAGGCTGACAGTCTAAGCCCTCAGGCCAGGTGGCTTGCCCATGGCTGTCTGACCTGGCACGGGCTTTCTCGAGGCCAAACAGGTTGGAAGCAGACCTGCAAAACAGTCTTCCACTGAAGGGGGAAGCGACAGCAAAAGGACAGGAACAAGAGGACAAGGCCTGGAAGCCCTCCGGGCAACAGAGGGGGGCCTGGTGAGGAAGTTGGTCCTCTGCCGTGGCAGGGAGGAGTGCACACGGTGGACAGTGGGACCACACTACCCGCTCTGCAGCCCTAGAGAATGAAAGGGAACGAGGGCCGTTCGGTAGTGGTCCCCTCAGCAGCGTCCTCTGAACCGTTCAGAGAATAGTGATGACAGCCCGCCAGGGGGACAGAGGGGTCTGTGGGGCACCTTGACTGGCCAACCATGGAAGAAAAGGGAGGAGAAAGAACCAACATTTATTCCTGAATTCCTACTTTGGGTAACTGGTGAGTGATCGTGACAGGGAATAAAGGAAAGGCAGATTGCGTGAGGGAAAATCAATTGTTTGATTGACATTTATACCTGTGTAGATTGGCTAATACACAGGGAAATATGTTCAACCTCACTCTTAACTGAAGAACGAAAAGTAAAACCAGATCCTTATTAATCAGACCTTCAAAGATACAAAGTGGAAAATTCCAGTCTTGGCCAGGATGTTGGTAAATAGGTATTGTCATACATGGTTGATAGGGATATAATTTATACAGCAATTTTTGCAGATGGTTTCGAAAGATTTATCAAAAATTTCAATGTGCTTTTTGTTTGATCCCATCGTTCCACTTCAAGGAATTTATACCAGAGCTTTCAAAGATAAAACCACAAGGCTATTCACAGAAGTATTGTTTATATCAGCAAGAACACACAGTTTCTCCACTTTCCAGCTACAGGATCGTGGGCAAATTATTTAACCTGCCTGTGTATCAGTTTTTTCACTTGTAAAACTGGTAATAATAGTACTGAGCTCATTCATTTGGTAGGAGGATTAAATGAGATTCTGCAAGCCAAGCATTCTGTACAAAGCCTGCGCTGTGATCAGATTCCTAAGATAGCAGCAGGGCTTCCTGACGGCACATTAGCAGAGGGCCTCCCAGCGTGAAGAGAGTGTTGGGGCACAGCCCTGGGAAGCCAGTTGAATAGTTCTAGGATGACTCAGTAACCTGCCAGGCTCATCAGTGGGACGTGGTCACAAACCTGCCTTCAGTGTCAGGGTCATGAACCTGACTTTGTTCTCAGCAGTCATGCCACACCAGGCTATTTATTATCTGTACTTGAATTGGGCATAGCTGGTTTGCATCCTTTCTTACTGCCATTGCTCAGGAGCGTGGAACTTAAATGATGTCCCAAGCCTGAGAACCTTCTCTTCCCGGCTCCACCTCAGTATCCACGCTGTGAGCATCAAGAACAGAGTCGACAGAGTCAGCAAACAGACACCTTACAGTGTATTGTGTGTGCCCAGAAATAGCTCCTGAAATGTCACCCTCAGAGAGCCTTACGTTTTGAGATTCCACAAGTAACCCTGATAAGCACATTAAATAATTCATCAATGCACGTTTAGACACAAATACATGTGATCCCATTGCTTTTCCCTTGGAGCTGTGATCTGTTTAGAGGGACAGTGAGTGATGGGCTGAGGTGGAAGGAGAAGAGGACGCGTTCAGAACTTGGTCCACTCACTGAGGGAAGGCAGGCCTCAGCCAGAGGCTGAGGTAGGGGTTTCCCGGAACCTGGAGCGAGCGCGAGGGTCTCCCAGATACACCTGGGGCTGGCGCTACAGGGTGTGGAAGGCCAGCAGAACGTGGAGATTACAGGGCTGAGTATGGGAGATTGGCATTCCCGTCCCAGCTTTGCAACTTAACAGGATCGTGGACCTCAAGTTCTCATGGCTAATCCTCCCTTCTCTCATGCCTTCCCCAACCTGTTTGAGTGTGACTGTGCTTTGAAAAATATTCCCACTGCCGTCTAAACACAAGCCCTTTTTTTTATCTTTACTACTGGAAATGTCCCGTGGGGCCTGGCCTAAGCCGGGTCAGCGTGGGAGCATGCCCCAGACAGCTGAGGCAGGCTGGCCTCCATGCAGCATTAGCTGGGGGTGTCTCAGAGTCACACACAGAAGCACTTAAATGGCCCCGTCATCTTTGCTGGGATCAAAACCTTAAATAAAACAAGTCCAGATGATCACAAGCTTCCTTCAGGGAGTTTCATTGACCAATTTAGGGCCTGCTGATGCCCGGATAAGATGGACAAAGAACTTGGTCTGTGCTTCCAGCCTGGCGAGCAGAACTGCCAGTGTAGACGGTGGGGCCCTGCGTCTGGCGGTCTCTCTAGCCTTAGGAAATGGGCAGGACCTTATTTCAACTGTTATACTTGAGCCACAGGGCCCTGATCCACCTAAGAGCAGCTCCCACCCTGCCAGACAAATACGAGGTGAGGCCTGCACCCCAGTGGAGCAGCTGCCCACTGGGCAAGGTGTTGGGGGTACAATGAAGGAGAAATATGGAGTTGCCGCTGCTCGTGGGATGGGAGGGCAGGGGGAGACACACAGCAGGACAATGTCCAATAGTATTTCATATGCGCAGTGGGAGTGCAGGCGGGAAGAGCCCTCCATGGACGTCAGACCCAGGGTCGAGTCCTTGATCCACACTTTCAACCTTCCTCAGCCTCAGTTTCCTTGTCTGCAGAAATAGGGAAGAGACAGCTAGTGCCCTCTGGGCATGGTTGTCATGAAGAGATCCTGTTTTATGGAGCACTGTACATGTTATGGGTCATAAGGAAGTATTAGTCCTGCAGGGAACACTGTGAGGGAAAAGGGATTTGATCATGAAGGCTTGTTTCCGTTGGAAACGATCGCATGGTTTTACTTCAACATAGCAGGAATCACAGAACCCAAAGCCGGGAGAAGATGGATCCATCATCTAATTCAAGCATCTCATCTTATAGACAAACTAACAGGGGCGGAAACTTGAGACTGTCTCGGATTCCTTTTTGCTTTATGCCACGCTCCTGCCCCAGACCAGATGCTTGGTATTCGTGCTCAGCACTTATACATGTGTAATACTCGTGCACAGAGCTCGTCAGACAGAACTGCGTTAATTCCCCTGCCCGAGGTTCCCCGAGTGAAGGGCAGTGACCCTCATGCTCTGTGCCGTGAGAAGGAGCACAGCAAAGGACATGGGGCTGAGGTACACAGGTGCTTTTCTACAGTCCCCAAAGATTCTGAAATATGTAAAGTCCCTTTTAGAGAACAGAATTCAGTTGCATTATTCTATAAATTAGGATAGATGTGTATTTTTTTTTTTTTTGGACAAGGGGGGCTGGTGAGGAAAGAAGAAGACAATCATAATTCTTGCTAGTTACACATCCTGAACTACAACATATTTCAGTTCAGCAGTATCTCCTTTTCTTGCTGTTGGGGAAATAAAATCCCTCAATTGAAAATTAAATAATTTCTGACTGAAACAAGGTGTGTGTGTGTATGTGTGTGTGTGTATGGGTACAGCGCACACACACACACATATATTTACTTACAATCATGTATGAAAGTACCCATCTATTCCACATCATTCGCTTTTTCTAAGCTACAAAGGCCTGTCCTTACTGGCTGCAGGATTGAGTTCTATCTCAGCACTTCAACATCCTCTTGCCTAGCTACTTCCTCACATGACCTAGATACATTTTGATCCCTGGATAGGGATAACACGCTGCCCTGGGGAAGATTCTGTACTAGAAATTATTCAGGAGGTCTGGGCTGCCTGTCAAGAGTCTGCTGCTCTTTCCTTGTGGACCTTGGCTCCCTCCTTGGGGCTTGAGCAGGCAGGGGATTTGTGAACTAGGGTTACTTTATGGACATGGTTTGACAGGAACTTTTCTAAGTCCTTGCAAATACATACTTAATGAAGCCTCTAACCACCCTGTGACTTGCTATTATTATCCCTATTTCATAGACAAGGCTGAATAACTTATTCAAATACTGCAGTAATTTAGGAACTCTTGGACAAGCCCTCTGCCATGATGAACATCACCCTTTTTTGTTTCTTTCTTTTTTCTTTTTGGTGTAGCTGGCAGGATTTGACACCATCCTTAAATGAAAATGAAACTTGCCTAATGGCTTCTGTCTGGTAGTAGATGCTCTTAACTTTGGGGGAGGGGGGCATATATCCCTTTAAGGATGTGATGAATGCAGGGCAGCATCTGTGGCTTAGTGGGTAGGGTGCTGGCCCCATATACCAAGGGTGGTGGGTTCAAACCCGGCCCCAGCCAAACTGCAACAAAAAATAGCTGGGCATTGTGGCGGGTGCCTGTAGTCCCAGCTACTTGGGAGGCTGAGGCAAAAGAATTGCCTAAGCCCAGGCATTGGAGGTTGCTGTGAGCTGTGATGCCACAGCACTCTACTGAGAGCAATAAAGTGAGACTCTGTCTCTAAAAAAAAAAAAAAAAGAATGTGATGAATGCTGTAGACATCTTTCCTATATAACATACTTTTGTCGACAAATTAACCTATATCCCAAAGCCAGCGGTGGCATCCAAGTTAAAAACCCTTGCCATAGTAAGGAATGCATCAGTACCCTCTGGGAAGAATTACAACTTCTCTCCCTGTGAAGACCCAGCCAACCAGAGAGAAAGAGAGAGAGATTCTAGAATCTACTATATTCTCTTCGCACCAGGTACCTCTTCCTTTTTAAATTACTCTACATTAAAGATCATCTGGACAAATTCATATCCATGGTGGTTACAGAGGGTGAGATTCTTGAGTACTTTCAAAAACTCTTGGTTTTTGTAGCTCTGTAATGCTTAACTATTTCCCTGTAGGCAAATATTATTTTTATAAACAGAAATGATATGAAAGAAAAAAACAGAAGTTGGAATTACAGATATACTCACGTGTGAGCAAAACTGTGGCCATACGAGGTTATTCACCACTGCTTCAGTTGCAACTCTCCCACTGGGCGATGGTGAAAGAGGTGCTAAATAGGCTACCATGCCTCCTTTGCGGGATGGCTGTTTGTGACCCCTAAAAACTGCAAGGTAGCTCTAAATGTGCTGAAAGAACCGCACGTATATCATTAGGAGAATAAAGCAAGATGCACAATGGTGTACGGGGTCCGATAACTTTGTGGAAGAAAGGAGAATATTCACTGATGTGTCTGGTACCTCCAGAAGAATCAGAAAAACCCGGCAACAGTGATTGTCTCTAGAACAGGGGTTCTCAACCCCTGTTACAAAGGGGTGCGCGACCCCTTTGTAACAATGAGGTTATTGTTACAATAACGATTTATAACATCCTGCATATCAGATATTTACATTACAATTCATAACAGTAGCAAGATTACAGTTATGAAATAGCAACGAAAATAATTTGATGGTTGGGGGTCACCACAACATGAGGAACTGTATTAAAGGGTCGCGGCATTAGGAAGGTGGAGAACCACTGCTCCAGAAGATCAGAACAAGAAGGGAAACTTACTTTTGACTCTGTGCCCTGATTGTACTTTTGAATTTCCTTCCATTAATATATTTCCCTTTCAAAAAATAAACATAATGCAAGAAAGAGACCTTATCAGTCATTGAAAATGATCTCACTGTTATCTGAGCATTTTCTGCACAGTCTCTGCTTTTGCCTGGAACACCCTTCTCTATCCCCGCTCGGCCAGTTCAGAGTTCCTGGTCAAGGTCTTCCCCGGCCTCCCGAATAGGTCAAACACCCTTTTCTCTTCTCTTATAACACCGTGTCCCTTTCCATTGAAGCCCTTCTCCCAGTGGCAACTTTACATTTACTTGCATGATTATTGTTTGGTTTGTGTTTTCCCCTTTCCCCTGGGTATAAGCTACATGAAGAGAAGGGTCTTTGATTTTGTTCATGAGCACAGACATAAAATTTGGGACAAAGGAATACATCTGGTGTACTGGCATATGGTAGAGTAGGTATAGTGAGTGAATGGATGAGCGTGTACCCCAATCACCACCTGTGCTAACCTGCCCAGGTCGTCAGGCCTGTCCTTAAACACCTGACACTTCTCACTGTTGGTGAATTTCAATCTCATGTTGAACTAAACTGAGGCTTCGTGGCTTCCACACACTGGATTTGATTCTATCTCAGTAACAGAGGTCCCTTTTTACCTGGCTACAAATCTTCATTTCTTTCACAGCCACTGCTGACCGTGACCTCCTTGAGGGCAGGGACGGTGTCATCTTCATCTCTGTATCTCTGGCCCCCCAGCTTAGGGCTTGGCTTAGTGTATGTTATTTGAGTAGAATTGTTCTTTGTAAGGCACTTCTTATATTCTTACCTGTAAACATGCTTGGCTTGCCATTGTACCTCTGAAAGAACCAGCCAAAATGCTGGACAGATAGCAGAACTTCGGTCTTCCCCGTGCACCTCCTTTCCATTGTCTGTATGTCTAAGAATGCCAGCTAAGAGGCCACGAGCCCTGGGAAGCCACTGAGGACACACAGCGAGTGCTGGTTATGCCATTCTGCTTCTTTCTTCTTTCCAGAGCTCTTGTTTCTACCCTCGAGCATTACAATATGTTTGACCTCATTTATTAAAAATGCTGCTCTCACCTGCTCCCAGGCCCATTAGAATGGCTAATGTTATAGTGCTGGTTTGTTTCTCAGCCTTTCCAAAGCCAGACCAGCAGCTTTATGAAATACTGTTTGCAAAACTGTTCTTGGTTCCACACCAAGAAGGATCATACCACTTAAAAATAGGTGCCCTGGGTTTGGCGGATGCACGGGAGGCAGCCCTACAGTGTTCTCCTCTGCAGCACCTTCACTCAATGAGGAGATCTCCAAAGAGGAAAGGAACCTTGAAGGTTTAAGCTCAAAGTGAGAACCTTAAAGGGCCAACCACTTTAATCATTGATCCTAAAGCTCAGAACTCTGATGAGATCCATCCTCGGGGGCTCTCATAATGCTGAATCTAAGCCCTCTCAGCAGACGCCTCCCGGGTAACGGGAGCACGGGCACATCACTGCTGATGTGCATGGTGCTTGGCAGAATGCCACGAGGCTGTATGTCAAGTGTAGCTTCTCAGTCTTTTAGCCAGGATCACCAGTAGAATCAGTCAATCTTCCAGCATCCTCATTACTGCTCTATGGGGAACATGTGCTGACCTGGTAAGGGGACAGATGCAATAATTTAGTTTCTTTTTCCCATATTCAGCTTTCATGAGGCAGATGACAAATGGACAAAGGATCAGAGTGTGCCGAGAACTAATGAACCAGAGGGAGAAATTCGTTTAATGACTTAAGTGTGTTTTATCTAACGTGAAATGTAGGTCACTTCACTGTAAATTTATTCATAGGGATTATTTGTCCATCCTTAGGCTGATTGCCTGGCATGTAAGATTCCATCTCTGTACAAAGCAGAACGGACCTGCCTGCTGCTCTTCATCTCCTCCCAGCCCCCATACACGGAGCAGCCGGGATCGAGCAACATCCGCCGATGCTTGTCTCAATAGAAAAGACATTTTTTATTTTAGAATTGAGAAACAGAAAAGTTTGCACTTCAAACTATTCAAAAAATTAATTTGAGGATCTTTATTACATTTTTAGAGACACTTAGAAAAATCTAAATGCTGGACACCTACACAGAAATTCAGATATTGCCGAGTAGAGGCCAAAAAAAGATCAGGCAAGAAGAGAATTTCATCACTCTGTGGGTCCAGACGGGTACATATCCTCAAAGAGACGAATTTGTCAAACATAGCAACCAGGGAATAAGTCTATGGGATTTGGCTAGCAACTGTTTCTCAACTCTAATTTAAGAAACCCAAGATAGCAATCTCATGGGACTTATCATTATCATTATTATTCTGTAAAATGGAAAGGAATAACTGAACAGGTCCTCTTGTATTACTCATCCATTAGCTCCAGTAGCTTCTTTACCTCTTAGGATAAGTCCTTGGTTCTTAAAGATGTAGACAGGAAAGCAATCTAAAGCAGGATTTGAACAAGGCTTGAAGACATCTACTCAGTTAAAATAGATGCTCACGAGACCCATATTTTGGGAGAAGAAAACGTGTGGGGACTCAGTCCACATTAATATAATCTGTGGTTTAGTGCCGCCATGCTGAAATCTTCTTACCCAAAACCATTTTTCCAAGTGAGAAGACAAAAAAGGAAATTGTAAACTTTTTTTCCCCCTAATTTAAGCTTAGCATTGATTTTAGACGGAACCTACAGGAGAATCCTCAGGAACACTCACTTGACGTTGAGCATTTAGCAAGTAAAGTCAAAATGTCATGTATTTTCCCACACTGATTTGATCTCCAAGACAAAGAGTAATGTGATCTTTTTATGATTCTGTGAATTCTAACTAATTTTACAGAAAAAAGGAATATAACTTTGTGTGTGTGTGTATTTACAGTTAAGGTATCAGACCATTGACTTTGGTTAAATGCCCTCTCTTCATCTCCTCTATTGAACATGATTTTTTTTTTTTGAAGAAAATAATGGAGACCCCTAGAAAAACTTCAAAGTAACTTCTCAAGTCCCCCCCAAAAGACTTAAATTGTATTCTTCCTTGATGACAAGGCCTTGCAATATAATAATAATGCCCTACACTTGTTTGAAATTTTACAGTTTATAGTGTGCTTTCACTGATACTATTTTATCTGATCCTCACATTGCCTTATCATTCTCAGCAGAGCTTTATCTTGCATAAGAGTTGACTTTCGTAGTCATCAGGGAAGGTAAAATCACATATACTTAACATCTGATGACAAAGTATAGGATACATAATTCTGTGTCTATCTGAATAAGTTTACTTATTTTTGGAGGCCAAGATATAACAAAAATTCCACATCTTAAACCCAGTGAAGGACAATAAGACCCAAGACCAAGGGTCTCATGTCTCCTGCCTCTCCCTCACTGCAGGCCATGGACTTACTGAGAAGAATGGCTAGTGAAATTGCCCGACCTGTTTAGATTCTTTCTTTTTTTTTTTTTAGAGACAGAGTCTCACTTTGTTGCCCTTGGTAGAGTGCTGTGGCATCATAGCTTACAGCAACCTCCAGCTCTTGGGCTTAGGCAATTCTCTTGCCTCAGCCTCCTGAGTAGCTGGGGCTACAGGCACCTGCCATAACACCCAGCTATTTTTCTGTTGCAGTTTAGCCGGGGCAGGTTTGAACCTCAGCTACTCACTGAGCCACAGGCACCGCTCCCATTTAGATTCTTATTCTTTCCCTTTCTTTTGCCAGGGGTTTAGTTGCATTGCTCAAGGTCTAACCAAGAAAAGAGAAACCAATCTAGGTATCTAAACAGAGGGGTTTAATACAGGGAATTGATTGTACAGAACAGAGGAATGCCCAGATGAAGAGAATTGAGAATACCATACTGAAAATGAAAAACAGAATGGAAGACCAGGCATGGTGGCTCATGCCTGTAATGCTAGTACTCTGGGAGGCTGAGGCAGGTGGATTGCCTGAGCTCACAGGTTCCAGACCAGCCTGAGCCAGACAAGACCTTGTTTCTAAAAATAGCTGGGCCTTGTGGTAGGCACCTGTATTCTCAGCTAGCTGGGAGGCTGAGGCAAGAGAATTGCTTGAGCCCAAGAATTTGAGGTTGCTGTGAGCTATGACGCCACAGTGACAAAGTGAGACTCTATCTCAAAAAGAAAGAAAGAAACCAAAGAAAAACAGAATGTATGTGTACTAGAAGTATGGTTTCTGTTAAATGCATATCACCTTCATATTATCCCTTTGCATTAAATGTAAAGTCAAAAAATCTGAAGTCGAGGCTTGGAGCTCAGAGCTTGGAGCTCAGTGGTTAGGGCGCTGGCCACATACACTGGGACTGGTAGAACCCAGCCCGGGCCTGCTAAACTACAATGACACCAACGATAAAAAAAGTAGCCAGGCATTGTGGCAGGCACCTGTAGTCCCAGCTACTTGGGAGGCTGATGAAGAGAATCACTTAAGCCCAAGAGTTTGAGGTTGCTGTGAGCTATGACGCCAGGGCACTCTACCAAGGATGACATAGTGAGACTCTGTCTCAAAAAAGAAAAATATCTGAAGTAGAACTATTGCAAGTCAGGGACTATATGCATATTGCTTTAGCTTTCTCTGTTGTTTTATATACATAAAAACATTATACATGAAAAGCTCAATTTTTTTTCTTTTTTTTTTTTTTTTTTGCTGTTTTTGGTGGGGGCTGGGTTTGAACCCGCCACCTCTGGTATATGGGGCTTGTGCCCTACTCCTTTGAGCCACAGGTGCTGCCCAAAAGCTCAATTTTTTAAAATCAAGGAATGACCTTACCTGCTTAGTGATTTTAAAGAATCAAAAGATGGAGTGTACCACAGAGGTCTCAGGTGAGCAGCTATTGAGTAAAAGATAGTTTTTATATGTCAGAAATCTGTTCTAGGAATAGATTGAGCCAGGAATGGCTACATGTGAAAGCTCAGCTTTGTTTGATACTCCTTAAATTTTACCCAATTCTCCTATGGAAAGAAATAAACTATACTGTATGATTGACTAACCAACTTTGAATAGAAATTATGTGATAAATGTAACAATGACCACAGACACAAGTGAAGAAATTCAAGCTTCTATAATGTAATTGCTTTGGACGTGAGGATTCCTTTGGATCGCCCCCTCTAGGTGAGGGGAGGGAAGTGTCCTTCTTCATCTCTTGCTGTGATCTCACCTCCCACAGGCAGCTGTTTCCTCACAGTTACCACATTCTATTGTTCTCTCTTGCTTTTCCCTCCTCCAACTACCTCTCTCAGTCTACTGAGTACCTCTAGAATAGTGGTTCTCACCCTGTGGGTCGTGACCCACAGGAACTGTATTAAAGGGTTGTGGCAATAGGAAGGTTGACAACCACTCTAGAGTCTAGAGTCTTAAGTGTGCTCATTCTTTTTTTTGAGACAGAATCTCAAGCTGTCACCCTGGGTAGAGTGCTGTGGTATCACAGCTCACAGCAACCTCAAACTCTTGGGCTTAAGTGATTCTGTTGCTTCAACCTCCCAAGTAGCTGGGACTATAGGCACCTGCCACAATGCCGAGCTATTTTTGTTGTTGTTGTTGCAGTTGTCGTTGTTGTTTAGCTAGTCCAGGCCAGGTTCGCACCCGCCAGCCTCGGTGTACTTGGCCTGCACCCTACCCACTGAGCTATGGGCACCACCAAGTGTGCTCATTCTTTAATCTTTGGGTAAGTTATTGAGGATAAGGGAATACTCTGATATTACTACTCTTACTTGATGTAGAAGAAGGAAAGTATAATCAACCTGGCATTCCAATGGAAAGAGCGAGAGAGTGAGGTCCCAGGTCTCAGGTGTAGTGTTGGGGGTGAGTCAGGTCAGATATCAGGTCTCCAGATCTCTGGTCCAGGGTTCACTTCCTCCCATGTTCTTTCTTAGCAAAAACAAGTAATTATTAAAAGCCTTAGATGCCCAAGGTTGAGGCAAAATTACAAATATAGTTTTGATCGGTTTGAAAATATATTTCCAGGCTGGGTGCCCATAGCTTAGTGGTTAGGGCACCAGCCACATGCTCTGGGGATGATGGGTTTGAACCCAGCCTGGGCCTGCTAAACAAGAAAAATAGCCGGACATTGTGGTAGGCGCCTGTAGTCCCAACTACTAGGGAGGCTGAAGCAAGAGAATTGCTTAAGCCCAAGAGTTGGAGGTTGCTATGAGCTATGACACTAGAGCACTCTACAGAGTGAGTCTGGCTCAACAACAACAACTACTATGTGTGTGTGTGTGTGTGTGTGTGTGTGTGTTTCCTGCAGTGGCTCACACCTGTGATCCCAGCAGTCTGGGAAGCCAAGGAGGGTGGATTGCCTCAGTTCATGAGTTTGAGACCAGCCTTAGCTAGAGTGAGACCCTGGCTCTAAAACATATCCGGGTGTTGTGCAGGCACCTATAGTCCCAGCTGCTTGGGAGGTGGAGGCAAGAGAATCTCTTGAGCCCAAGAGTTTCAAGTTTCTGTGAGCTATGAGCCCTCAGCACTCTACCAGGGGTGACAAAGTGAGACTATGTCTCAAAAAAAAAAAAAAAAAGTGTGTGTGTGTGTATATATATATCTCCAGTATGATAATCCCTCCCTGCTATTCTTCCAACTCCAAAAAGACTCTGGGAGAATTGTCCTTACAACCAGTTGATCTTGGATCTTGAAGGAGCTAAGGAAATTTTGCTCCAAAATATGATTCCTTGGTATAAAGAATATTTTGAATTAAAGGATATTCATGATCCTTATTCATGATCCTTCAAGCATTGAAGGAGGCCTTTCCTCTATCTACATAAAACCTGAGTAACAGATTGAGAACCAAAGGGGCTGCTGACTTCCTTATAACACACAAGGTCATTTGGATACACGTCTCCCAGGGTAATCTACAAATCAATCTCTTTCCACCCACCTACGACGCCTCTCCCAGCAGCAACCACTTGCTGCACCTATACTTGCCACATTCTCCCCCGCCCCTTCTAAAAAAAATCTACAAAAGTCTCTGACCATCACTGAGACATTGGGTAATCATTCTTGTGGTTCCCCCCCATGGGCATGATATTTGCAAATAAACTTTTCTCTTATTAATCTAATTGTGACTTGGTCTTTCAGCGAACTAACCAAGGGAAAAGGGTAGATTTCGTGATCCCTACAACCTCAAAATGTCTAGGCAAGCCTTGGAGATTTTATGTCCAAACTCAAATACATCACCCTGTTGTCCATGTTTCTCTGGAAATATCAAAATTTCCCTTTTCTTTTTGCCATCAGCCTTTTGCCACAGGAGCCAAAAAAGGGGGGTGGTAGCTAAGAGGTAACCTGTTCTGACTCGACATAAAAAAAAATACATATATATATATACTTTTTTTTTTTTTTGCTTTCTTTCCTTCTTTTAAAAAAAAATATCTCCAACAAGCTTCTAGTGTGGCTACTGATAGAGGATTTAAAAAATAAAAACAACCTCAGAACAAGAAATGGAGTATAAGGGTCCAAGAAAACCTCCCAAAGCTACTTTATATCCCTCTCTATAGCCCCTTCTGAATAGCCCCTTCCCTCTTGTTGGCTGACCTCACTTCACACAACAAGGAAACCTTTCCCTTCTCATTCTTTTCTTTCTGTAATTCACACCCTTCTCCCACTCAATAGGGAACTGTAGAAATGATGGAAGGTGACTTGAGAGAGCAGGTTATAAAAGGCACTGTGGCTTTTGTCTTGCTGTCTTGAGTCACTCCCTCTAAGGTGACCCAGCTGCCATGTTGTAAGGACACTCAAGCAGCCCCACAGAGAGGCTCACTTGAGGGGGGTCTGAGACCTTCTACCCATTTCCAACACTAACTGCCAGGCATGTGAATGAGCCACCTTGGAAACAGATGCTTCAGCCCAGTCAAGCCTTCAGAACACTGCAAGCTCTGGCTGACATCTTGACTGCAACCTCATGAGAGACCTTGAACCAGGTCTCTAGATTCTAGCAGCAAATGCAAAGCTGCTTCTAGATTCCCGACCCACAGAAAACCAAAATAACAAATATTTATTATTTAACCAATTCAAATGGGAAAATTGTTATGTAGCAATAGGTAACAAATACAGAAAGTAACCCAAATAGGTGACTAATAATAAGACAGATTTGGTCAGAAAATTACCTCCCAGAGTCTAGTTTGGTGTTTTTCAACCTTTTTTATCTCATGGCACACTTGAACCTGTAGTTCAACTTCCACGGCACACTTAAATTATGTTGATCAAAAAGAAAGAATATACTTACTGTGCTTTGAACTTCTTTCAAAAATAACTTAATTAATGATCTTTAAAAATGTTCATGGCAGGGTGGTGCCTGTGGCTCAGTGAGTACGGCGCCAGCCCCATATACCGAGGGTGGCGGGTTCAAACCCAGCCCCTGCTAAACTGCAACCAAAAAAAAATAGCCGGGCGTTGTGGCGGGTGCCTGTAGTCCCAGCTGCTCGGGAGGCTGAGGCAGGAGAATCGCGAAAGCCCAAGAGCTGGAGGTTGCTGTGAGTCCTGTGACATCATGGCACTCTACTGAGTGTGATAAAGTGAGATTCTGTCTCTACAAAAAAAAAAAAAAAATGTTCATGGCACATCTAAGATCCTCTGACGGCACTTGGGTGTGCCATGAACCTGATTGAAAATCACTGGTCTAGTTGCTAAACTTCTTCCCAAAGTAGGGAGCAGGTGAATTGAGGTAAGAGGGGAGAGTCCAGTATATTTCACATAATTTTTTAAAAAATGTAAATATAACCTGGATGGAAGTGAAGACATTATTCTTAGTAAAGCATCACAAGAATGGAGAAGCATGAATCCTATGTACTCAATTTTGATATGAGGACAATTAATGACAATTAAGGTTATGGGGGGGAAGCAGAAAGAGGGACGGAGGGAGGAGGGTGGGGCCTTGGTGTGTGTCACACTTTATGGGGGCAAGACATGATTGCAAGAGGGACTTTACCTAACAATTGCAATCAGTGTAACCTGGCTTATTGTACCCTCAATGAATCCCCAACAATAAAAAAAAAAATTTTTTTTTAAATGTAAATATGTTCTTTGACTTTAGATATCACTGCTGCTGTCTTTTTTTCGCCTGTTTTCTTTCCATAGGATCTAAGCAGGCTGAGGTTGGTGAAGAGGCACACACATCCCTCACTTGGGTTCACAGCTACTGAGATCACTGCAGAAGCACTTGAGTATGAATGAAGGACAAAATAGTTTTCTTTCTTCTGAAATAAAAAAAAAAAAGAAAGACTTTCTAATTTCAGATTCTACAATAGAATAAAGTTGGCTTTGTCTTCCTAAGGAACTTCGTGTCTAAAAAAAAAGTCCACATAGTAACCAGAGTGGTGAGAAATGAGAACCTGTCATGGGATCATCCTGGATAAACTAGATACACAAACACACACATGTAAGATGATTAAAAGCCAATTTCTGGGAGGAAAGGTTAATGGTGGAGAGTATTTCAAGGATGGATCAGTCCCGGGAATTATGATGTATTAGACAAATGGAATGTGGAATTACAAGTGAGAAAATGTTTTCAAAGAGTTATGAACTTGTATCTGAGACGCATTCTCAAATTGTAGTACATATAAAAATCATTTGGGGGCTTGGCGCCTGTAGCTCAGCGGCTAGGGCACCAGCCACATACACCAGAGCTGGTGGGTGCAAACCCAGGTGGGGCCTGCCAAACAACAATAACAACTACAACCAAAAAATAGCCGGGCGTTGTGGTGGGGGCGCCTGTAGTCCCAGCTACTTGGGAGGCTGAGGCAAGAGAATTGCTTAAGCCCAAAAGGTGGAGGTTGCTGTGAGCTGTGACACCACGGCACTCTACTGAGGGTGACAAAATGAGACTCTGTCTCAAAAATAAATAAATAAATAAATCATTTGGAGCTGTCAAACATTCAGATCCCAAGGTTCTAGTCCCAGGCATTCTGTTTGGGAGGTCTGATGTTAAGCCCAAGGATATGTGTTTTTAAGGAGTTTGAGTGTTTCTACTATCAAAGGTCCACAGACTAACAGTTTCAGAAAAATTGAGTTAATGTGCTTAAGAAACTAATTGAATATTGTATTACTTAAAATTACGAGCAGTCACAAGGAAGTCCAGAAGTACTAGGCAAAGGTTGGTCAGCAAGGAAGCAAGTGAAATATAACACTGACAAATGCCGACTAGACATTCAAACTAGATAATTTCAATTGCTCTGAATTCTCCCATCAACTGTCCATCTCCTAAAATGGAGCTATGTTTGTTTCTTAACAGTTCAAAGTCTAATGATGGGAAAACATGTTTTAAAATAATTTTATTATAAAGGAAGAGAATTATAAATGTTCCCATGGGTTTTGACGGAGTAATATGCTCTTATTTTATTCTACTATTTATTTATTTTTGAAACAAAAATCTCACTCTGTCACCCTGGGTAGATGCCATGATGTCAGCCTAGCTCACAGCAACCTCAAACTCCTGGCTTCAAGTGATCCTCCTGCTTCAGCCTCCCGAGGAGCTGGGCCTACCAGCCCCCACCAAACACATAGCTAGTTTTTCTATTTTTAGTAAAAATGAGAGTCTCACTCTTGCTCAGGCTGTTCTGGAGCTCCTGAGCTCAAGCAGTCCACCTGCCTCAGCCTCCCAAAGTGCTAGAATTCCAGATGTGAGCCACCATGCCCGGCATATATACTCTTATTTAAAAATAGTATTTGAGCCAGTTGCCAGAGACCTTTTAAACTCTCCCACGAGAGACAGGTGCTGACTGAGACAATTGATTTGGACCTTTTGAACTGAGCCAATCGCCCGAGGACTATTCAAGTGGTGCCCTGGGTGTGTGGTTGTAGGAAGATTTGATTTTCCGTTTCCAATTGTTGCCTGTGGGGGGCAGGGTGACTTAATTGCTGGTATTTCTCTACAGCTGAGACCTCAACCCAGAGTAACTGCTTCACTAGGGTTGGACAGAGACCAGCTGAAAACAACACAGAACCACTTAGGCCCACCACACCAAACAGGTCCCCAGTTTCTCAGGCCATAGCACTGTACGGGTCCTCGACAAAGCTCCAGGGGAAAAATCAAATGGTGTAAAATAATCATGGGGCGGAATCAGAGGAAAAACTCTGGTAACATGAATAACCAGAATAGATCAACCTTCCCCAAGGAAAGATATGACAGATTTAACTGAAGATCCCATTCATAAACAGCTGGCTGAGATGTCAGAAATTGAATTCAGAATATGGATTGCAAACAAGATTAATAGAATGGAGGAAAATTGGGAATTAGAAATTCGAGGAGTAATTCAAAAGTCAGAATTAGAAATTCGAGGAGAAATTCAAGAGTTGTCTCAAGAATTTACGAATTTAAAGACAAAACCACCAAAGATTTTGATGCACTGAAGCAAGAATTTGCAGCCCTCAAAGATCTGAAAAATACAATAGAATCCCTCAGTAACAGAGTGGAGCAAGCAGAAGAGAGGATTTCTGACATTGAAGACAAAGCCTTTGAACGCTCCCAAACTCTCAAAGAGGAAGAGAAATGGAGAGCAACAACGGATCATTCTCTCAGAGAGCTTTGGGATAATTTGAAGAAGGCTAATATCTGCCTCATTGGAATCCCTGAAAGTGATGAAGTGGCCTCGCAAGGCACAGAGGCCCTTCTCCATGAAATTATGAAAGAGAATTTTCCAGACATACCAAGAGATTCTGAAATTCAGATAGCAGACAGTTTCAGAACCCCAGCATGACTCAATCTGAATAAGACATCCCCCAGGCATATCATAATTAACTTCACTAAAGTTAACATGAAGGAGAAAATTCTGAAAGCAGCCAGACATAAGAAATCCATTATCTACAAAGGGAAGAATATTAGAATGACTGCAGATCTCTCTGCTGAAACTTTTCAAGCCAGAAGAGGGTGGTCATCAACTTTTAATCTCCTAAAGCAAAATAACTTTCAACCCCAGATCCTGTATCCAGCTAAACTGAGTTTCATTTATGATGGAGAAATTAAATACTTTAATGACATTCATATGTTGAAGAAATTTGTCATAAACAAACCAGCTCTTCAGGATATTCAGACCTATCCTCCATAATGACTAGCCCAATTCTCTACCACAAGAGTAAACTCACTCAGAAACTTTTGATCAAACTCCAACTTCCACAGTGGTGAAAGGATTAAAAATGTCCACTGGACTTTCGAAAAACTCGCTACCCAAAATTTTACCAGACTTATCAATATCTCCATTAATGTGAATGGCTTAAACTGTCCTCTAAAGAGGCACAGGTTAGCTGACTGGATACAAAAACTCAGGCCAGATATTTGCTGCATACAAGAGTCACATCTTACCTTAAAAGATAAATAAAGACTCAGGATGAAAGGATGGTCATCCATATTTCAGGCAAATGGTAATCAGAAAAAAGCAGGTGTTGCAGTTCTATTTGCAGACACAGTAGGCTTTAAACCGTCAAAAGTAAGTATGGATAAGAATGGTCACTTCATATTTGTTAAGGGTAATACTCAATATGATGAGATTTCAATTATTAATATTCATGCACCCAACCAGAATGCACCGCAATTTATAAGAGAAACTCTAACAGACATGAGCAACTTGATTTCCTCCAGCTCCATAATAGTCGGAGATTTCAACACTCCTTTGGCAGTGTTGGATAGAGCCTCCAATAAGAAGCCGAGCAAAGAAATTTTAGATTTAAACCTAACCATCCAACATTTGGATTTCGCAGACATTTACAGAACATTTCATCCCCAAAAAACTGAATACACATACTTCTCATCAGCCCATGGAACATACTCCAAAATCGATCACATCTTAGGTCACAAGTCTAACCTCAGTAAATTTAAAGGAATAGAAATTATTCCTTGCGTCTTCTCGGACCACCATGGAATAAAAGTTGAACTCAGTAACAACAGAAATCTGCATACTCATACAAAAACATGGAAATTAAATAACCTTATGCTGAATGATAGCTGGGTCAGAGATGAGATTAAGAAGGAAACTGCCAAATTTTTGGAACAAAACAACAAAGAAGACACGAATTATCAGAAACTCTGGGATACCGCAAAAGCAGTCCGAAGAGGGAAATTTATAGCACTGCAAGCCTTCCTCAAGAGAACGGAAAGAGAGGAACTTAACAACTTAAAAAATGGGACATCTCAAGCAACTGGAAAAGGAAGAACATTCCAACCCCAAACCCAGTAGAAGAAAAGAAATAACCAAAATTAGAGCAGAATTAAATGAAATTGAAAACAAACAAACAGATCAATAAATCAAAAATTTGGTTTTTTGAAAAGGTCAATAAAATATATAAACCTTTGGCTAACCTAACCAGGAAAAAAAGAGTAAAATCTCTAATCTCATCAATCAGAAATGACAAAGACGAAATAACAACAGACTCCTCAGAAATTCAAAAAATCCTTAATGAATATTACAAGAAACTTTATTCTCAGAAATATGAAAATCTGAAGGAAATTGACCAATAGTTGGAAGCACATCACCTTCCAAGACTTAGCCAGAATCAAGTGGAAATGTTGAACAGGCCAATATCAAGTTCTGAAATAGCATCAACCATACAAAACCTCCCTAAAAAGAAAAGCCCAGGACCAGATGGCTTCACGTTAGAATTCTACCAAACCTTTAAAGAGGAACTAGTACCTATATTACTCAACCTGTTCCAAAATGTAGAAAAAAAATAAAAAATAAAAAAATAAAGGGGCGGCGCCTGTGGCTCAAGGAGTAGGGCGCTGGTCCCATATGCAGAAGGTGGTGGATTCAAACCTAGCCCCGGCCAAAATAAAAAAAAATAGTATTTGACTTGCTGATTCTAAAACAAAAACGAGAAATTAAAAAGATCTAGTTTTAGAAGGAAATTAACTTACAAGTACACATTTTTGTTAGAAAGGTGTAGGATATAACTAAATATCTTGACTTTTGTGCGCATGTAGTAGAATCATTTTGCCACTTATTAATAGGACACTTTGGAGAAGAAAACACTAAGGACACAGATGGGTATAGCACAACTTAACCATTTCAACACGGATAATCAAGTATTTCCAGTCCTTCCCACAGCTGACAGACTGACAATTGGATTTGTGGAGCAGTGACCTAATTCAGTCACTCAGAGAGTTAAAAAGCACAAACATGTCACAACGTAGACAAAAATAGGAAAATGGCAGAATGTAAAATACAATCATGAGAAAAGGAAGGGGAACAGAGGGACCCCAAGTCTAGCACCTCAATTTTATAGGTAGGAAATGGAGGTGTGAAGAAATGGGAGCTTGTCTTTGACCACACAATCACTCAGCTGGAATTCAGACATTTCAGCAAGGAGCCCAGTGGCCCAAGGATCCCTGGGCTCATAATGATGAATTCAGTGTTAACCTGCCCCAAGGACAGAGCCTCTGGGCATCAATCATTACTTCTTCCGGAGCACACCTGGCTGCTCTGTTGACAGGGTGCTGCCTTCAGTAATTATTTTTTTTAATTATACCCATTATTTCTACTAAACTTATAGAAAACTTTTTGCTCTTTTTTTTAAAACAATGTTTTTTAATAGGTTTTCAATTCAAAAGAACATTTAATTATAAATCAACAAATTATAGTTGCTTGTATTTACAGAGTACAAAGTGACTTTATGATATATGTTTATAATATGGGATGATTAAATCAATCTAGTTAAGATCCATCACCTCTAATACTTAACTTTTTGTGTGTGTGTGTGGTGTGTGAACCTTTGAAATTTGCTCTCTGGGCTGGGCACGGTGGCTCTCACCTTTAATCCTAGCACTATGGGAGGCCCAGGTGGGAGGATCTTTTGAGCAAGACCCCATCTCTACTAAAAGTAGAAAAACTATCCAGGTTTGGTGGAGGCCTATGGTTTCTGCTTCTTGGGAGGCTGAGGCAGAAGGATCACTTGAACCCAGGAGTCTGAGGTTGCTATGAGCTATGATGATGCCATGGCCATCTATCCAGGGCAACAGAGTGAGACTATGTCTCAAAAAAAAAAAAAGAAAGAAAGAAAAGGAAAGAAAAGAAAAAGAAAAAATGTGCTCTCTGAACAATTTTGAAATATAAAATACAGTATTATTATCTATTGTCACCATGCTGTACAATGTATCTGTAAAAAACACAAAGAAATGTTCTCTTTGAATAACTTTCTATGATTATGTCTTAAAATAGAACATTGCACACTGTAATGTTAATGTGTTTCTTTGTAACTGGCCTTTTTTTTTTTTTTGAGACAGAGCCTCACTATGTGGCCCTCAATAGAATGCTGTGGCATCACAGCTCACAGCAACCTCGAACTCTTGGGCGTAAGCAATTCTCTTGCCTCAGCCTCCCAAGTAGCTGGAACTACTGGCTCCCACCACAACACCCAGCTATTTTTTTGTTGCTGTTGTCATTGTTGTTTAGCAGACCCGGGCCGGGCTTGAATCTGCTAGCCTGTGTCTATGTGGCCAGTGCCCTACTCACTGAGCTATGGGCACTGCCCTGTAACTGGCTTTTATCAAATACAGGTATTATATCATGAGTGCTCCCAGTGCAGCAGCTTTAATGCCTCACTGTTTTCCAGGATAGAACCTTGTCTATTTCGATCCTTTTTTTTTTTTAACTAGAAAAATGTTTTATTGTACAGTGGCTGACACCTGTAATCCTAGCACTCTGGAAGGTCACGGCATGTGGGTTGCTTGAGCTCAGGAGTTCCAGAACAGCCTGAGCAAGAGTGAGACATCCCATCTCTACTAAAACTAGACAAATTATCTGGCCATTGTGGTGGGTACCTGTAGTCCCAGCTACCTACGAGGCTTAGGCAGGAGGATCACTTGAACCCAGGAGTTTGAGGTTGCTATGAGCTAGGCTGAGGCCATGGCACTTTAGCCTGGACAACAGATTGAGACTCTGTGCCCCCCTAAAAAAATTTAAAAAATTTTTAGACAACCCTAAAATGCTAAAATTGTTCCTCTTTATGTCCTCAGCCTTTAATGCCATGATGGTATACAGTAGGAACTTAATAAAATACGTGTTGATTGAATTAATTAGTAGACTACATCATACTTCAACTTAGCCTTCATTGTGGCACATTGAGATCGATTTTGATTCCAGTTTTTTCACAATTACAAATAATGCTGCAATGAACATTCTGTGATGAATCTTTGTACCTACGCCTTATTGTTGCCTTGTGCTAAATTCCTAGAAGTGGAATTACTACATCAAAGCCTGTGGATACATGTTGCCCTTCAGGAAAATTGTTCAATCCCTCATTCTCTTGCCAACTTTCTTTCTCCCCCCACCCCCACCCTTTTTTTAAACAATGAAGATATTTTTCTCTTGGGAACTGAAGTTAGTGCTGGCAAAACATTTTAAAAGCACTTCCCCCATTCTGACTGAATAAAAACAGCTTTTGAACACTCTACGTCTGTATTATTTTAAATCATACTAGTGATTTATCTAGAGGTGAAAGGTTACTGAAGCCATTGCTAAATCACTTGGACTTGTTCTGCCCTGTAAGTTTAATAAAGGTAAACATGTGATTTCTGCTTGAGAGAGAGCAAGTGAGCCAAGATGAGCTGTCACAGGACCTAGTCAGACCAAGTGACTGGGAGACAAGAAGAAACTGTGGCCTTGGCCTGGCGTGGTGGCTCACACCTGTAATCCTAGCACTCTGGGAGGCAGGTGGATTGCTTGAGCTCACGAGGTGGAGACCAACTGGAGCAAGAGTGAGACCTCATCTCTAAAAATAGCCGGGTGTTATAGCGGGCGCCTGTAGTCCCAGCTACTTGGCAGGCTAAGGCAAGAGGATCATTTGAGCCTAACAGTTTGAGATTGCTGTGAGCTATGATGCCATGGTACTCTGCCCAGGGCAAGAGAGTGAGACTCTGCCTCAAAGAGGAGGAGAGGAGAGGAGGGGAGGGAAGGGGAGGGGAGAGGAGGGGAGAGGAGGGGAGGGGAGAGGAGAGGAGGGGAGGGGAGAGGATGGGAGGGGAGGGGAGGGGAGAGGAGGGGAGGGGAGGGGAGAGGAGAGGAGGGGAGAGGACGGGAGGGGAGGGGAGGGGAGAGGAGGGGAGGGGAGGGGAGAGGAAGGGAAGGGAGGGGAGAGGAGAGGAGAGTTGTGGCCTTGGAGACCTGTAGCCATCAGAAGAAATGGCATAAGTGCTCACCTGAAGAACAATGTGGGAGCATTTTAAAAGCATAGTGCAAGGTGGGGAGGAGGGGAAATACATGTTTGTTTGTTTGTTTGTTTGTTTTGCAGTTTTTTGGCCAGGGCCAGGCTTGAACCCGCCACCCCAGTATATGGGGCTGGTGCCCTACTCCTTGAGCCACAGGTGCCGCCGGGAAATACACATTTTTTCAAACATATGAACAGTAAAATCATGCACATTTAACACACCAGAATGGCTGCCTGTGTGGGAGGAAAGAAGTGATCTGTGGGGATAAATGTGAGAGGGACAGTATCAGGCCAGTGTTGCTGCTAAGGTGACACAAACTAAGGACGATGAGTAACCTGAGTCCGCAAGAAGAGTCACAGACAAGACGGAAGGAAGGGAGGGAGGGAGGAGAGAAGGACAGAAGGAAGGATGGAAGGACAGAAGGAAGGGAGAAAGAGAGAGCAGGTGGAAGGGAGGGAGGGAGGAAGGAAAAGAAAGGCAAAGGAAGGAGAAAAAGACAGGAAGGAAGGAGGGAAGAAAGTGGAGAAGGAAAGAAGGGAGGAGAAAGGAAGGAATGGTGGACAGTGGGACCCCCTGAGCCCTGAAAGCCCTAACTAAGGCCTTGGAGTCCTTCTCCTCTTCTGGGCCTCAGCTGTACCCTGATAGGGGGCGACTAATTTCTAGGGTTCCAGCCATATCATGCTGTGATTCCAAAGCACAAGCAGGGCATGAACACTGTGGCCTAGTCTTAAGTGTAAATATAGGTGTAGTGTTTCTCCGGTACACCCTGACAAATACTCCCCCCCAGAAAATACTGATTTTTAAAATAAACCGTGTGCTTTATGTAAGAAGTCCTTTCCGCATAGACTTTCATAATATTATAAGCAGATGTGCGTCATTTATTAAATTTACAAACAGCAAAGTCTCATAATGATGGACCTCCCCATGACAGCCGGCTATTCTTTGGCAGAATTCCAGCAGGAAATTTTCTGGTGTTCACTATTCTTCTTTCCTTTTGGAACCACATGGTATCAGACAATGTTTGAATTTATTTAAATACGCCCCCATGTCTTCAGTTCATTGTCTTATTTCAAAGGACTGTGCTCCTATAAATCATATGTAATGCCTGAGATCCTGACCAAAAAATTCAAGAAAAAAAAAAAATCAGGCACAGATACTTCTGGCTATCAAAGGAAAGCAGACAGCAGAAAGGAAATGATACCGTGTAATGAAAGTTAAGCGTTCATCATTTGAAAGGTTTATCTTAACACGAGGGGCTACAATGTAGTCAGTCGGTTTTAAAGTGTGTAAGTTTTAATTCTGAATGAATCTATTAAACATGATACCCCTCTCTCACAAGAGCAACACCAAGGTCAAGGTGGTAGAACGTGCAGAGAGCTAGGGGCTGCCTAAAAGCAGTCTCCCCCTTCATTACAGACGAGAACAGCAAGCTTTACCGAAACCGTGACACCGACTATGCTGATGGATCCCAGACCACCACTGCGTCATCAGTTTTATCCTGGTTTTCATTTGAAGGAGGCAGCAGTTCACTCTGGCTTTAGAAGAGCAAGAAGACTGGCCAACTTTTAAATAGTCCGGTGGTCTTAGTTGAGTTTTGTAGGACCCAGTCCCTCCGCCTGGCTGCTGCCAGGATTAGATAGACACGCGAGGAGAGAAGAGCAGAACAAGACACAAGCGGGTCTTAGCGGTGGAGAATGTTTCCTCCGTTCTTGGCTTTGAGAGGGAGACGTGGACTCCGGGAGAAACGCTGTCAGCGTCAGCGTTTGTGGGGACAAGCAGCAGGTCTTCTCCCGAGTGGGCTTCTGCCTCCCCTGCTGCAGCCCCTGGTGACCTTACTTCATTTCTGCCCACCTCGCGTGGGATGGGTGGGCACCTGGGAAGGGACGGGAAGGGGGGAGGGATAGGACCCTGACATGTGCGTGCCGGGGGTTGACCGGGGAATGCTTCCAGGAGCACGCCTGTGAGGGCGTATGGAGAGCAGGTAACAGAGGAAAAGGCTGGATGGCCGGCCTGTCACAGAAGGACCTCAGCCCATCCATCCTAAAGAAAGCTCTGATACAAGGTGGGTCTTCAGAGCCCTCCCGGTCCCCCCCCCCATCCAACGTCAACCAGGTAGTCATTGGATGCTGGCTGTCACCACCACACACACATCCCTCCCTGGGAAAGGGGTGGAGAGGGGCTCAGGTAAGAGCCCTCAAGGAGAGGAGTGGGGGGCGCTCCACGCTTCACTACAGAGTGAAAGATGCGTTTCAGCCCTGAAGTGGCTTATCCTCCAGTTGCTCCAGGAAACAAGATCCGTGCACTGAGTACAGTACAAGGCAGTCCATCCTAGTGTCAGATGGCACCGCTTCTGTGTTCTATAGCTATGGAGACAAATGACAGACGTAGCAGCGGAATTATGAATTACTGGACCCAACCTGCTCAATGTACAAATGAAAATGTTCTGATGTTAAAAGTGAAAGGACACGTTCAAGGTCACATATCTACTATGGAGCCACTAGTAAAACCTAGGTTTCCCAATTCCCAATTCCATGTTCAGTGTCCTTGTTAGTCCCCTGGCCCCATGGGCAGTGATTACTTTTGGCAGGACTGATCTTGAATAGAACCAGGTAAAGTAGAAAGCAGACCACCTCCCCCACACAAATCCTCAATTGTGGAGGAATTAAATTCAAGCCAATAGGTTTGGTTTTAATCTTAAAAATGGGCAAAGTCAAGACACAGGACTAGAAAGATTGCTCCTGTAAGTAATTGTCTGTCTGTGGGAATGTGGGAGGCTGCCATCTCTTCTGAAGGAATGGGCAGTTCCAACTACACTCATTTTGCAGAAATGAGAAATGAATCTGTTCCCCAAAAAATACCAGCAAATACTTGGGTAAGAAACCACCAGACCACACTGGTGGCATCCAGCCTGGCAGGGTTATCTGGTAAACCATACAGTTGTCTCCATGAATGCTCACCTTCTTCCAAATGACTGCATGACTGGTAAGGGGTCTGCTTTTCTTCTAGAACCTTCTGGCTCATTTTCCCCCATTCATATGACTTCTTCAAACATACGGGGGAAAAATCTGGTGCATTAGGGGGGCACAGAAAGGGCAGCTTAAACGGCACTGAATGGAGTCAATATGAGAGGTTGAGTCCCAGTTATTCCTTGTCCATTCCTTCAGTCATTTGTGCAACAGATATTTGCTCATCACCTTCTTTGTAACAGGCACTCTTGTAAGAACTGAGGGCCTGAAGATGAGTTAGACGTGGTCTCTCAGGAATCAAGCCGTCAGGAAGCCTGGTCTGGTGGACAAGACTGATATGTGAATATGAGTGAAGTGTAAGTGCTGTGCTTACAAAACATAGCACACACTTCAGATGCAGGACAGCACCAGACATGTCTGGAGTACAAAGAATTAGGACCACTTATTATTATTATTATTATTTTTTGGCATAACAAGTCGTTTGGCTAGAACTCTACCCATCATTTGTTTATTCATCCAAGAAATTTACTGGGAGATTTCCATGTGCCTAGCACCGTGCGAGATAATGGAAACATATTGAATGACTCAGCACTGTTCCCTGAGAAGTCCTTCATATTGAAGAGTTTTAATTAATTACAACATTTATCTGTTTTGTTTTTTGAAGCATACATGGGGCAAGGGCAGCGCCCAGGCACCCCCATCCATCCCACATCATGACTCATCCCAGATCACTCAGGGAGAATGAGAGTTTGGCTTCTTCCTGATCCCAGTCACTGCGTCTCTTGCTCCAACATCCTAGCTTTGTGCTTTGCCTCTTAACTCTGCTGATGCGGGACACCCTCCCAATCCTTTGCTATATAGTGGCATTCTAGTGGTTCTCCTACTCCATTCTCATTCCCCGGGTATCTGAGAACGAACAAACCAAAATATTCCCTCCTGGATGCTTTTTCCCTCCCCCACAGCTCAATGACAAGTTTGGGTCACTCTGGCCCATTCTAGAAGCAGCTGTTGCCCCACGTCCCTTCAGCGTCTCTGCCTGTTTCCTGTTCTCTGCAGGCAGCATGAAGGTAGCATGTGTGCACACAAGCTTATAAACGTCTTTGACACTTTGGAGTTTTTCTCTTCACAAATAGTTCATTTTCCAGCCCCAAGGCCAATACAGGAGTAAGCTCTTTTGTAGGGAAATGTGGGTGGCTGGGGTGAGACTGCCTCACTAACTCGGCATTGAACAAGGGTGTTATCACATTGTCCCTGTGGAGAGAGATGTTCCCAACATGGGACACTGATGATCACCCTCCACTGCTCTTCCAGTCTCCCCTGAAAACGCAGGTTTTCCCTCCTGGTTTCTTGTTGGGCCATTCGGCCCTGCTGCTACATCCCTCAAGGCCCTGCACCTCCAACACATCCTCTTCTGCCAATCCTTAATTGCCCACTGCTCTCCACCGTCCGGGGAGGCCCTGGGCCCTAGACAGCAGGCCTTGTCATCCCGGTGTTGGCTCTGCCTCTGTTCCTCACTGGTAGATCCTGCACTCATGGCATTTCCTATTAGCCATCATTGGTCAAAGCTTTTCCAGGCATAAAAAGAATGGCAGAAAGAGGGGTCCGGTGGAGTATAAAGCAGTGGTGGGAGGACACAACTCAGAATGGCAGGTGGAGAGCAGTTTGGATCAGCCTTTGCTGCAGGACACAGATGATCCTTGTCCAAGAAGGCACCCTCTGGCCAAGCATGGTACTCGCCTTATGAGCACTGAGAAATGCAGACATTGTCACAGAGCAGTGCAATGGACTATGTTCTGTAATTCTTAAGGTAACATTTCAGAGACAGTGTTATAAGCAATGCTCAGTGGGCCTAGGTATGAGGCCCAGAACCCTCAGTGCTGGTCTCTAGACCAGCAGCATCACTAACACCTGGGTGCTTTTAAAGGCGGAGACTTAGTAAACCTGGATCTTGTGGAGCAGGGACAAGCAATTGAATGAGAAGCCTAGTGAGCCTAGATCCGAAAGCCTCCACTCAGTGAGACACACCTCTCTTTCCTAAAGTAATGTCCAATGCTTAGATTATTAGAAAGAGCCCTATTTTTCCATAGTCACCTTGTGGTTCTGAGCTACATATGAATATATTTTAAAAGATTAAACAAAAAAAACCCTTCAATTTCATAGAAAACCAAAACATTTTTGCAAATAATCTTTCTAAAGTTAGGACAGATGAAATCTGTTTTCCCATTATTTCTGTTTTATCTTTGGGTAGAAACATATTAAACTAATTGAGTTGGTGCTGGAGGTTTTTGTTTTCTTTTCATCTTATTTCAGATTGCATTGGGGAAACATTTATTTATTTATTTTTTGAGACAGCCTCACTCTATTGCCCTGGGTAGAGAGCTATGGTGTCTTAGTTACAGCAACCTCAAACTTTTGGGCTCAAGAGACCCTCTTTTTTTTTTTTTTTTTTTTTAGAGACAGAGTCTCACTGTACCGCCCTCGGGTAGAGTGCCATGACGTCACACGGCTCACAGCAACCTCTATCTCTTGGGTTTGCTTATGCAATTCTCTTGCCTCAGCCTCCCAAGCAGCTGGGACTACAGGCGCCCGCCACAACGCCGGCTATTTTTGTTGTTGTTGTTGCAGTTTGGCTGGGGCTGGGTTTGAACCTGCCACCCTCGGCATACGGGGCTGGCGCCCTACTCACTGAGCCACAATCACTGCCCAATAGACCCTCTTGCCTCAACCTTTCAAGTTGTTGGGACTACAGGCATCTGCCACAATGCCTGGCTAGGTTTTGTTTTTTTTTTTTTTTTTTCTATTTTTAGTAGAGATGGGTTCTTGCTCTTACTCAGGATGGTCTCAAACTCCTCAGCTCAAGCAATCCACTGGCCTCAGCCTCCCAAAGTACTAGGATTACAGGCATGAGCCACCATGCTTTACTTGGGAAAACATTCAAAGAATAATGTTAAGAGCTGCTGCATTAAAAATCACCTCAATGGATTTTCCTTTTTCTTTTCTCCTTAGCTTCCTGCCAACTTACCTTTTGTACATGGCTCTGTGGCATGTAGTGTTAACAGCCTTTGCAAAGGTGGCTTTCAGTAATACTGAAAATAATACTGAGTTTATAAAAATAAAGATAGAATAATGTGAAAATGCCAAAGTCTGCCATATCTCAATGGAATCACCTTTTCAGGCAAATTGAATAAAATCAAAACTTCGTGAACTAAGGGAACTCCAGGAGATGGATCTGATAGGAGTAAAACTATATTTGAAATAATGAGACAAATAATGTACAGGCCAGTTCATCAGAGCGCCTGCTCTGCTACTCATCTTAAAGGGTCCAGGCCATTCTAAGACTGCTCTCAGCAACGGAAGACAGGACGACAGGCCCATATTTATTCTTCTGTGTTTACTGCTGGTTTCAGGAAAAAATGTCTTCTTTTGAAGTTTTCTAAACCCCTGGAGCTTGTAAGTCTGAGTGAAGTGATAAGATGAAAGGAGACCTTTAAAGACCTTTTATCCACAGAATCAATTTGAATATCTGGTGTGGCTTCTCTGGTCTTAAAAGACAGAGGTTGTATTTTATGCAGGATTCTGCCACAACTAAGAGAGAGAGTATCTTGTTCATCATGGGTCCTGGCACCAATTCAGTAAATATTTATTAAATTGATTTTAAAAAATAGGCAGGTGGGCCGGGTGGGTGGGCGCAGTGGCTCATGCCTGTAATCCCAGCACTCTGGGAGGCCAATGTGGGTGGACTACCTGAGCTCAGGAGTTCAAGACCAGCCTGAGCAAGAGCAAGACCCTAATAAAAGGAGAAAAATGAGCCACGCATTTGTGGCAGGTGCTTATAGTTCCAGCTATTCAGGAGGCTGAAGTAAGAGAATGGCTTGAGCCCAGGAGTTTGAGGTTGCTTGTGAGCTATGATGCTACGGCACTGTATGTAGGGCAACAAAGTGAGACTATGTCTCAAAGAAAAAAAAAAAAAGGCAGGTAACAACGTTATGTGCTGGACATAATGTCTTTTGTCTTAGATGTAAACCCATAGCCAACAGTTACCTCCCTAAAGTTATATTAAAAATATCTAAATAATTTACTATATTCAGTTGAACACTTTTAATTATATTAATTAAAACAATTAATGACTTTGACATGATCTAATCATCCTATTTTGTTTAGAATAAATCCATTCCATTTGAGGTAGACCTAGAACAATAATAAATACATTATTTTGAAATCAAAGTTGCTCCACTCCCTAAACAAAATGTTTTAAAAGAGTTTTGTGATATCTACAAATAAGTTAAAAACCTCCAAAGGCAAAGAGACCAATCTAAGTCAACATATTTTAGTGAGAGAGGGGCAATTATTAGATGCGATCACAGATTTAATTTTTTTTAATTTACAGATCTTTCTACAATACTTTGGTATTTCTAAAATATCTTGGTAGAATACTTCATGAAAACATGTTTATATATAATATTTTTTTAAAATCCCACATGACCAGGCGGCGCCTGTGGCTCAAGGAGTAGGGCGCTGGTCCCATATGCCGGAGGTGGCGGGTTCAAACCCAGCCCCGGGCCAAAAATCACAAAAAAAAAAAAAAAAAAAATCCCACTGACCAAAGACACTTAAAGTCACATATTTAATAAAACAATTTAAAGAGTTTTAACTACCCAATATCCTAGTCCCCAAAATGTTTTCTCAAGTCAGCCAGCAAGTAACCAAAAGACAAACCCTTCACCACTCATATTATTTACTCTATGGTAACCATTTAATTTCGGTTAAAGATAAATTCAATTTGGTGAAATAATTATTGGTATTATATTTTTCTAGATAGTATGTTGCTTCAGAGGCATTTAAAGAATCTTCTATATTGCTTGAGCCCAAGAGTCTGAGATTGCTGTAAGTTATGACACCACAGCACTCTGAGGGCGACAAAGTGAGACTCTGTCTTAAAAACAGAACAAAACAAACAAACAAACATACAAACAAAAAGCCTGGCTGGGCAGGGTGGCTCACGCCTGTAATCCTAGCACTCTCAGAGTCCAAGGCAGGTGGATAGCTTGAGCTCAGGAGTTCCAGATCAGCCTGAGCCAAAGTGAGACCCTGTCTCTAAAAAACTAGCTGGGTATTTTGGCAGGTGTCTGTAGTCGCAGCTACTCAGGAGGCTGAGGCAAGAAGATCACTTTTGCCCAGGAGTTTGAGGTTGCTGTGAGCTATGATGCCAGGACAGGCCTCCAAGGGTGAAAAAGACTCTGTCTCAAAAAAAAAAAAGCTTTGTATAGTGTTGGATACACTATAGGAAAATGAAAATTAATCCTGGGTTGGCCACAATAATAATCACTTCCTGAATTTATGTGAACAATTTCCCCTTAAAGAAAAGGACGTTTAAATCTCCATTCTGAGTAGTCAGGAATGAAACGAGACCCCAAGCTTAGAGATAGCTGAAAAGCTAAAATATATCAATTCTTTAAAAATATCAAATATTTGCCTCTCAAATGAAATAAAAAAACTTATGAACTATGTGCTATACTGCAACTCAGATGATATTATTTCTTATAATTATTAGGTAATATTTTTACTTAGAATTTATAATTAGATAAGAGATGGAGAGATTTCTATAAACCCGAAGATAGCAACTGTGAATAGAAGCCTGAATATCCTGTGTTCAGTTCCGGTTCTGAGTGATAGGTAATTTTTAGAAAATGTGGTTCCCACCTCCACCTTGTTCCCAGGAAAGGATACAAACATTTTTGAAAGGGAGAAAAGTCATAAAGTGTTGGTGTACTGTATATTTTAATATGGCACAAAATATTCTCTTATAAATAAAAGTGGAACAAAGTATTTGGTAAAATTTCATTTTGCTCTTCAACATGGAAACACAGTTGGGTTTTCTCAGATGGGAAAATGGAGCAAAGGTGACCAGAGATATACCTGTAACTCTGCAGACAGGCATTTGGGATGCACTTGGGGCAACAGGAGGAGGGGGAGCGATCTCTCAGCGTCTAGCTCTTTAATACCAAGCAACATCTAATTTGGTAATTAGATCTGACTTGTGGAGAAAATGGGGTTTTGTTCCATATGTAGTTAATTCAAGCAAAGTGGACGCTCTCTCTTTGATTTACCTGTTCAAATGTTTCACTCTTGGTTCATAAAAAAGGTATTTATTTTCAGTTATGATCTCCTAGGCAGGAAGTGTGAAATTGCTTAGATGGATGAGTTTTATATCACGTCCTATATACTATAGGATAAACTACCACCACCTTTTCCTCTCCTGGGTAGAGAAAAAGCCCCCAAATGCAATCTTATGATCAGTGTGATTAATACTCTAAATTTAGAGTATTAATGATTTAGAAATAATGATCTCTTCAGGTATAGGGGAAGAGTCTCAATTTCAGAGATGTTACTAAAGGTTACTGGTAAAACCAATTTGACTTCTATTGGGGAAATTTTTGAAAAATACATTGTGAGGAAATAGCAAGGTTAGTTGGTTTTTCTAAAGGAGCAGCAAGTGGCTTTCAAATCATGAGTGGTTAGAGAAACTGGGACACTGTAAAATGAAGTGTCCAAAGTCTATTGGTTTGAAGCCAGGACTAAGGAAAAGAATTCTAGGATTGATGTTCTTTCGCACTGGGGAAAAGGGCTTAATTGATCTCAGACAACCACAGAACAGTGCTAATTGGATTAGCAATGCACAGATATTCAGACACCCGCAACTCACTGCTCTGAATGCCTTAGGATTTAGCTGCTATTTTGAAGATATTAGGTTATTAAGTATGAATGTGAGTTCCATTGTGGAACCAATGCAGCACAGACAGCTTGAAATATCAATGAAATATTTGGGAAGGATGTGGCTAATGAACACACAGTATGTGGATGGTTTGAGAAGTTCCATTCTGGTGATTTTAATCTTGACAATGAGCCACATGGCAACCTGAGACCAAGGTGGATACTGATGAGCTGAAAGCTGCAGTGGAAGCAAATCCATTCCAACCTACTTGTGAATTAGGAGCAAGGTTTGATATTACTATTCCAACAATATTAGACCATTTGAAACAAACCAACAAGGCAAAGAAACTGGGTAGATTAAACAAGCGTCTGAAGAAGAACTGTCTTGACGCTTTTCTTTGCAGCCACGACACAAAAGCAAACCATTTCTACCTTGTATTGTAGAAAAAATGGCTTCTTTTTGACAATTGCAAGTGTTCAGCACTATGGTTGGATAACGATGAAGTGCCAAAACAGAGCCCCCAAATGAATATTCATCAAAAAAAGCTAATGGTGTCTGGTGGTGCAGAGCCGGTGTCATCCACTACAGCTTCATGGAACCTGGTTAATCCATTACAGCAGATGTCTAATGCAACTGATTGGATGACATGATGAGGATGCTTGTGACTAAGCAGCCGAGATTGGTCAATAGACAGGCCAATCCTCTTCCAAGACAACACTGGACCGCATGTCACACAAACAACTTTACTCAAAACTACAAGAAGCTGGACTTGGAAACTCTCTGTCATCCACTGTATTCACCAGACCTTCACCAACTGACTACCATGTCTTCCAGGCTTTGGATCATTTCTTGCAAGGAAAAATGTTTGATTCTCAACAGTTGTTGAAACTCTCTCTAGGCTTCTTCGCTGCTGGTGTACATAGTGCTACTGTTAAGATGACAAAACCGTTGGTAGTTTAGGTGCATACTTTAAGTGTACTACTTCTTGTTTGCGATATAATAAACTTACACTTTTACTGAATTAAACCAATGCTCTAATGCTAGGAGATCATAGCATCCTAAGATTATGCTGCCGCTGTAATAAGAGAGAGAACTTTTTTTTTTGCAGTTTTTGGCTGAGGCCGGGTTTGAACCCGCCACCTCTGGTATATGGGGCTGGCGCCCTATTCCTTTTGAGCCACAGGCGAGAGGGTTAGAGATAACTTTTTTAATATTTCAAGAACTAGCAAAACAGGAGTGAATAAATATGCTATTTTAATGAACAGTTATTTGCTGAGCACTCATGGATGCCAGACTCTCTTTCAGGCACAGGGCCCATGCAGATAAGATTCTTGGCCAGGGGCAGTGGCTCATGCCTGTAATCCTAGCACTCTGAGAGGCTGAGGAGGGCAGATTACTTGAGTTCAGGAGTTTGAGACCTGCTGGAGCAAAATGGAGACCCTGTCCCTACTAAAATAGAAAAACTAGCTGGGCGTGGTGGGAGGTACCTGTAGTCACAGCGACTAGGGAGGCTGAGGTAAGAGGATCACTTGAACATCATTCTCTAACAGTTTGAGGTTGACTCTACCCAGGGGGAGGGAGTGAGACTGTCTCAAAAAACAAAACAAAACAAATCCTTGCTGTTATGGAGCTTACCTTCTAACATTGAATAGCATTTCACTGATAGGTAGGGGAAAAGTGTGGAGATACATTGAGTACGAAAATATCATGAAATCCAGGCTAGAGAGAAAAAAAAACCAATGCTTTTAAGATGCTTGATGGGAGGCAATCCAGCCCTGTGAACTGAGGACTAAGTAAAGAGAAAAAATGACCTTTGTTGCAACCAGTTTTTCCTCTCCCTCTTATAGCATTTGGGCTATAAAAATATGGTTGTTTGGTCAGTCAGTAAACCAGGAACAATTTAGGTGGCATTAATTTAATGAGTTTATTACCAAGCTGTTACAGAAATCAATAAACGTTTACTTTCTATCCCCTGAGGTGGCTTACTGCCACCATTAGTTATTCTGTTGGCTGGGAAAATGTTAAAAAGGTGTGGTGAACAGAAACATTTTATCTGTGCAATTAGAAATAGTTTGTACCCTGGAACTTTTAGGACTTGCTAAAGTTGTGAAGTATTTGGTTCTCTTTGCTTTTTGTTTTGTAGTTTTGTCTTTGTGTTAAATTACTAAGTTGTACTCTATGGGTATAAAGACCTCTGCTGTCACAATACAATTAGGCTTATCACCCTGGATAAGGACATGCCATTGTTCTTACAGAATGTCCGGCCTTCTCCAACGTCCCAGTGGACTATTCCAAATAGTTTCACTTTACAAAACAGACTCAACTCTCCTGTTTATGGTGGAAGCTGTTTCATGCTGAGAAACACTAAAACGTTGTAGTGGCTTTTTGAGCATCTGAAGAGATGTGCTCCTCTTGGAGAGAGGAGTCTATCCTGGTCATTCTGTTAGGAAGGAAAAAATGCCAAGTTTTCTTTTCTTTCTTTCTTTTTTTTTTTTAATTACAAAAGTAATGTGTCCTTTACAGAAAAATCAAATAAAATTAAGCAGAAAAAAAATCACCCATAATTCCACCAATCACTTAAAGATTTGAAAAATCAACCTCCTGGTGTTTATTGGTCCAGTCTTGGGACCATACGGTACATAGTTTTGTGATTTGTCTCTTTGCTCCCTTAAGAACCTCTGCCTTGTTGCATGTCATCCTACAGCATTTATTAACAACTGTGTAAATGTAAGAGGTATATAACTGACTTTATTCAAGAGCATGGTAGTCAGGAGAAAATTTTTATTTTTTTTTATTAATATGATTGGGCGCCCGCTCACCCCTTCAGTCATTCTCTAAATCTCTAAGTGACCTCTGACCAACAGGATTCGGTATCTGCGCGCTGCTCGGGGTAGGATCGCCCGGGCTTCCTGCCGCCCGCATCGCAGAAGGACCTCATTGCCCGCCACGGTCCCGTGTCGGAACCACACCTGGGTTTCCCCCGGGAAGACAATCTGCAGACCCAGAGGCCAAAATCCACGTCCTCCCCTACACTCCCTTTATACAGCAGAGCCTGAGTTCTGGGGAGCCGGGGTCACCTTGCGCCCCTTCTTTCCCCAGCATTTGGGCCGCCGCTTCGCCTTCCCTGGCGGGCCCTCTCCGCATTCCACCGCGGGGCAGAGACCCGCGATGTTCCCAGGAGCGAAGGTGTCGGCCCAGCCCGGTGCTGCGCGCCGCGGAGCCGCGCGGAGCCGCGCGGAGCCGCGCCGTCCCCGAGTGATGACGCGCTTCCTGCCCTCCCGGCGCTCGCGGGCCGTGCGCTCGCGCTCGCCCTCGGCTCTTGTTCCGCGCCCGGAGCCAGCGGCGGCGGCAGCGGCTGTGGCGGCTGCAGGAGCGGAGCGGGCGCCCGGCGCGCGGGGGGAAGCCGGCTACACTCCCGGCAGGCGCTCTGCAATGAGACAGTAAATGCATCCCCCGGTAAGGCGCACGGCTCACTCGGGTTTTTCTCCTCCTCCAGCTGCATGCACGTTGCATGAATTTCTCGTGTCTTTTCCCTCCCTTCTCCAGAAGGAAAATGTGGGTGGTTTTTTCCTCCCTTTTGCTTCTTGCGAGTGATGCCAATGCAGAAAAAACCCGCAAAGCTCCCAGATTTGATGGTCTAGAAGGGCTTTTTGCAGGAAAATAAAGATAAAATGAAATTAATGCACCTGTCTATTGCACATGTATGTTTCACTGCGCTGGACCCGGGCGCTGCGGTTGCAAACAGCCGGTTTGCAAACAGCCTCACAGCCGGCGCCCAAGAGCAGATTCCCGGCCGTGGGCAGCCGGTCCCCTCGGGGGCTCCTGGTGGGTTTCCGGTAACTGGGCTTTGAAAAGCGGCCCCGCCTGCATGGAATGTCCCCTCGACCCTGGCAGGGCCCCCGTGCCAAGAGAGTTGGCGCGGGCGGAGCGGCTTCATTCCAGCACTGGCCGCCCGGACTCCAGCGCCACTTTGCAAAGAAGTCTCCCGCCGAGGCTCGGGGCAAAGACAGCCCGTTGGTGCGGAGTCCCTTCTCCAGTGCCGGACTCTCAGACCTGCCGATCCCACGACTCCCTTGTACTTGGCAATCTCGCCACTGCAAACTGCTGCTGGCTGAGAGATGGGGCCAGCGCCTGGCCAAGAGCGAAGGCAGGATTTGGAGTCAGTGCGGCTGGCTTCCCACTGACCGAGAGGCTCTCTCTCCAAACCCGGCCCTACGCGCTGAAATTTCGCGCCCACTGGGAGCTGGAGAGACCTGGATACTGGCATTTCGGGATCCCTGAGGGGACTGAGGAACGACTTTCGAGGGCGCCATATTTTCACTGGGTCTAGGCTGAGGAGGGGAGGGGGCGAGCAGTGTCTGGGCCCCGGGGCTAGCGCTGCGCCCGGCCAGGGGGGCAAGAGCTGCTGTCGCTGAGAAAGTTTGCGCGCCGAGGTAGAAGCTGAGGCGGCCGCGCAAGGCGCGCAAGGCAGCTGTACTCGCAAGGACGCACTGGCTGCAGCGCGTCGCCAGGCGGGCCCGGCGGGGCGTGGGGCCGAGAGCCGCGGTCCAGGACAACGTGCTCGGCTTGCCGCCTTTCCCTGTCCCGCGGAGACGCAGCGATCAGGCTCTGAGGCACAGGGAACACGCCCCTCTTCCCCGCAGCTACGGCTGTTCAGGCACTCCGCCGGGGCTGTGCGCTTGGCGGCGTCCCGGAGCTGGGCGCCGGGCGTAGAGCGTTTTCCTGGCGCCAGGGCTCGCGTGAGAGCTCTGCGGGGCGCGGGTGCTCACTCTCTGGGGGGAGAGGAGGCCCCCTCGTACCAGTATCGGGGCAACGGCCTGGTTTATGGTCGCCCCGAGGCCGCCTACCAACGTGAGCCTCCAGTCGCCTCCTTGGCTTTGGTGGCGACAGCAGTAGCGCCCGCGGCTGGGTGCTTGGCTCTCGCCCTAATTCCAGCTTGTGGAGACTGGGGAAGGCAGGCGTTTCCAGAAGTTGAGGCTTCAGTGACGGGTGGGGAAACTTAAGATTTTTGCTGCCCGTGAAGAACCAGGATGAATTGGGTGAGCGTCCCAGCGTCTTCTGGTGAAAACCAACCTCGGGTTATTTCCAGAAGATGAGAGAGCAATGAGCTGACTTGTTGGCTTAGTCAAAGACACAATTAAAAGACAGGAGGGTAGGGCTGCTATCCTGTAGAAATGGACCCAGAAATACACGTAAATTGTTCTGGTACTGTAAGTACTACTTACTTTTGCTTAGTATTACCTGGATGTGTTGAATTGTGGCATTCGTCAGGTTGCACACTATCCTCCCTTTTCCAGATCTTGGAGGTGGCGATTTCTCAGAAATTGGGTGGTGAGGATTCTTTGTTTTGAAATGGATTGTGACTCTGCTTTGTGAAGGGGCAGGGAACTTAGTCAGCTGAGTGCAGCAGGAACGTGCCAGGATTTCTCCTTGGTGTGTTACTGAAATGATGTCACAGTATTGAGGCTATGTCAGCACTTCCGGTCTTCACCATTGATTGGAGAGGCTGGAGAAGACCCACAAAACCCAGAAACTCCTTGATGGGGGAAAGAGGGGAAAGGCTCACCTCTCAGAAATGTACCCTGTGAAGTATTAGGCTGCTCATTGCTGCATTCACTTCATTAAGTATCTCCAAAATTGCCTCCTAGGTGGATGTCAGCCATCAGTTTTCAAGGTTCTGTCTTCCTTGAAGGCTTATTTGGGACTCCTATGTAAAAACCAAGGTGGGTGTGACAAATGGCCTAAGATAATGGCAGGAATGCAAAGTTGTTTTTTTTTTTTTTTCTATTGAGCATTAGAATCATGGAAAACATCCAGAACCCAAGATACATTTCTCCAAAATTAGCATAGGTGATGTAGAAAAGAAATCACTTGCAGAAAGGCTCCATCTGGTTTGTAAAGTTTCCAGTCTTGGAGGTGGTATATTAATCACAGAAACATAGGTCACCTCAGATTGGGGAAGCCACTGGCTTCTTTCTGCCTTCGTACTCATTTAAGTTACCAAGGAGATAGCAAAGAGTTACTAGAATCTCTGATTTTGGAATTGATCAAACTACAAAGAGAAAGTGAACTTGAAAAAACTCATCACTCTGGAATGAGTTACTGGGGATTATCTGTACAGGCATAGGCTGTATGTGTGTTTTGAATTTACCTGCAGCTGACTTGTTCAGGACTTTTCAAACACTATTTCCTAGAATATTTTCAAGTTAGGGCTTAGAAGTAGAGATATGTGTGCGTGGGCTATTTTCTAGTCCCAGTTTTTTTTTTTCTTTCTCTAAATTATACAGCTTTCTCCCCTGCTCCCTTACTCTCAGAAATTAGTTCTCAAGAACAGTTAAGTTACAGGTGGTGAACAATGTCAATTTTTGCTGACTATGCTCAGAAAAAACTATACTAATAAAGATGTGTTTATTCATTAGAGTATTATATATCTACACATATGCCACATATATTTTATGTATATGTTAAACATTATATAATAAAAATCAACTTTGAAAAGAGAAGCTTTATTGCAAACCCTCTAATCTTTGTTTCCTAGTTTACTACCTTAATATTTATCTGTGTTTTGCACGTCTCTCAACAAATTGCTTTGTTGCCTCTTGCCTGATTCCTATTATCAATTCATGATCAAAGTTCCTGCATTTTTTTCCTATTAAGATTTTGTAATTTGAAAAGGTTAGAAAACGCCTGTACATTTTGGAAGGGTGCTTATCTGTTTACCAGGCGATGGTGTGTGTTGGTTGTAGTGGTATGTGTGTGGCATGCCCAGACTCTTGGGACCATGACTTGTGATCTCTGAAATTATTGCTCCAGAACTTTTTGAGTCATAAGGTTTTCTTGGAGATGTTGGGTGGTGTTTGGCCAATACAGGAACTACTAAAACAGAGTTAAATAATTCAAAGTTTTTTTTTATTGGGTACAAAAAATTGTAAAGAAGGGAAACCATAATAAGCAGGGCTGGAATTATGGCTTAACATACCCACTGGTGCCTTTTTAATTACAGGACTTTTTCCCCAGAACTTTTTAATCTTATTACTTTTATATTTAATAAGGAGACTAATTAAGGCATAAGCCAAATAGAACTATTACAAATAATGGGGATAAATGGTGGGTATGACCAGATGTTTTGCCTAACGTTCAAAGAGTTAAGGAATCTGAACTGTCAAATTTTCCCCTGCAGACCTTATATTTCCATTTCCAATAAGCAGGAAATTTTGAAAAGGCAAAACAGTTCTGGGCATGGGTGGGTGGGAACAAAAACAGAAACAGACTGCTTAAGGTTGGTCTCTCCAGTGCACTGACCACCCTAACAACTTTGGCTTAGTGGCAGGTGCCACTTGAATGACAGCTGGTGGACAAGGCTGGGTACAGAATGCTTTGGTTGTGAGAATCTATGTGTCACCCAGAGCTATGAATTAGGACTGGGCTCATTTGTCACCTATTTCACAGTGTATTTTCAGAGTCAGTGCCAAGATCATGGTTTTGTTTTTCTCTTAACAATTTCGTTTCAGTTAAACTAATGCTGTTCTGAAAATGTAAAACAAATAATGAACATTTGTATTTCCTTTTTACTCTTTCAGCTACAGTTTCAGCAAACAGAATTCCCCATGTCTGCTTTTCATTTATTTAGCAAATATTTTGAGGATTTAATATGTATTTTATACTAAGAAAATATCCTTTGCCCTTACCCCACACGTTGTTTTCCTAGAAGGTGATATTCTTTTGTACTTTCTGTGTCTACTACAGTGTTCTTCCACCTTTTTTATCTTGCCACACACTTGAACCTATAGTTAAACTTCTGTGGCAGACTTAAATTATGTTGATTCCCCCCCACCAAAAAAAAGAGTAAAAAAAAGAATATACTTACTGGCTTGGTGCCCGTAGCTCAGTGGGTAGGGTGCCAGCCACATGCACCAGAGCTGGTGGGTTCAAACCTGGCCCTGGTCTGCTAACCACAACTACAACAAAAAAAATAGCCAGGTGTTGACAACTACAACAAAAAAAATAGCTGTAAGTCCGAGCTACTCGGGAGGCTGAAGCAAGAGAATCACTTAAGCCCAAGAGTTTGAGGTTGCTGTGAGCTGCAACAGCACAGCACTCTACTGAGGGTGACAAAGTGAGACTGCCTCAAAAAAACAAACAAAAAACAAAGAATACACTTACTGTGTTTTGAACTTCTTTTGAAAATAATTTAATTAATGATCTTTGAAAATTTTCGCGGCACACCTAAGATTCTCTTGTGTGGTACACTGGTTGAAAAAAATCACCAATCTAGTACATGAGGTGGAGTGGGGAATGAGTGTGTGATTGCAACACTACAGAGGTGATGAGGAAAGCTTGTGAACAATCATTTCCCAGAAGAAAAGATGCTAATGGTCAATAAACGGTGAACACTGTTCTTGACCTTGCTAATGGTCAGGGAAATGCAAATTTAAAGAGGTATTAGGGCCAGCATGTTGTGGAGGCTCTTGGTGCCTGTAATCTTAGCACTTTGGGATGCCAAGGTGGGAGGATCCTTTACGCTCAGGAGGTCAAGACCAACCTGAGCAAGAGCAAGACCCCATCTCTACTAAAAATAGAAAAATTAGGTAGACTTTGTGGTGCACACCTCAGCGACTTGGGAGGCTGAAGCAGGAGGATGGCTTGAGCTATGATGATGCCACTGTAGTTTATCCTGGGCAACAGAGCAAGACCCTGTCTCAAAAAACAAAAACCAAAACAAAACCAAAACAAAAAACAAACAACAACAATTAGCTTCTGTTTATACAATTGATACACCTTTGAAAGGTTTATAACATCCTCTGTTAGATGGGGTGGGGGTGAGGGGTGACAGCAACTCTCAGACTGTCTGTAGAAGTGAATTGCTACATCTTTTAGGGAAAGCAGATGGTTTCTGTGAAAGTTTGGAGCATGCACGCCACATGACCCAGCAATCCCACATTTGGAGCCCTGTCTACAGAAATAAAAACATTGGCATGCAAGGATCTGTGTGTGAGGATGTTTATTGTAGGATTTATTGCGGTAAATAAACTAGAAGCAACCTCAATGTCCACTGGAGAAAGACATGGAAGACACACAAAACTTAGATCGTTTCAAATTGGTCCGCAAAGGGGGAGGTCATTAATATTCTCCACATACACCTCTGTTGGTTGTTCACACTCATGGGCTTTTCTATATGAAAACAAATTTTAAAATTATTTGGTTAATGAATCAGAAACTCACCAGAAACCATTTTGGAAACAAAGGCTGGGAAATATGCTTACTGTTTCTGAGGCTTCCTATAGCAGTCTCTTGTCTCCTTGGAAGTTAATTATCTTTACAATCCTGAGATTTCTCAACTTTGAGTAAATACCTTCAGTGTAAAGGATGGCTTCAGGAAAAGGCGTTTACCTCTGCCCCCAGGAGGGTAGTGAAAATGAAAGATCAGGAAAGCACTTACAAGCCCTCTC
Source organism: Nycticebus coucang (assembly GCF_027406575.1). Taxonomy (NCBI): domain Eukaryota; kingdom Metazoa; phylum Chordata; class Mammalia; order Primates; family Lorisidae; genus Nycticebus; species Nycticebus coucang. The sequence continues at coordinate 64,751,392 of NC_069785.1, forward strand.
CTTTGTCCTAACTTTCTCTGATGGAGACCAATGGCTGACCCTGCAGGGGCCGGCTTCTGGCAACTCACCTTCCTGAATATGCAGCAGCATCTCTTTAACTGGGTTTTCTCATTTGAGGTCCGGAGAGGAGCAGGTGTTTGATGGCTGTGGGGCATTTGAACCAGCTCTCTTTCTACTCTTATCTCTGGTTTAGCTGGTTGTTCGACCTGTGCAGTCTTCAACAGCATCTTAAGTGATTTTTGAAATCTCCATAACCTTAAGGAATTCTCATCAATTACAGCTAAAACCAAGCTTTCAAAAGCAATGGAAACTTCTTCCCCCTTTTTGTTATTGTTTTTCACTCCCTTTTGAGACAGGGCCTCACTCTGTTTCCCAGGCTGGAATGCAGTGGCATCATCATAGCTCACTGCAGACTCCTGGGCTCAAGCAATCCTACCACTTCTGCTTTCTGCGTAGCGGGGACTACAGGTGCCCACCACCACCATACCTGGCTACTTTTTACTTTTTGTAGAGATGGGGTCCTGCTATTGCCCCGGGCTGATCTTGAACTCCTCGCCTCAAGCAACTCTCTTGCCTCTTCCTTCTAAAGTGCTAGGATTTTAAGCACAAGTCACCAGGCCTGGCCTCCATCCACATTTTTAAAAGTGTATACTGTGTGACCCTGTGAATCCTGGTGGCAGATCCAGGGACTCTGTAGTAGAAGTCAGGGCTCTGTTACACAATTTGAAAACCATGCTTGAGATTAGATTGGTGGTTCCCAAACTAAAATGCATCAGAATCACTTAGGGGGGCTTGTTAAAACTTAGATTGTAGGGCCTGAGTTTCCAATTCTGTAGATCATGGGTAGCGTCTGATAATTTGCATGTTTTCTTTTTTTTTTTGTAGAGACAGAGTCTCACTGTACCGCCCTCGGGTACAATGCCGTGGCGTCACACGGCTCACAGCAACCTCTAACTCTTGGGCTTACGCGATTCTCTTGCCTCAGCCTCCCGAGCAGCTGGGACTACAGGCGCCCGCCACAACGCCCGGCTATTTTTTTGTTGCCGTTTGGCCGGGGCTGGGTTTGAACCCGCCACCCTCGGCATATAGGGGCCGGTGCCTTACTCACTGAGCTACAGGCGCCGCCCCGATAATTTGCATTTTTAACAAATTCTGGGGAGGGGCTGATCTTGCTGGTCAGGAACCACAGAGGACCCCTGGTTTAGAGGAACTAGCTACCCTTGTTTTGCTGATCTTGTGCTGTTTCCAGCCAGTCCTCCACCCGTTCATGGATGAAAATTAGTCTCAATCAAGGCAAGTTAATTCTACCAGTTTCACCAACCTGTGAAAAATATTCCGGTTACATTAATAATTGTGTGATTCTGTTGTGTTTAGAATGTAATGATTTTTTTTTTTTTTTGAGACAGTCTCATTCCCTCACTCTTGATAGAGTGTCATGGCATCATTATAGCTCACAGCAACCTCCTACTCCTGAGCTCAAGTCATCCTTCTGCCTCAGCCTCCCAGGTAGCTGGGACTACAGGCGCCTGCCAAGACACCTGGCTAGTTTTTCTATTTTTAGTAGAGACAGGGTCTTGCTCTTGTTTAGGCTGGTCTTGAATTCTTGATGTCAAGAGTTAGGATTACAAGGGCTGCACCTGTGGCTCAGTCGGTAGGGCGCCGGCCCCATGTGCCGAGGGTGGTGGGTTCAAACCCAGCCCCGGCCAAACTGCAACCAAAAAATAGCCGGGCGTTGTGGCGGGCACCTGTAGTCCCAGCTATTCGGAAGGCTGAGGCAAGAGAATCGCTTAAGCCCAGGAGTTGGAGGTTGCTGTGAGCTGTGTGAGGCCACGGCACTCTACCGAGGGCCATAAAGTGAGACTCTGTCTCTACAAAAAAAAAAAAAAAAAAAAGAGTTAGGATTACAAGCATGAGTCTCTATGCCTGGCCAATTTAGTGATATATTATAGATCGATGTGTTTCATCAGCAGTGAAAGTCAGAGTTCATCGGTCTTATTCTAAATATTCTATAATGGATTCTCCTTGGAAAGAGATTGATTTCTGTTTTTTTTTTTTCATTGTGCATGCATATTCAAGATTGATGTCATTGATTTCTTTTAATAAAACATTGGCTACATGTGTGGGGTAGTGAGAGTAATATGGTGACCAGATGATATATGTGACTTAAATTGTGTTGTAATCTGATCATGGAGGCATATTATTTTTTAGAGGAAATTAAGTACAATAGCAATTTCACCAAATGTTTATTGCAGTGTCACCAAAGGGGTCAGGTTTCAAATGATAACTTATCAGTGACAGATAGTGCCTGGCTGTCCTGTGGGACCCTCGCACACCTGGATGTCCTTGAGAGGTTTAGATGAACCAGTGCTCAAGAAGGCTCCCCAACAGTCTTCCCTCCTTATTGGTCCCCTAATTCTAAAATTCTTTGGCAGACACTTACTCTGTGCTAGCCACTTAGTTTTAGAGCCTTTTATTTTCTAGTGGTTTCACGTGTCAGTTATAAGCAATGCAGAATTGGTAGTCCTAGTGGGGTTCAGGAAAGAAAGGAAACTGTGAGGGAGATTTTCATTAGGAGATCATGTTTAAGTGAGGCTTTGTAGGACAGGCTGGTCTGCAGTGTTCTCTGACCTGATGGCATGTTGGAGTCACCTGGGGATCCCTCTGTCCTTGGTTTGGGATGGGTTTGGTGGGCGGGTTTTTCAGGTGATTCTAATGTGCAGCTGGCATAGAGGACCACTCCCGTATACTCCTCTGGGTCACCTTGCCTTTAAAGATTTTAGCATCTGGCCCACAGTCCCTCCGCCACCGACCTTTCTGGTGATTCGAACAGCTGCATAGGCTGTTTATCCAACTCCCAACCTCTCCGTGCCCTGACCAGCTCTCTATTAGTTATTTTTTCCTCTGCCCTGCTTCGGCCATCCCTCCCACAGTTGTCTCTAGCCCACTGGTTCTCAGTGGTTTTGTCACTAGGAGAATGAGTGGCAATGTCTAGAGACACTCTTAACTGTCACCACTTGGGGGACAAAGGGGTGCTGTGGCATCTAGTGAGGCCAGGGCTGCTGCTGAATGTCCTACACAACAATGAATTCTGTGGAAACCAAAATGTCACTTGTTCCAAGGTCAAGAACCCTTGCCCTGGCATCTTTGACATTTTTATTTTTAAATTCCCAAGCCACAGGAGAAACATATATCTTTTAATGACCCAAAACAAACACCACTGAAGCAAAAATTTCATAAGACAGTAGCTTCTCTTCCTAGGTGTTATGTATTCTCATGCTTTTTATTCTGTTTGGTTATAAAAAGGTGCTGGTCCTGACCCTCTAAATTGATGTCACTACCCACTAAACTTGAAACCCATCATTTGAAAGACAAGGACCTTGTCTTCCCCAGTAACCGTACCTCCACCAGAATCCAGACAAGGCTTCCAGTCTGAGCCTCTTCTGTTTCTTCTCGTTCCCTCTAGTACCCACTTCCACCTGGCCTTGCCCTTAGGGCCCTTTCTTTGTCACTGTCCACCCCTCTGTTGTCCTCCTCACTCTGTACCTGGCTCAGCTTCTTACATCCTCAGGAAAATCCCACCCGTGGTCAAACCCACCCTCTGCTCACCCTGCTCCAGCTCCAGGCTGATGAACCTTGGCGGGAGCAAACAGCCATCTGCATCACTTCACTTTGATTTGTGACCACAGACCCCAAGGGGACTCGTGACACTTCTGGTCTGTTGTGCTTCTGGACCCACATCACTCTCAGCTGAAGGCCTTGCTTATTTCACTGTGAAGGAAGCAATTAGAAACTGGTTTCCTCATCGTCCAGTGACCCGCTGGCCAGCGCCCTATAACCACCTGTGCGTCGTGACTGTGTGCGTTGGGTGCTGTCTTGGCTGTCATGCAGGTGTCTCCTTCCTACGTCGTCATTTGCACCACTCTGATGGATAATTGTCAGAAACCCACGGTAGTCCCTTCCTTATCTTGAAAAAAGCTGCTGCAGCAGGAAAACACTCTTGACCCTGTGTGCTAGTCAGCTGTTCTCCCATTTCTCTATGCTCCCTTCATAGTGAACATATTTGAAAGAATTATACTCTGACACCACTTCCTCCCCATCCTTCTTTCTTGAACATGCTGTAGTCTTCTTTTTTGCCCCATTCCTTCATTGAAACCAAGTTTCTTAAGGTACCAGCAGTATCCAGGTGCCTAGTCCAGTGGCTGATTCTTTTTTTTTTTTTTTTTTGTGGTTTTTGGCCGGGGCTGGGTTTGAACCCACCACCTCCGGCATATGGGACCGGTGCCCTACTCCTTGAGCCACAGGCGCCACCCCAGTGGCTGATTCTTAGTTGTCATCTTCTGCAGTCCGTCCTACTCCCCCCCCCCCGCCCCATCAGGCATTTCAGTCAGCTCGCTGCTCTCTCTGGGACACTTTCTTCACCTGGCTTCCGTGTCACAACCCTCACCTGGTTCTGCTATTCTCTGGCCTCTCTAGCTTTCCTGATGGATCTTATTTTCCTGGCTTCTGAAAGTTGGAGGGAATTTCTCACCTTTCATTTAGGAATCTGCTCCGTTATCAACCCTTGACAGGTCCCACTGGCATCCCCTGACCCCTGCTTTTAAGCTTCTTCTTGGTTTTCACATCATTTATTATTCCTTGATATTATATACATGACTTAATTGTCTATCTCATGGTATGTAGAATATAAGCTCTAGAAGAAGAAACGATCTCAGCCACTATATCCACCAAGTGCCTAGAACAGTGTCTGGCACATAGTAGGTACTTAACAAAATTCTTTTTCTTTTTTTTGAGACAGGGTGTCACTCTGTCACCTTGGATAAAGTGCCATGGCATTATAACTCATAGCAATGTCAAACGCTTGGGCTCAGGTGATCCTCCTGCCTCAGCCTCTGTAGTAGCTGGGATTACAGGCTCTTGCCCACTACACCAGGCTAGTTTTTCCTATTTTTAGTAGAGATGGATCTTGCACTTGCTCAGGTTGGTCTTGAACTCCTGAGCTCAGGCGATCCCACCTGCTTGGCCTCCCACAGTGCTAGGATTATTGGTGTGAGCCTGGCATCTTTTTTTTTTTTTTTCTTTTTGAGATAGTCTCACTCTGTTGCCCTAGCTAGAGTGCCATGGTGTCAGCCTAGCTCACGGCAAACTCAAACTCCTGGGTTCACATGATTCTCCTGCCTTAACCTCCTGAATAACTGGAACTGTAGGTGCCTGATGTAATACTCAGGTAATTTTTTCTATTTTTAGTAGAGACAGGCTGGTCTTCAACTCCTGAGCTCAAGGGATCCTCCTGTCCCTTCCCACAGTGCTGGGATTACAGGAGTGAGCCTCTGTGCCGGCCCCTCAACAAAATTCTTCATAATTGATGAAAGCAACTTACTGGTTAGAGATTAACCTTGGATGAGGAAAAAGAAATCCGTTTTAGATTTGAGCTGTAGAAGAGCCTAATGTTGAGATGGAAAGGCAGCAGCTCATGGTGCCTTCTTAGATCACGTGCTGAGAGTTAGGGGTTCAAGTGCTGAATGGAGGAGGCACATCCTCGTCACGCACTTGTTGAGTGATAGAAGACACCCGAGGAGGACAGCGGGCCAGGCGAATGGTTGCAACTCCCTCTCTCTGAAGCAGGCACTTAAGCAGTCTACGTGGTAACTTTTGTTGCTGGGTTGGATTGACTTGTGTGAAGTGTTTATCTTTGACCTTCTTGTTCTGGTGACTTGTTTTGGTGAATCACTCATCCCGGAGAGCACTTGATCACCGGGAGAGATGGCTCCCTCTTCTTATAGGAGTTAGAGCTCAGGGAGGGGCCGATTCCTGCAGATGGGTGGAGGCGTTCTGCGCTTCTGTGCGGCTCTCTCAAGCACCCAAGTTAAAGAGCCCTGAGCTTTGCATGTTTAAATTAAAGCTCCTCTCTTTGTGTTTGCATTGCTTCCAGACAGACTGTTTAATTACTTGGCACCTGCATCTAGGCCCTAGTTTGATGTGAGGCTACTTCACAAGTGTGGCCCGAGGTCACGCATGGCAAATCTTTGAAGGGAGCTTGGATTATTCCTGGGTTTGAGAGATTACATTGAGAGCACCCTAAGAGGCTTAATTTTCTCCTTGAAGGGCTCTCTTCTGGGCGCAGCACCTGTCACTCCTGGGCCCTCCCCACCGGGTTAAAAGAGCTCACCCTGTGGGGAGGATGTCAGCTAGCCCAAGATAGTCTGAGGTACAGCCTCAGAGAAGATGGGTTTCATACACCCACCAAGAAAGGGCAGATGTCTTTGTGGGACATCTTAGTGATGGGAGGGAAGTTTATTTTTATCAGTATTTCTTTTTCTAACAAAAGGTGCTCTGAATGGTTCTAGGTTGGCCTCTCCCTTTGACCAGGAGGGAACTGGGGCCAAGAAGGGTGTGACACTTGGCAGAGGTGGCACTGGAACCCACTTTCCTACCCGATCAGGCACCTTTTTCTTTCCGTGGTACATGCTCTTGAACCTTGTCTTTCATTCAGAGTGGTGGTTCCTGGCCCTGGACATGCATTAGAATTGCTTGGGAAGCTTGTAAAAAATGCTGATTCCTAAACTCCACTAACTACCTGTCTGGAACCTTTGAGAAAGGGCTCAGCAGCACAGTGAGGTTTCCAGGAGGGGTTGACCAGAAGGGGGCTGGGGACAGACACCCCGCTGACGCCTGGGCTTGGCGCACCACACAGATGGGACTGCTCTCCAACTCAGGACATCTCACCTGGGTCACAGTTGACTCTTCACTCTCCAACTTGCCCTCCAGTCACTACGATAGACCCTGTAGGGTTCCATTTTAAATGTGTATAGAAAGGGCTTTTTATTTTCTTTGGACAAATTTGATTTTCTGATATTTCCCCAATGTGTTTTGTCCTACTTATGTGAGGATGAAAGCTGCCTTTAGTTTGAGAAAATCACCTCCCTGAGGCCTTTTATGAATCCCTTTGATTAGGGTCTCTAGGTGAGCACTGAGGTGGCTCCAGGGCAGGGTTAGGATTTAACCTGCTCTTAGACAAGCTGGTGGGGAACCACAGTTGCCCTGAGTGCTGCTCTGTTGGTAGGTGACAGGGTGTGAGCTGGCTATGCAGGGATGGACTGTGACAGTTGTCAAGGATGGCAAATCATTTGCTAGTTCTTGGTGATGAACTTGGCTGCTCTGATCTCGTGACAGGTGCTCCATGCTTGACACCACCCCCCGCCCCTCACTTTGCTCTCTGATGAACCTCATAGGAGCTTTTGAATGCACCTGGGGAAGATACTAGAACAAGCCCTGGGGACTCTGAGGAGCACTAGGTGGCCAAGTGTCCCTTACCACAGCGATAGGAGAAGGGCATTTACCTCTTGAGTTGGAAGGTAACAGATTGTATTAGTTTGCTAGGTTGTTGTAATAAATTAGTACCACAGACTGGGTTCTTAAAGAACAAAAATGCATTTTCTCAGTTCTGGAAGAACTGATGTTCAAAAGCAAGGGTTGGTTCCTTCTGAGGACTGTGAAGGGGAGTCTGCTCCTTTCTGCTTTTCTTGTAGATAGCCATCTTCTCCCTGTTTCCGTGTCCAAATTTCCCCTTCTTATAAGGACACTGGTCATACTGGATTAAGGGCCACCCTGATGACCTCATTTCAAATCGATTATCTCCGTAAATAAGTCATGCTCTAGGGGACTAGGAGATAAAACTTCAGCATATCATTTTTCAGGGAGACACAATTCAACCCATATCACAGATTGCCAAACTGACTTTTTCTCAGAATCTGAAGTTGGATGCTTATTAGTGAAGTCACCCTTGTTAGTGAAGTCCCCAGGGACCCTAATCCTTAATTGTGGAATTCTGCACCTGCTGGTTTTATTGATCTGTACTTGGCACTTTACATTTTACTAAGGCCTTGTACATTCATTACCTTCATAACCCTGTGAATTATTTGGCAGGTATTATTTGAGGAAGTTGAGATATAGTAAGGGTTTGGATTCAGAGGTGTCCAACTTGTAACCCCCGGGCTACATGCAGATTATTTGAGGACTGTTTTGCTTAGCTTTGGTGTTGGATATCCTGAAAAGTATGCAGGAACCTTTTCTTTTGCTTATCGGCTTTCATTAGTGTTTGCATATTCAATGTGTGGCCCAAGGCAACTCTTTTTCTTCCAATGTGTGGCAGAAAAGAAAAAAGATTGGACACCCCTAGTGGATACTAGCTAAGGGACCAAGTCCAGATCTTCTACTCCATAACATAGGTTTTACCCTTAACACTAGTAAGTCTCAAACCTTGATAGGCATAAAAGTTTCCTGGGCAACTCATCGAACATACAGATTTTGGAGCAGCGGTTCTCAACCTGTGGTCGCAACCCCCTTTCACAATGAAAATACAGGGTGGCATTTGAAATACATTTCACAATGAAAATGCATTCTCAACCTTAGGACCGTTGAGAACCACTGTTTTGGAGGCTCTGTGGAATACTTCTGAATCAGAAGCTGATGTCGGAATCATCGACTCTATAGTTGTATTGTTTCCCCTGGAGGTTTTGTTGCACTTTGTAAAGTGAGAACCAATGTGCCCTATCATGGACATAATATTTTAGAGGGAAAATGCCACTCCTCCCACCAAGTTCTCATTTGATTTTTTGTCAGCTGGCTTGCATGAGTGACCAGGAGCATCAAAGAAAGGAGCTCACTGGGTTTTTGGGGGGAGAGGGAAGGGATTACAAACCTTAGAGCCAAAGGCCATTGGCTTCTTGTATAGTCCCGTACTGCCATACTGAGGAGCAGGGTCTGAGCTCTTTGGCTGCCCACGTCGTGCTGATCGTCCCTCAGCCACTGGAAAAATAAATCTGGCTTGAACTTCCTGTGCTACACAGATGCACCTTGCACCCCCCTGGGGTGGTGGGGGGGAAATCAATTGAGAGGGTCTGGCAACAAACAAGTCACTTTGTGCTTGATCAAGGCAAAAATAAAACTAGCAAGAGGATAAAGCATTAACAAAATTGTGGTTATTAAGAGTAGTTATTGTTATAAAATGTGTTCATGTTAACTAAACAGTGTTGGAGCACGCACAGTAAAGAAAAATCCCTGGGAGAAATTTTAACACATGGATTCCTGAGCCGCACCCCGTGGATTTTCTTAGCAGGTCCAAAGTGGGACCCAGAAATAGAGCTGCTGGTCAGGGGACCACATTTAGAGAAGGCAACCCAATTTAGTGAGACATTGTGTCACTGTGTCGTTCCTGTGATGACATTACAATGACAGTCTCTTTGAATAAGGAAACTATTTCTTTTTTTTTTTTCTTCAGTTTTTGGCCAGGGCTGGGTTTGAACCCACCACCTCCAGCATATGGGGCCGGTGCCCTGCTCTGTTGAGCCACAGGTGCTGCCCAAGGAAACTATTTCTAAGCCTTGGCCATTATTAGCCTATGGATTATAACCCATACTCAGGACCTATATCTAGGTTATTTCACCGTCTTCACTTTATTCTAGTGATCATATAACAAAATACATATTCTTTTCACTAGGGGTATGTTTCTTAGAATGTGGCCTTTGGATCACCACCGTTGGAATTATCTGGAATTAAGGTTAAGCACGGTAGTCGCCCAGTCCCCAGAGATTCTAATTTGGTAGGCTGTGCGTGGCCCAAGAACTTGTAGTTTTCGTAATTAGAAAATTCTTGGGTACACATATTCTGAAGTTTGAGTGTCACTGAACTAGGTCTTGGAAATCAGTTCTGCTTTATACTAGAAGCCAGTCTGCTTCCCATTTCTGTCTTGTGGTGCTTTTGACCCTCATTCTGCAGCAGAGATGAAATTTTAATAGATAGATTTCTATTTGAATAATCACTCTCCCTCTCATTTTTATATAAGCTCATATAATTCATTTTAAGATCATCTTAAAACAAAAAAAGTTATGTTTTTGCCGAGGCAAATTCCTTTGGTGTATTGATAGTATGTAAAATGTATTAGAGATTTTTGGAGGTAATTCAAGGAGGCTTTGTGGTTTTAAACTGTTCAGGTACTTAAGAATGACCATAGCAGAAATATGTTTATATTCTTGGACTCTGTGTGCATATTTAGAAAATGGGTAAATGCTTTCAGATGGGAAGGGGAGGGTGGGGAGAAGGTACTCTCTCTCTCTCACTAGCAAAGAAGACTCAGTTGTATTGACCAGTACAATAGAGCTTGTATTCTATGCTCCTTATTTTGCAGATGTTTCTGAAGATTGATTATTTCCCCCCCCGGAGAAAAGATGTTTGGTTCTATATTCTTCCTTCTGGCAGAATGGGGACCTTTACTTTTAGAAAGGGGAAGTAAAATTGATTTTGTGTCATTGGGTCACATATGCCCACGTCAGTTTATATAATGCATTCTTGAAAAATTAGAGATAAATAAACGACTTTAAAAATTGCAGCACGATCTGCATGCTTTTGCCAACGTTTATTGAACTGAATACCTAAAAAGGGTAAATTATACTGTACATGATAATACTTTTAAAAAGCTGATTAAGGGTGGCACCTGTGGCTCAGTGAGTAGGGCTCCGGCCCCATAATAGCAAGGGTGGCGGGTTCAAACCTGGCCCCTGCCAAACTTCAATGAAAACTAGCCGGGCGTTGTGGCAGGTGCCTGTGGTCCCAGCTACTTGGGAGGCTGAGGCAAGAGAATCGCCTAAGCCCAAGAGCTGGAGGTTGCTTTGAGCTGTGATGCCACAGCCCTCGACCTGGGGTGACAAAGTGAGGCTCTGTCTCTAAAAAAAAAAAAAAAGAAAAGAAAAAAACCTGATTAAAAACATGTATCAGGGGAACTTGTCACTTTAGCCACATTTTTAAAAAATATTAGTTTGCAAGTAAAGATTGTCCTCCCTGGGATCTTCTGTGTTTCAGACTTGTTTGAAAACTGTCCTGTGATCCCATCCTCATCGCCAAAAAACAAACAAAAAACCCCCAAACTGTCCTGTGTGCATTCTCTCAGTTAGTGCTTAGTGAGGTGGGCCGAGCAGAAGAGCTTCAGGGCTGCTAAGGGTAGACTTGGCTTATCATCCGTAACTCTTAATCATTTCCTTCTCAGAACCACATCTAGGACATGGCAGCTGGTCACAAAAGTCTGGGAGATGTGCTGAGCGTGGCGGGTTCAAACCCAGCCCTGGCCAAACCGTAACAAAAAAATAACCGGGCTTTGTGGTGGCCGCCTGTATTCCCAGCTGCTCGGGAGGCTGAGGCAAGAGAATCCCTAAGCCCGGGAGTTGGAAGTTGCTGTGAGCTGTGATGCCATGGCACTCTACCGAGGGTGACAAAGTGAGACTCTGTCTCTACAAAAAAAAAAAAAGTCTGGGAGATGAATTAAACCATCATACTGATGAAAAAACTGAGGTATAGAGAAACTCAGGGGCTTGTTCAAAAGTGGCAGTAAGGTGGCAGAAGTGGGAGAAGAGGCCTTTCAAATCTTCTGCTTTACAGGTGCCCAGTGCCCATTCACTGTATTCTCTAACTTATGTCTTTTAAGTTTGTGCTTCTTAAGTTGAGGACCTTTTAAACCAGGGTGCACCTGTATGCTTGCTGTCGCTTTGGAAGAAGCCTGTTCTTGTGGAGGAGCCCTGGCTTTGGAGTCATTTATCAACTTGGCAAATATTTGCCTACTGAATACATGGTGGGTATATCCTGGAACAAACCAGACCTGAGCCCTGTCCTCGTGGATAGCACAGCCTGGAAGGATATTTGTGGTAAGAAGCATTAACACAAATCAGAAGAAGGATGAGTGTTGCAAAAGCTCACAGGTATGTTGATGTGGAGCCCACTACACTATGGCCATCATTTCTAGTGTTACTGTGGGCCAGTTACCTGATCTCTGTAAGCCTCAGTGTTCTCATCAGTAGAATGAGTACATCATGCCTGAGTTAGGGAGCCATTGCAAGGATTCAGTAGATGAGGGATGTAAAGCAGACTGTGTGTGTCTCTGGGTACATGGTAGTTAAGTGTAGTTCCTTCTTAGAAAGGGTGAGAATATAGATGTCAATGTTTTTTGTCCTGGTGTTGTATTGGGCCTTGTAGACAACTGCAGGACAGTAGTTTTTTTTTTATTTTCTGTTTTGAGTTTTTTTTTTTTTTTAGACAGTCTTACTCTGTTGCTCAGGCTAGAGTGCTGTGGTGTCAGCCTGGCTCACAGTGACCTCAAACTCTTGGTTTCCAGTGATCCTTCTGCCTCAGCCTCCCAAGTAGCTGGGACCGTAGATGCCCACCACAGTGCCTGGCTAATTTTTTCTATTTTTAGTAGAGACGAGGTCTTGTGCTTATTCAGGCTGGCATCGGACTCTTGAGATGAAGAGATCCTCCAGCCTCCGCCTCCCAGAGTGCTAGGAGGACAGGTCTGAGCTTCCATGTCTGGCCTTTTTGGGGTCATCTTAAGAGCAACGGGGAGATACATTAGAGCAGTAGTTCTCAACTTTCTTAATGCCTCCTAATGCCATGACCCTTTAATACAGCTCCTCATGTTGTGGTGACCTCCAACCATAAAATTATTTTCATTGCTACTTCCTAACTGTAATTTTGCTACAGTTATGAATCATAATGTAAATATCTGATATGCAGGATGTATTTTCTTTGTTACAAAGGGGTCACGACCCATAGGCTGAGAACCACTGTATCAGAGGGTTCTCCTGGTTGGTTTTGCTCGTTGACTAATGAGGTTGAGATTGGAGCAGAGCTTTCTAGTCAGAGATGAGTTATGATTACAGGTGAGCTGGGAGAGTGAGTGATGCCTGTCGTCCTTCCTCAGTCTCTCTAGGGCTGCCAGGACTCAGGCCCTACAGATATAATCATTTTCTAAAAGTGCCAGGACTTAGAAAAGTTTGGGAGATTGTTCCCTTCCTTAAATGTGCTCAGGGTACCTCTCGGATGTGTGGGAGAGGGATGTGGATGAGCTAGTGTTCAGGGTTTCCCACACTTCTCTGAATATAAGACTCACCCGAGTGCTTGTTAAAGTTTTAGCCAGGTGTGCTCTGTTGTATTTAACAGTTAACCTGATGTGAGTCATACTGGGGACCTTTGGGTAACGCTGGCTTAGATGAGAAATCCCTCTGGTCTTGCTATTTAAAGTTCATCTATGGATGAGCAATGATAGTAGCATCACCTGGGAATTTGTTGGCAATGCAGAGTCTTAGGTTTCACCTAGACGTACTAACTCCGAATCTGCAATTTAATGAGATCCTGAGATGAACGTGATTGCATACCAAATTTGGGTAAGAGCTTTTGTAGAGGGCGGGGACACCTGTTGACATTTTAAAGCAGGAATGTGATGGTAAAAAAAAAAAAAAAAGTCTGATAACGTCTGGCTCAAACTGAGAGCTGTGCTTATATCCTTTGACTCTGTGGGTCTCACTGACCCTTAGACTCTACCTGTCCTCCTGTTAATGTTGTGTCTGGAAGAGCGATGTCTGGGCCCAGGAGGGCGTGTTGCCTGGCATGGCTGGGACCACCCAAGTGCATCATAATTCTTGGCGTTCATTAACTCTGTGAGGACATCTTCCTCTTGTCCCTGGGAGAAGACTTAGATACAAATGTCAAAGTCAGCAGCTTTGAGTTTTTGAAGACTTGGGGGTGGGGGTGGGGGTTGGATCATACCCGTGCTGGGTCCCTAAAAAGTTGTTTTATTTCTGTCCAAGGACTGAATCAGATGGAGTACAAGTTTCCTAATGCTCCCCTGCTCTCTTAAATCCTCTTTCTCCAAGCACAATGTCAGAGAAAATGCTCTGCAAGGCACTTGCCAAATGGCTTGAAATAAGCGTCCATGCACATTTCCGAAAAGACAATTAGAAGCTTATTTGAGGAACTAAAGGCCTGCTGTGCTAGACATTAGTCGGAGAGAGCTCATTGCCAATTGGGAAACTCTCCTGGGGACCACTTCTCATCACAGTCCCTGCTTGGAGAAGCTGAGCTAGGAAAGTGGAGAGCCCGCCAGGCTTGGGAGAGCGGAGGAGAGGGAGAAGGGAGTGAGGCGCCTCAGAGAGAAGTGAACAATGCCCATGTCTCCTCCAAGGAGAATCGAAATCTTTGCAGATAAAATCAAGCGGAAAAAGGAAGTCATTATAAATTCATCAACACTTGAATCATATTACTAGTTAGCACTGGTGGCTTAGCCTGGAAGGCTCTTTATAAAACTGAGCTCTAGCAAGGTTAGGGCTCTGCCCAAGGTCACACAGCATATTAGCAGGAGAGCCTGCTCACAATCCAGGGATCTTAGTCTTGTGCACTGCCTCCTGTGCTCTCCTGCTATCTGGACAGAAGATGCTAAGAATGTAAAATTACAGTGATTGGATCCAGATGTGCTGGCCCTAGTCCCACTTTTGAACTAACATAGCGGGTTTTATTTTTTATTTTTTAAAATGAAACAGTATTTTAATCTGATGGATTTATTTGCTATTCCACCTTATGGGTACAAGGGATAAAGGTCAGGAAAGAAAAATCGCAAGCTGGTAAGTATCCTCCTCGTTGGGGAGGCTGCACCAGGCTGTGTTTCTCTTGGCTTCAGGTACCACAGAGAGTGACCTACAGGATGGGAAATCTCTGCACTGTAAGTGGCAGGATGTTTGTGTTCAAAGTTGGAGCATGATTTATATGCTCTGCAGGGACAGATGCATGTTCTTAAAATTAGCTGGATGCAGCGGCCCACACCTGTAAGCTGGCACTTTAAGAGGCTGAGGCAGGTGGATTGGTTGAGGCCAGGAGTTTGAGACCAGCCTGAGCAACATAATGAACCCTCTCTCCCACCCCAATCACGGCAAAAAGTAGAATAATTAACCTGATGTCATGGCACATGTTACAGCCACCATGGAGCAGGGGTCCTAGCTACTCTGGAGGCTGAGATGGGAGGATTGCTTGAGCCCAGGAGCTTGAGGTTATAGTGAACTATGATTGCACCACTGCACTCCAGCCTGGGCAACAGAGCAAGACCTAAAAAAAAGAGAGAGAAAGAATTTTTAAAAATCAAACTATAGGAAGGCTGAAATTTTATAGTGATTTTTTTAGCTTGAGTAGGGGATTGGAAAGGCCTCCAGTGCAGGGGCATGGGGAAGATGTTACCATTTCTGTGATGAAATGCCGGATTGCTTATGTGCAAAATCTGAAGGCTGTGATGTTTCTGTTGCACAGTTTAGCAATATTACACAGTATCTTGGTTAAAAATATTTCAATGTGTATGTCCACTTTATTTTATTTTATTTTTATTTATTTATTTTTTGCAGTTTTTGGCCGGGGCTGGGTTTGAACCCATCATCTCCAGCATATGGGGCCGGCGCCCTACCCCTTTGAGCTACAGGCACCACCCTGTCCACTTTATTTTTATCTCCTAGATTTGAGTTTTGAAGGCAGGAACCAAGCCCTTCATTTCTCTGGCAGTCCAAGGGCATGTTAAATGATTAGAACGTCAGGCCGAAGTGGTCAAGGAAGATTTTGCCTTGGGAAGTTGAACTTGAGCTACACTGAATCTTGGTGTCCTTCTGTGCAGTGTTGGCTATCACCGCCAGGCTGTGACAACTTCTTAATCATATGTCATATTGGTTGAACTCAATGAACTATTGAGTTAAAAATGCATGATTTTAAAAAATATATATAATTTGTTGAGAAATGAAATCCTTTTACATTGTAGGAGAAGCAAGTCAGTGGTGCCTTAGGGTTTGTTTTAAAAAGGGAGGGTGTGATTCCGTGCGTTGATTTCAGTGATGGGACACCAGTGTTCTAGGGGAACTGACTGAGAACCACTAAGTCAGTCCAGGGAGAAGCTAGTCTCCTTCCTTCAGTTAGAGGATGATGTGCTATGTTCAAGTGTGGCCCCGGGACCAGCAGCAGCAGCATCACCCGGGAATTTACTGCACAGATGCTCCAGCGTCACCCTCAACCTACTGAATTGTAATCTCTGGGCTGGGGCTGGGAACCTGTGTTTCAACAGGTTCTCTGGGGTATGGTGATGTTTGAGACTTGTTCTTGTACGGTACTAAGCAGCAAAAGTTGTTTGAGGGCACAGTCTGGTGGGTTGGTTCTCAAAGCATTTCGTGTTGGGTTGGTTTTCGTTCTGATAACACAGGCCAGGTGATGGGGTAAATAAAGTTAAATCTCCATTAGTGCTCAGTAATAATTACTGACAGCCAAGGTCTTGATAGATAGAATTGTCGACCCCACCTCCCAATTTAGCTCAGTCCAAAGCAGACTCTGGTTGTGACCTAAGAAAGAGCATGTTTAAGAACTTTTCCTCTCAAGATGCCTTTGACAGCCACATTTCCATTAGGAATAGACAGAGATGGATGGAGCTTAGGGAGGGAAAGGTGCCTACACTGACTCAGGGCCTTGCAGGGAAACACGTTTCTGCTGAGGAAATACAGCAGGGGTGGGGAGGATGCTGGGATGGGAATGTGTTTTACCTGTGATTCTGCTGGTTGCGTGATAGCAAAAACGTTTGATGAACTTTCTGCTCCTGAAAGGACTTTTTCATTGTAGCAGTTGAACCAGAGTTCTCTGTTGAAGAACCATTTCCTGGCGGAACAAATGTTTTGCAGCTCAAACAAGCTAAATGTTGAGATAGGATTTACTTTTGAGTTTGAGGGGAAAGAGGACGGTTGAAAGTAGTTCATTCAGTTCTTGCTCTGTTCTGGGGAAAGACACCAGCAGAGTGAGACAGGATTCCTGCCTTGATAGGTGGGACCCACAGTCAGGAGCTGGCTACCAGGCTTCCCTGCCACAGTATGTACAAAGGGTGAGCCTGGGGGGCCCTGTGACCACAGGGAGTTAGTTGTTCTTTCCTGAAATTTGTGGTCTGTGCAGTGTGAAGCTGAGAGACTGCCGTAAGCTGTGTTCTGAGATCCAAGTGCCAGCCTTTCTCTGAGAAGTGAGGGTGCCCCTCTGCGTCCAGTATGATAACTCACATAATAAATATACCCTGTTTTAGTTGAAGATGTAATTGGCTTTAAAGTAACTTCAGGGAGGTCAGGTCTGGATGGAGGGTTGGGGCGATTCTAGGAAGAGTGTTTGTGGAAGTATAAACTAAAACCAAAATCTCCTTTCAACTCAGAAAACCTCTCCACAAAGGGAGGAAAGAGAGAACACAATATTATTATTGAGAAAAGCATTAAACCAGGGTGTGATATGTACTGCAGGCAACCTGCTGAAGGGATTGCAGAGAGGGAAAAGAAAGCTTGCTCTTTGAGATCGCCAAGCAGATACAACCCATTATAGTCATGTTTTTTTTTTTTTCTGTAGAGACAGAGTCTCACTTTATGGCCCTCGGTAGAGTGCCGTGGACTCACACAGCTCACAGCAACCTCCAACTCCTGGGCTTAAGCGATTCTCTTGCCTCAGCCTCCTGAGTAGCTGGGACTACAGGCGCCCGCCACAACACCCAGCTATTTTTTGGTTGCAGTTCAGCCGGGGCCGGGTTTGAACCTGCCACCCTCGGTATATGGGGCCGGCGCCTTACTGACTGAGCCACAGGCGCGCCCTATAGTCATGTTTTCAAGATTCAATTGCTTACATGTATGAGATCTTTAAAACCAGAGGTAGGTTTGCCATTTAGAGTCAGGGGACAGTTGAAGGTAGGCCCATCTCCTCCCTGGAATGGAGTGTTATCTTCTGTGATGTTACATTTCAAAGAGGTGGCTCTCAGGTCCTTGTGAAAGAGGCTTATTTAGAATTTGACCTGATACCAGCAGCCCTGTCCCTTTGTTTCCATTGAGGGTGTCTTGCCTATCCGGGAATTCAGGTGGGTGCTTACAGTAAATAATTATCTCCCTTTGCTGGCCTCAGGAGCATCCTTTGAAGAAAGAGGAGTTGGACTAAAGTGATCCCAGGACATGGCAGTTCTATTCCCCTCCCCTTGTCTCCAGCCTGCCACGTCTCTCCCCATGCCCAGAACACCCTGGCCAACCATTGTTGCTGCCTGACTCAGATGTCTTAACAGATCTTCACTGCAGTTAATCAGGTTATAAACCAGCTTTTGGAGCTGCAGTTTTGGAGTGCCTTGGAGATGGCGTTCGGTGTTGGGGCACCCTTTGGTGCTCTCCTAAGGCAGGAAGGCCTCCAGGATAATTCTACATCTGATAGTTCTCTAGTCCTTGCTCCTCCTGTCTGGCTCATTGTGCCTCTGTAAGTTAATTAAATCAATTCATTTGTCTTCCTTCCCAACTTGTTTGCTTCAACACCTTTGTTTCCTCTTTCCCCTCCAGTCAGAATCAGAAGGTGTCTTTATGGTTTTTTATCAGCTTAGGACATGGTAAAGCTTCAGATGCCTCTTAGACCTTTTTGATCATCTTCTGTTTCCATACCCAAAGCAGCTCAGAAAAGTCTTTCACCTTGTCCTTGTTAAGGACTCTCCAAGAAACTTTAAATGACAGTGTTCGTATATAGAAATGTCTTCTGAAGTGTTGCTTCAATTACTTCGTCGCCCTTCAATTGCTGAATCAGAACCTGGTTTTCCCTGCCAGATTCAGCCTTCCTGTGGGAACGTAAGGCTTGGCATCTGGGTTCTGGAAGAACTGAATGGAATTCGTAAGGATGCTTGTCAGTGTAGAGCCAAGAACAGCTCCCAAGAGTGCGTACCCAGGTTGGAGAGATTAAGTACGTTATTTGACTCTGGGCCATGACAGTGCCAGTGGACCAGGAGGTGTGGAAGTGGAACCACTGGAGAAATAATGTGTTCAGTGGGATAAACATGTAAAAACTAGGCCTGTCAGACCTTGCCCTCTCTTTCACCCTTCCCATCCCAACTTTCATATTCAGTCCAGCTATGGTTGTGTAAGCGTTTTGGTTCCGTCCTCTCTGGTTCCCTGCCTCCTGGCCTGTCGTGCATTCTGCCCAGAATTTAAGGGAGAGAGGACACAATATGACTTTTCTTTTCCTTACCCCAGATCCTAATGTGCGTTGGTGAGGAAGCAAGGGTCTCCCTGGGAAATAACCACGGGAGTGTCTAATCTCAAATTCGTTACCTGCTAAATCCACTTTGTGCTACGCCTCCTAGAAGATGGTGGGGACTGAGTGGGAAAGTGGCCTTTGTATCCTGGGTGCAGTGCTTGGCCCACAGTAGGGGCTCTGGGCATCTGTCTCCACTCCCGTTCTCCTGGGGAGTCCTCCACTGTCCTGGTCGTATCTGGCCAACTCTAGCTCGTCCTCAAGACACTATGGTTTGGTATAAAATCTAGAATCAAGCAGGACCACCACCAATCCCTCATGCTTTCGTCCTTTGAGTTGCCCTCATAACTCTGATGATTAGGATAAGAAAGCATTTGATATGGAGCAATTTGGAAAGAAGGAACCTTAGGCCGTCTGATAATGGTCTTCACTGGCCAGAGTGGCTGGTGGAACTGAGGAACTGAATTTCTGATTTTATTTCATTTAAATTTAAAACCAGTGATGGGAAAAGGTCTAAATATGTTTGGCTTGGGTATGTGAATCAGGTTTCTCAGTTATAAATGTGAAACTGAAATCTAGATCAAGCATTTCCGATTGATTGAGGCTGAGATGTGTGCTCTAAATGTAAAATACATACCAGATTCCAAAGCTTTGGCAGTAAAAAAATGTAAATATCTCATTAATTTTTAAAAATATTTTACATGTTGATAATATTTTGGATATATGGAGTTAAATAAAATATATTAGTAAAAGTAGGTAAACTTTGTTTTAAAAGGTAGCTACTAGAAAATTTCAGATCTCACACTTGGCTCCCATTTTTCTATTGGACAGTGTTGCCTTAGACCTTGTCAGTTCTGCAGTTGGCGTGAAGCCCATAAGGAAGCTGCTGGTGCCCTGAGTTCCTGGAGAGACTGATGCTTTCTGGGGTCTTCCTCATTGGTCTGCCTACATTGTGGAGCCCAGCTGGCCACTTACAATACCAAACTGTTGGAGCGTCCTCCGGATCGCATTATAGTACCTGCTGGTGGCAGGTTGGAGAGAGCACCTTTTCCCAGGAAGGCTGCCCTGTGCTAGGAAGAGGTCTGTGTTCTTTATTTCCTGACAACCCCAGGGACTGCCACCAAACTCAAGGCCTTAATTGGCTCTGTGCTTCCATTTGGTAACAGTCTCTCTTTGGAAGGCTGACCTTGCTATAGATTGTAACTAGACATAACCTCAGTAGCAAAATGAGTGTAAGCACAGCCTTAGAGCCCTGACACCTGGGTTTGAATCCTGGTTCTAAAACTGACTCGCTGGGAGACGCTGGATAACTTCCTCACCTGTGACACGGGGATAATGATAGGAACTACCTCAGTGGGTTGTGGTGAGATTACTAAGATGTTGCATTTAGACACATAGCAGCGGGCCTGGCATACAGTAAGTGCTCACTGACTACTGTCCATCAGTCCAAAGATGGCAGTGACTGGGATGGTTGTGGGGAGGCCTACATGCCCCACCTGAGGGCTGCGGATGAAGCTTTTCTTAAGGGAGGCAGCTGGCTTTGGGGGTGGCTGTAGAAAGGAGAGAGGAATGAGAGGCTGAATGGAGACGTCCTCAGGCAGGCTCGGTCCTGCTGTCCTTAAGCCACGTCTGTAGGGAGCCATGAGAGGGTGGACTCTGGGGCAGCAAACTGGAAGAGCCCTTGTCCTCCACCAGTGTGGTCAGCCACTGGGTGTCCTGCAGCAGCACAACTGGCTTCCTGGGAGGAGCCCAGTGTTCTGTGTTTTGACTGCCCATTAGGCCCACCTGGGAGCTTTTAGCCCACACTAGCACCCCAGCTCCACCACAGAGCAGTTGAATCTGAAGTGCCAGGCTGTGGCCCAGGCATCCTGTTTTAAAAGCTCCTCAGGTGATTCAAATGTGCCCCACGGGGATGAGCACCCGCGGGGCGGGCCCACTACAGTGCTGTGAGTGCTTGCCTTGGGTCTTTAATTTCATCTTGCACTCGTGGTGAGTGGTGTCGACTCCTGTGGGAGCCTGTGGAGACAAAGCCTTCTTAGCATGGCGGAGGCTGTGTGGATTTTCATAGGAGAGCGTTAGATTTCACCAGAGATGTTTCCCAAGAGGACTGGAAGAGACTAGTTCAGTTGCCTCAACCTGTTAGTACCATGGCGTGGGGAGTGAATCTTTCTGGTTTGGTGTCTGTCTCTTTCTGTGCATAGGATATCATTATCATGTTCTGTTGTACAAGTGGTGTGAAAACGTTCGCCTAGGATATGTCCCTCTTGCGTTTACTTGCACGTCTCACAAGAGCTGCTGTGCCTGCCTGCCTTCTGCAGGACTCGCTGGAGATGCAGTGCAGCCATCATTGTTCTCGGGGAGTTGCTCAGTTAATGCCCTTGTCATGTGAGGGAAGAACCTACAGTTGCCCCGTGTAATAAGCTATTGTTCATACAGAGCCTTTAGCCTAGATTGTGGTAGAGCTGCAGGGGGGCATCAAAACCACCATCCTTTTATTCTTGGTTTTCATTTTCTCTCTAATATCTCTTGACCTGTTAACCACCTGAACTGGCTGAGAGTGGGGAGAGTTGGCTGTGGGAATTACCTTTCTCTACTGCCTGGAAAGCCTCTACTAAGATATGGCCCATGTATATCTTGCATTTCTGCCTTAAGACCCTGCCTGGGGAAGGAGAAGCTGGTGGCAGGTGTCCTTGAAGTGACTGCTGCTGTCACTCACTCCTTGCGTCCTTTGTGCGAGGCTGATCAGTGCCTGTATCAAGGTTAAAGTAGGGGGAGTACAGCCTGAGATAGTTCCCCATTTCAGCAAATGTTTATTAGGCTCTGCCTCATGTACCTTGGGAGGTACAAGGAACAAAGCCTCCAAGCAGGCCAGATGCCTGCTGCGTGCTGTGACCGGCAGGACTTGGGGTTGGGGTGAGTAGAGGGAATGTGGACAAGAGCTGGTGAGTTCTTACTGATAGTGGGGGCTGAGCCTCACCTGTGGAAATGTGCCTAAATTAACTCCTAGCCAGGGGCCCCGGGGCCATGTGTGCTGGGAGTAGGCTGCTCATTCAGCTCTGCCTTTGTGCTATGGTTTCTGTTTGGTCTCTAGCTTCATGGTATTTTCTTCATCCCTTCAGCAAACAATTTTTTTGGGGGGAGGCCCTGCCTTGTGGAGAGTGCCGGGGACAGAGCAGACCTCAGTGGTGCTCTCTAGGGACTGAGATTGCAGAGCCTGCTGGGCCAAGTGTGATCTGGAAGGCTCTGGGTCAGAATCACTTTCTGTGCTTAAAGGTGGCAGATTCTTTGTCCCCTCCCACCCCACCCCCCCACCGCTCCAGCTACTAAATCTGCATTGTCAACAAACCACGCAGACCTCCCATCTCCATTTATAGCTTCCTGCAAACATTGGAGAAGCTTTAGTTCTGGAGGTGTTGCCATCACCTGAGTGAGAAATAATGGGACTAAGGGTGACAACAAGGCTAGAGGAAGGAGAGGGGACTGGTCCCGGTGAGGCTGGGCCAGCAGAGCTTTTGAGAGTGATAGGAGGAGCCAGGAGGTCCCCCGAGGTCATTGGCTGGTTATCAGAGAGAGGACGGCTTGTGCATGTTGATTTTCAGGTCTTTGCATGACATCCCCTTAGAATTTGTGTTCTTGTCCACAGGCATTAAGAATTAGGGGTCTGAAGGGGAAGGCTGGGATACTGTGTCCCAGGACCTGTGGAAGTTAACAGGTGGGGCCAGCCCAGATGTATGGCCAGGGACATAAAGTTCTGTCTACTTGGGGTTTTCTTACTTTCATCCTCCTTGGCCAAGCATCTAATCCCTTTTGCCTTGTTCTAGTTCTTGTTCTGGGTTAACCTCTGCTTCCTGAGTGACTTACGGTGAGCCCCCAGGTGGGACTTGAAGGTGGCAGGGAGGGGGCAGCAGAGGGGAAAATTGGGGTGAGAGATGGACAGAGCGTGGCCGTGTTCAACTCTGCCAGGCTGGGGGAGGGTGAGAGCCCTGGTGCTCTTGCCCCTCCCCTCCTGCAGCCTCCCAGCCCTGCACGTCCGGAAGTACCTGCTTTGTGGCTGACGTGGAGCCAGCTGCCACTGGTGATTTCAGTTTTATGCGTTCACTTAAGCTTTCTCATCCTTGGCACAATTGACATTTTGAGCTAGATAATTCTTTGGAGGGTGGGGGTGTCATCCTGCGCACTGTAGGATGCTTAGCCAGTCCCTGGCCTCTAGCCACTAGATGCCAGCAGCACCCTCCCTTCTCCAGACCTCACGGAATGTCCCCTGGGAGGCTAATTCCCATTTGGGAACCACTGATCTAAACAATATTGAGTCCTTTCTTAAAATTGTGGGCATGAGGGAGGGGAAGAGCAGTGAATAAACCCCGCCCACTTCCTAGTTGAAACTGAAGTCTGGAGGGAGATGGTCAGGGGAGCGATGGCTGGGAGTGTTGGTGTAATAGGGTGGGTCTGTCTGTCCAGGTGTTCCCTCTGCTGCCTTCTCCAGCCTGGAATCAGATCCAGGTGTTGCTGCTCTGCTGTTCAGGGGCAGCTATTCTGCCTAGCTGTTGCTGTGCTGCCTGTGCTAACTTTTCAAAGAGCAACCTTCCTGCTGCACTCAAACCCGTCTTGGCTCTTTTCCTCATTTCCAAGTCCTACTTCCGATTTCTTCTCCCTCTCTCTCTGCTTTATTTTTTTCCTTTATTAAATCAAAACTGTACATAAATGTGTGTATGGGGTACAATGTGCTGATTTGACATACAGTGTGGAATGCTTACATGTAACTGATTAACATAACCATCTCCTCACTTATTGTGGTAAGACATTTATACTCTGTTCCTAATAGTTTTGACACGTATCATTGCATTATGTACAAATTGAAGTCTGCACAAGCCTTTGGTGCAGTTTCCAAGCATAAATCTGCCCTCCATGCCCCTCAGAAAAGAGTGTCTCCACCAGCAAATCTGGTTGGACCATCCCTTCTGGATCACTACCCTCTTTTGCCCTCCAGCTGATGCCCATGGGATCTGGGTCCCTGGGGACCCCTGCCCTGCCTCACCACTCATGCCCTACAGCTTTCTTTCCCTGGCCATGCCACCTGGCGAGTAAAAGGCAAATTGGATCTTGGCTTTAGGGCCATAGATATCCTATTCCCTCTCTCTGGAATATGAGCTTGCTTCTCAGAAGGTAGGATCCAAATGGTCTGTGTGTGGGGACACAGACATCAGAACCCTCAGCCTCCTGTTCTTAAACATTCATAACTGTCCCCTTCCCTCTCCCCCAGTCCCATCCTAGTGGTCTCAGCTTTCATAGTCCTCTTCCCAAGAAAGGGGAGGGGATTCATTATCTGTTGGAAGGCAAATAAGGTTTAACAGTTCATAAATGTTACCTTTCCTAGGTAGGTTTGCATTTTTTATAGGGAATTTCAGACATTAGGTGGAAGAGTGATGGGAAGAGGGTTGGAGTCATGTGTCACTGTGTGGCTTTAGCTCCAGTGGCAACTAACTGGCAGCTTGAGTCTAGTTAATGTAAACAGTAAAGGTTTACAACTAGAAGCTGCTCTCGTCTGTCTTTATGGATAGGCAGACGTTTCCTTTATTGGTTTCTGTGGTCTGTGTTTAGTGTAGACATAATATTTGTGCCTCTAGAATTTATTTTAAGAACACCAGAGTAGAAGCAGGTTGGTTCTTCCTTAAACCGAGTTCAAGGAAGAAGGCGCATGTGTACAGCCTGACTTGACTGGTTGGCCGTTTTAAAGCCAGTGTCACTCCTTGCCTGGTGTAGGTGGTTGATTTAAGTTTAGCTTTCCATATTCACTGGACAATCTCTTTACATGCTTTCCCACAACTGACTGTGGGGAATGCTTTTAAGAAGAGAACTCTTGTTTCTAAGACTCACTTGCGTCTATTCGTAGATGGCATGCGAAACCTGACAGGTACCTCTGGGAGGGGTGGTTGTGCATTGATGAATGTGCTTCGTGTCCAGTGTTGTGTATTAAGTTAAAAGTGTGAGAATTCTGAGAGTGCCACTATTGTTTCCAGTAGGTAAGATGATGTTGTGTCCTTTGAGTTACTAGTAATATGAATTTAGTGTGTGTTGACTTCTGATCCTAGCTGATCTTCAAGGTTAGAGCCTGTAGGTAGAGCTTTGAAAATGCATGTTTCTGAATGTCGCCCAGACTCACTGAATCAGAGGCACTTGGGGATGGCACATGGAGCCCTATTGAAAGCTTCCCCAGGGAGACTGCTGCTGCAGCCTGCTGGGCTTCTGTCTGAAGACCATCACTGGAACCGTGTGCCAGTTTTGACAGGTCACCACGCTACTTAACACTTGTTGCTCTGGCTTGGAGGTCAGGGTGAGTCCTGGACAGCCTCTCTGGGGATGCCGTGATCTTGTAGTGGCACTATTTTGGGAATGGGTTGGAGAAGATGGCCTGGAAACAGCAAACTGAGGGAGTGATGGTCCTGCCTAAAATATCTGGATGTGCCACACTGGGAAGCCAAGAACATGAACTGATTAACTGGTTTGTGAACCCTCTTGAACCCACCCCTTTAGGTGCTTTGAAAATCTAAAGATGTGTGGTTTATAAGAGGCATGTGTGTTATGGTCTTGGCTAGCCAGCTGTGCGTGCGGTTTTGGGAGAGTGTGGCTTCATTAATAGTATCTCTCCACCTTGCGTGAGACCAATCTTGACTGCCCAGGCTTTAGCTACCTTTTAATTTTTTGGCATGCCAAGTTCATAGGTTAGCAGAGGACATCACTCCATTCAGAGCATCTGATTACCAGTGATTTTTTCAGAGACAGTAGAACAGGTGTCAAACTGCAGCCCGCGGGCCACATGAAGCGGTGTGAATTGTATTTGTTCCCATTTTGTTTTTTACTTCAAAATAAGATATGTGCAGTATGCATAGGAATTTGTTCATAGTTTTTTTTGTTTAAACTATAGTCCGGCCCTCCAACGGTCTGAGGAACAGTGAATTGGCCTCCTGTTTAAAAGGTTTGAGGACGCCTGCCCTAGAGGATAGTATGAAAGTTTTCTTGAGACAACTTGAGATAATCCATTTGGGTTAGTTTTGAGGGTGGAAGCTGGAAGATGCTCTGACTCTCTCTCCTAGTCAAAGGTATCTAGTGTGGTTTGGTCATTTTTATTGTGAATTCCTAAAAATCAGGGACACCAGTATCAGAGATATCAGAAACTTACAGAAGCACACATCACTACATTCTGGAGTAGTTGCACCTGTGTTCAGTTTTTTTGGCAAAGATCATTCATTTAGTCCCATAATTCTGCTGTTTTCCTGAGAAGTATTGTGTCATTTTAGCCCACAAACGACTTACCCAAGGTTACTGGTTGAGATTATGTAATTGATATGGCTATAGAGATTTTCCGAGACCTGGCCCCAATGGATACAAAGGTTTGGATCATATAACTCTAATTCAGTAATAGTCTAAAAAGCTAAGTTACTCTAGTTTTCTTTTGAGCTTTCTGGAATATCTATAAGTATACACTTTCTTCTTATTTTAAAAAATTTCAGATTATTAGGTGGTACACGTTTTGTTTACATATTTTGTTTTTGTGCAGAGTGAGTCAAAGTTATGTGTGCCTTTCACCCAGATAGTGTGCACTATACCTGATAGGTGTGAATCTACCCATCCCCTCCACCCACAGCCTGATTTTTTTTTTTTTCATTGAGAATTACTTCTGTAAATGCAGTTAAACATTGATTGATTCGTGCCAATTTGGTATTGAGAACATGTGTTTGTTCTTCCAGTTTTGTGATGTTTCACTTAGGAGAATGGTCTTTAGTTCTCTCCAGGTTGTCCCAAAAGATGGAGAATGGTCTTCAGTTCTCTCCAGGTCGTCCCAAAAGATACTAGATTGCCGTTTCTTTTTATGGCCGAGCAGTTCTCTGTGGTATGCATAGACCACATTTTATTAATCCCTTCATGTATTGGTGGGCACTTGAGTTGTTTCCATGCCTTTGCAATTGTAAATTGTGCTGCTATAAACACTTGAGTGTCTTTTTTATAAAATTACCTTTTTTCCTTTGGGTATATATCCAGCAGTGGGATTGCGGGATCAGATGGTGGGTCTACTTTTAAGCCCTTCGAGGTATCTTCTTACAACTTTCCATAGGGGTTGTACTAGTTTGCAGTCTCACCAAGAATGAATATGTAAGTATACAAGTTTTAAAAAGGAAAAACTAGGTCTTTGAGTCTGCGTTTCCCTATTCTGAACACTTACTGGACTCCTATTTATTGTAAGCTGGGATTTACTCAAAGGGACAAAATTCCATTCGTTTAATTGACTTTGGAGAACATACCATTGTCTAGAAAGTTAAACCGTCGTTATCTCTTAAGTGAAAGGCTAATTTGTGTGAGTTTGGAAATAGTATGTCTGTTTTATTGGGTCATCTCTGGTCAAATTTAAAACACAGAAAAATTCTAATCAAAACAACTGTAAACGATCATTTCCTGTCCAAATGCTCCCTGCTTAGAGGAATATTGGCCCCAATTAGAACTTTAGCTTTTATTTTCTTTCCTAGGCATTTTTCTTCTCAATTACATTTGATCTGAATTACTTGGGGGTGGCAATTTGTGTCAGGGGGAGATAGCAGTTTTTTGAGTAAATGATTTCCACCACATCATGGGGCATGGTGGCAGCAGGTCTGCAGGAGTTCAGGTGTACTTTGGACAGATCCCATCTCTTCTGTTTGAGACCTAGTCAAATGAATGCCTATTGGCATTTATTGACGCACTGCATTGTACATAAACCTCATGTTGATTATGAGTGAACTATGAATCATGGCTCAATACTTATAGTGGAGCAGTAAGATTGTTAGCGGTAACATTTTCAAGGTAATACAGAGGCTTGAGTAATACATGGTAAATTGCTCAGGACAGTTACTGAGTGAGTGATACTTTAGCTATTGGAGAGATCAGTTTGGTCTGGAAGTCTCAGAGACTTTCTGGAGGAGGTGGGAAAGGTTATAAAGCAGGAAAAGCAAAAACTCTTTCCATCAAGGTGGTGTTAATTTATATTGTCAAACATGAGGGAAGATCCCTTGCTCTGGATTCTCATTGAGGACTAATGACGTTGAGCTGATTTTTGAGTCCCAGGCCCACTGAGTGGGACCGGAGGAGAAATAGCCAGGTAGACATCTTTGCAGGGCTCCCAGAGTTTAAGCAGAAGAATGCACTTGCCAGAGTATCCCTTAGCCTTGGCCTGTTGGGACATAGGCACAGTGTGTGTACATCCTCCTTGGAGAAGGGAGAAACATTTATCTATGTGTAGGTGCATAGGTTAAAGTGAATACTGAAAAAGATCTAGTTCAATAACATTAGGTCAGCCCTAGGGATAAAGACCTAATTAAGGCCCACCATTCTCCTCTACACATTTGTGGAATATAATTTGCACACTGACATATTAAACATGAAACTAGATAATTACATAATTAGGCAATTAAAACATGCCATATCCCCAGGACACCAGAGCAGGTAACTAGAGTGCTTGTGTTTGTTTTCTCAGGGTTCGTGCCTTCAATGACCACATGCAGTCTGACTGTAGGATTTTGAAACCAAATATTGACAAGTAGCTTGTTTGAGTTTGGTGGTTTAAGTTTAGATGTTTAAGGAACCGTTAGAGCGCAGCAAACTTAGATTTGTGCAAGTGCTTTCCATTTGCAAAAATGTTCAGGAGGAAGAAAGGGAAAATTGTATCAGATGTTCCTCAAATACGTAAATACAAATAAATTTCTAAAAAAGGAATACCAGCAACTCATGCATATTTGCTTCTATGCTCCTATTCGCTTTTGGCGTTAATGTTTTCTGGATTTCTTCTGTACTGAATGAAATGTCAGGGACAGGAGTACAGAAGGGGTAAACTTCTCCAGGCCGCAGCCCTGGGCAGGGTCCCAGGCCCATCTCTTGTTGTGGGTCAGTGGGACTTATGGAACATTCCACCAAAGGACGTATTTCCCTTGTAGCTTTGGAATGCAGGTGACAAATTCACTTGTGACATAGAATCATAGCGGGCCTCATCTTGGTATAATGGCAGCTGGGCTATGTTCCCTGTGTTTACCTTTTTTTTTTTTTTTTATTGATTAGATTTTTCATTATAGTCTCTGAATGAACAGGATTACAATCAACAGTAGGAAAATCCTCCATTTGAATGATTGTCTAGGTCTGTCTCTGCGCTGTTATAACAGATTACCTGAGATTGGTAATTTATAAAGAACAGAGACTTACATCTCATAGTTCTGGAGTCTAGAAAGTCTAAAATCAGAGGGCCCGGCATCAGGTGAGAGCCGTGTTGGTGGGTGGGTCCTCATGTGGCAGAAGGGCAAGAGAGCTAACCCACTCCTGCAAGGCCTTTCACAGAGCAGCATTAACCAAGTCGTGAGGTTGGAGCCTTCTTGACCTGAATGCCTCTCACCACTGCTGCATTGGGATTAAGCTTCCAACATGTGAGTTTTGGGGAACATATTCAGGCAAATGTCAATGACTTAGTGTGACAGTGGGAAAAATAACCCTGAGTTAGAAGTTTCTAAGAGTCTAAAGTAGTATTTCTGAACTATAAAAGGCTAAGATTGATTGAATTTTGTAACTTACCCATTGTGCATGAAAAATGGGAAGTTGCCTATCTCTGTCTTATACTTCCAGAAAACTTACATTTTTCACAAGATAAACTCATTTATTCATTTACCTAGCATTTATTGAGGAGTAACCATGACTGTGTTCTAGGTGCCATGCTTTGGTTCCGCTTGTGTAGGGCTGGAAGTACCTGGGGTGCCATATCAAGATGATGGGGTCAAAGAACTTTGCAAACAAGCAGAGACATGCTAATGTGTGTCATGTGATTTTACTTTTAAACATTTTGAGGTTTAGGTTCTCAGAGTTCAAGAACCTGTAGGAGGTGTTCCATTGAGCTTAACAATGTTCTTTGCGGTCTAATAGACATTTAGCTCATTTAAATACTTGTGTTTATAACTAGTACTTGGCCATGACTTATTTAAGGTCCTTTGGTTTGTGCCCTAGAATGCATATTTATGGAATTTTTGTGCTGCTTGTGAAACAGCTGATTCCAGAAGGCCCCTGCACATCCCTGGCCAAGGGGAGAGAAGTGTCTGTGCTCTGTTTTCCTAAGAGCCAGGGAAGGGGAAGCCCTCACCAGGCAGGCTGTAGGGGAGCATTCGCCCAGATGTGTTTGACATCGTTTCTGAAATAGAGCACAGTGTTTATGCCACTTGGTTTCTATTTTCAGATAGTTATGCTGATAGAAGCGTTGGGCTCCAAGTGGAGGGGAGATGTGGTGAGATGTGTCCTCCTAAGGTGAAGGACTGGGTGTTTCCACCTGGTAATGTGAGTTTCAGCTTTAAGGATGACTGAAGTGCTGTTTTCTGGGAAGACGACTACAGCCCTGACAAGGCTCTGGCCTGCACACTTTATTCAGACAGTTCATTAGAGTTGTCACATACATCCTTTGGCCACAGGGACCCAAGGGGACGACCTGAGACAGCAGCCTAAGGCATTTTGCTTTGTAATTTCATGTTACATCTTTATTAAATCAGCTCTGAGGCTTGGTACCCCTCTGGACTGGTCTGTTCCAGCCCTTTAGGAGACTTGATTTCTCTGAAGTTTTTTTTTTTAGTTTATTTTGGATTAACATAAGGGCACATGCCATTAGGCTACATTGTCCATGTTTGTAAGGCATAGTCCCAGTCAGAGTTTGAGCCCCTTACCTGGGAGATATACCCTATACTCCTATGTGGTACCTGATGGGTGGGAACCCATTAAACCCCTCCCCATCCCCTTCCCGAATTTAATTGTGTTTTTCTCTTATGTGGGGCTGTAGTTGTTTGTCTGTCAGTTTCATATTACTATTGAGTACATGAGATGCTTGCTTTTCCATTCTTGAGATACTTTACTAAGGAGAATGTTCTTCAGCTCCATCCATGTTAATACAAAAGACAAAAATCTCCATCTTTCTTTATGGCTGAATAGTATTGCTTGGTACACATATGCCATAGTTTATTAATCCATTCATGGGTTGATGGGCACTTGGGTTGTTTCCACATCTCTGCAGTTGTGAATTGAGCTGCTGTCTGCATTCAAGGGCAAATGTCCTTGTAACAAAATATTTTTTTTCTTCTGGATAGATACCTAGTAATGGGATTACAGGATCAAATGATTCCCTGCAGTTGTAAAGCTTGATAGGTCCTCCTGAGAACCAGAAGACAAATCCCTGTACCAGGCAACTGTCACCAAGGTAGATCTCTGGGGTTTGACCTCTATCTCTAATCTTGGTGTTAGCAAATCTCAGGTATTTGAATTTTATGTTTACTCCTTTTGACCATGGACTGTGTTTGGGTCTGCTTTGGGTCTACTCACAGTTGTGTTTTCTGCTTTTGAGTCAAGGTTGTCACCCACTACCTTTTCCCCTAATTGGCCTTTGTACATAGGGCTCCTGTTCCGGTATAAGGGATTCTTTCTTACCATACCTGCCTTGGTTCCAGCTCTGGTTATTTAAAGCTTGAGTGGCTCAGTCTTCTATCTAGATTCTCTCCTCTCCTGAGTAATTTCAATCTATCCTTCCTCTCTCTCTTTTATATTTTAATTTTCAAAAAGATAAATTTCACATGTAAACATGTGGAAGGGTATGCAGGGAAAAGTGAGTTTCCTCCACCGCCTTCAACTAGAAGCCAAAAGCAACCAATAGGAGGTATTTTGTGTCTATCAAGACGTCTCTGTGTGTGTACATCCACATTCTGACTCCTTTCTCTTTGCCTCCTCTTCCTGCTCCTCACATGAGTAGTGTACTCTCTGTAGTCTATAGCAGGAACTGAGTTCATCAAAGACAATTTGTCTGTAGACTGGGGTGGTGGGAGGATGGTTTTGATCTGCATCTGCAAGCAATCGATTTATTATGATCTCTGTGTAGTCAAACCTCTCTGCTAATGATAACCTGTCTTTGCAGCTGCTCTCCAGAACTAGCCTTCCTGCCTCAGCTCCACCTTAGATCCCTGGGCATTAGATTCTCATAGGAACCACGCAGTCTAGATCCCTCGCACGCACAGTTTACAGCAGGGTTCAAGCTCCTGTGAGAATCTGATGCCGGGAGAAGGGGGAAGAATTCAAGCTCCTGTGAGAATCTGCTGACAGGAGAAGTGGGGAGTAGCTATAAATATAGATGATGCTTCACTTGCCCCCAGGTGGCTCGCCTGCTGTGCAGCTTGGTTGCTAAATGGGCCACAGACTGGTACCTGTCTTCGACCCAGGGGTTGGAGACCACAGCTCCATAGTACATCGTGTGCATACATTTACATACCTTTAAAAAAACCTTAACCATCGTACATTATTTCACATTGGATCTGGCGGTTCAGCCTCCT
Organism: Nycticebus coucang; assembly: GCF_027406575.1. Lineage (NCBI taxonomy): Eukaryota > Metazoa > Chordata > Mammalia > Primates > Lorisidae > Nycticebus > Nycticebus coucang. The sequence goes on from NC_069785.1 coordinate 64,783,611, forward strand.
TCTTTTTTAACAGCAGTATTACATTCCATTGCAGCTCTTAAATGGTTCCATAATGATATTCAGGTCCTTTCTAGACTTTTTACTGCTTTATGCACTGCTGGCGGTGTGTGTTTGTGCATGCCTGCGCTCTTCCCCGTGCAAGTATGAATACATCTGCGGGCGAAATTCCTAAAATGCTTGAGTCACAGCACGTTCATCTTTAATATTGCTAAAAATTGTCCTGCAAAAAAGTTGTATGCATGTTAATTGTCTCACAAACAATGTATGTGAGTACCTGTTCCCCCGAACCCTTACCAACACAGTATTATATTTTCCCAATCTGGTAGGTGAAAATGGGATAGCACTCAGTGTGCATGAGCTCGAGCATCTTGTATATGCTTAAATCATTTGCATTTTTCTGTTCACTCTTTGTGTTCTTTGCTCCTGTATCTGTTGTGGTGTTGCATCTCATTTATTTGCTTTTATGTAGTAGTATGGAAATTCGTGTCTGTCACATGCTGTAAATACGTTCTCCTGTTTAGTCTTTGTTACTAGTTTTTCCACTGCAGGACATTTAATTTTTTTTGTGTAGTCAAGTTTATTAATCTTTTATGAATTTTGGATGTTGTATCATGCTTCAGGATGCCTTTTTTTTGAGATAGAGTCTTACTATGTCGCCCTTGGTAGAGTGCAGCTCACAGCAAATTCTAACTCTTGGGCTTAAGCGATCCTCTTGCCTTAGCCTCTCAGCTGGGACTACAGGCACCCTCCACAATGCCCGGCTATTTTTTTGATTGGACTTGTCATTGTTGTTTGGCAGGCCCAGCTCAGGTTTGAACCCACCAGCTCTGGTGTATGAGCTACAGGCGCCGAGCCCAGGGTGCTGTTTTTGTCTACCTTCTCCACTCTATCAGGATTATGCCTTATTGTTGACACTGATGTCACAGACACATCTTTCTCCTGACTTCCATTGCCGTCTGCATCACAGAGCTCCTGCTAAACTCCTGTTTGACTTATAGTTCTAATGTAGTTGTCTGCCCTGTTTATTCACTCATCCTTTGATCTGTTAGTTCACTGGTTCAGTATTCCTTGTAAGTTACATTGTTAATGGTGGGCAGAGTGGGCATCTGCCCGGATCTCATGGAACCCATTGACAGTGTAGCCAGGCTTCTACTTAGATGGAATTCACTCCAACAGGCATTGACTGTGGGTGACCTGGAGTCCTGCCCTGGTCAGGGAAGGTTCCCTCGAGGGAACCGTGTCTCAGCCTGTAGCCTGGGTGGGAGTTAGCCAGGCTTTTTGAGTGGGTCACAGGGTGTCTGTGGAGAGGGAGGAGGGTGCATTCCATGTTGAGGAATCTGCCTGGGGAAGGGCCTGCAACAGGCAGGAGCTGCTTGTGTTTGAGATACCAGTGAAAGCCGGTGTGGCTGGAGCAAGCCTGTGAGAGGAGCCTCGAGGGGCCTGCAGGAATCAGGTGTTTGGGGGAGTGTCTTCAAGGCCGCGTATGGATTTGGTTGTTTGCTCTGTGATTCTTTGATTCTGTGGTTTTTCTTTTATGTGCATCCTCTAACATGTCAATAGAATCTTTAGCATGTTTGTTTAGCGGACTTTTATCACTTTGGCTTTTTGTTATTTGCACAGTTCTGTTTCATCTCATATTGATTATGAACTGCTTTAGGAAAAATACCATCAAGGTTTTTAAAAGAGCATCTCCCATGATGGCGTACAGACTGCCTAGGGTCTAGGAAGACTGATTCATCCCTGGCAGCAGCAGGAGTTAGGCAGGGGCACAAATGGGTTTCACGTTCAGTCATACCTCCTGGTGCTTGGTTTTGATTGGTAGTGGCTGCTCGGAGCTTTGAGGGGAGAGATCAGGAGGCCAGGTTAGTGTCCGTAGTTCAGAGCACGGCGATGGATCAGAACAGCTGCCATACCACCGAGGTGGGCATTACTGCCATCTTGCCTCCTGTTTGCCATTTGTGACCTTGAACATTAATGAGACAAGAAAGGTGCTCTTTGATCCTGTCCCTAGGTGTCTGTTGGTAGAACGAAACTTGGGCAAAGGTCGTAGGCATAGGACTGTGGCTTTGGGGATACCTGGAGCTATCTTACTGACACGAGCTAATCCTAGCCCCTGCCTAAGGGTACATGTGCCTTTATGTTTTCCCCTGTAAAACCATACTTTCAAAAAGCACCATGATTTGTGCGTTTTTATGTGTCTACCAACTTGGTGCCGTGGCCCCTGCATCCTACTCTATAATTTCCCCCTAAAATCATCAGGGTTAATGCATCTGCAAAAATGTATTGATTACTACAGTTATGAATCATTTATGCTACCACTGGCAGTGCAGCGAATTGATGTACAGGCTTTGGAGTGTCGGAGGAGCACCAGACATTGGTAGACCATCCCCTTTCCCACCCCTGCCTCTGGTGGGAGCTGATGCACCCTGGGCCCCAGCAGCTCAGCGGGGAAGGTAGACATTACAGGGGATGGAGTGGGATGAGCTCAGGGCCAGAAAGCATTCAGAGAATCATGACAGGCCAGCCTGTCAGGTAGTCAAACTTAGTTTCAGGATATCTGGTGGTGAGCTGTTGTTTGCTGCTCCCAAAAGCATGGCATGATCTAAACCAGTAACGGTTACTTCAGAGAAAGCAGAGGGGCACAGGAGTGGCCAGACCACCTCCTTTTTGCACATTTGGAAGGATAAACAGAGGCTATTACACTTTCCTTGTGGAAATATATCCTGTCCTTGTAAGTTGAAGACAACCTTGTCTTACCTGCAAGGTCCTTTCCTAGTCACATTCCATTCAGCCTCATTCCCCTCTGTAAATGGACGCTCAGCTTCACATGCTAAGTTTTTGTTCTTAACATACATCAACGTTTTAACTATTAAGGAGCTGGGGGTCTCCTTGCCTGTGGGCACTTGAAGTATTTCTGATTTGTCTCCTACAGTTGGCACATGTTGTTTACCATGGAGTGGGTGGGAGACGGAAGTTGGGAGTTAGGTGGGGCCAGCATTCAGCATCTTTAGGACCAAGCCTGGGAATAAGGATGATTAGGCTACTGAGCCCGCACAAATCCACTCAACAGTGCTGTAACCAGTAAATGGCACTCTGCGGGATCAGTCCCCCTTGCCCTGCCAAATTCTCTCATGTGTGATGTGCCCAAGCTAGGGCACAGGCACAGGGGATCCTGAGGACCTGGGGAGAGAGGGGTCCCCTGGCTGGCCCTGCACAGTTGGATCCTTCTAGCCACAGCTGTGCCAGCGCTTACTGGACTCACACTTCCTACTCTCTCTTTTCTTTTTCTTTTGTACTTCGGACTTAATAACATAGTTGTGATTAAGATATAGCTGCTTGTAATGTGGTTTTTCTTTATTTTGTACAAACTAATCCAGGCAAAAGACATGGTCTGTACTTGGTTATAAATATGTTTATGCATATGTAATGTAACTGTACAACATAATTTAGGACCCAGGACAGTGAGTGCGTGGCCCAGGTGCAGTCACGTTCTGTCTCGCTACCAGGACAGACACTGCTAGAAGATCATGACGCTTCTCTGCCTTGGAGATTCAGCCCCTGCCGATTGATTAGAATTGCCATGTGTGATGAAACCTGTTAGTCATCCTGGACCCAGATTAATCCACAGACACTGAACATTTGCCCTCTCTTATCTAGTTGTTGTGGGTTGGGTCCATATGCCACTAGCCTCTGGAATCCCCAGAGAGAGAATGAACGTTTATTTCTGGTGAGTGGCCAAAGTCAAAGACTCTGTGATGACAAAGCTTCTGGCTAGGGTTGGACTTCTTCCCTGTGGGTAGGCGTTGTCCTCTGGGAACATTGAGATTTTGGCTTTGGTTCCAGTGAACTGATGATTTTGAAAGTTGGTTTAGGATAAAGTCAGGGGCCATTAGTGAGGGGGTAAGAAGGTATTTGGTGTCTGTCTCTTTCAGCTGTCTCTGAGTTACCCAGGGTTAAAGTTATTCTAGGAACAGAAACTCTGTGCTGGGACAGGAGTTCCCGGTGCAGAGACTGGAGTTTTGACACGGGCGGGATAACCTGGATGGTCTGTTCATTCGCTTATTAGACATGTTTGTGTTTACTCATTCACGGGATGTTCACAGAGAACCCGCGGTGTGCGGGACACTGCGCTGTCTGTTCCCAGTTCAGTCTTAACCTTTATGCCTTTGTGCACCTTTCCCACAGTCTCGTGTATCTTCCTGTCTTTCTCAGCTTGGGCCTCTTGCAAACTTGATTCTTCCCACCCCTCTGAGGGAGTAACTTACATTTTAGCATCCAGTTAGAGTCGAAACATTATTTATGGTGTGATGTGCCTTTTTAAACTCTTCGCATTTAAATTTGAGACAGAGGCCAGACTGTCCTTACCTGTTACGTGACTTTTCCCTCTGCTTGCTGACGTGTGTGGCACAGGTTTCACTCACCGGGGTGAGGCACATCAGGAACGTGGCCAGAGCATGGTCCCGTCTGCAGGTCAGTAAGTACATCCTAGGGCCTGAGCATTTTTCCTGTAACAGACTCCAACCTGAAGGGTAGGGTGGTGTTTGTGCCCAAGGCCAGGGGAGGACAGTGCTGGGTGTCCGCCTCGGCTCTGTCGTTTCCATGGTAACCTCTTTCTTCTCTCTCGACCTTCCATCCCTGTCTTGGCTTTGGCTTCCTCGTCACCACAGCAGGAATTATTGATCCTTTTGCTTTCCCTTATGATTGATCTCTCTTCTGAAATGGCGCTGTCATGCAAAGCAGCATATGCTACAGGTGTCGCATCGTTCATCCCTTCAGAAATTTAGCTCTTTGAGGCTAATTTCAACCATTTTTGTCCCCTCCCTGTGTGTGGCTCAGCAAATATTGAGAGCATGATGAATGATTATTATGGCAAAGACTGTTCCAAAGGATACATTCTATGCAGTGGTTCTCACCCTTCCTAATGCCGCGACCCTTTAATACAGTTCCTCATGTTGTGGTGACCCCCAACCATCAAATTATTTTCATTGCTACTTCATAACTATAATTTTGCTACTGTTATGAATCGTAATGTAAATATCTGATATGCAGGATATGTTTTCTGATGGTCCAGAGGGGTCGCGATCCACAGGTTGAGAACCACTGTGATAAAATAAGCCTATTTCTGTCTTTTAGAAAATTGCCTGTGGAGACCAAGCCAGGTTCTGGGTGTAGGCACGCTGGTGTATAATAGATGGCTTGTCCAATGAGTGCTTTCTCTAGCTCCTGCCCCTTTGAGTTCTTCCCCTGGGATGGCATTTGGTGATGTGTGTGCCGGCGCTGTGTTGCACTGGTGATGGGTCAGATGTTGATGAGTGGACAAGCGTTCCAGTGCAGGTGTGGATGAATTTGCCACAACGCCATGATGTTTCAGCATCAGACCCCTCACGAAGGGAAGCCCTTCCAAAGCCCTGTGCTGATTTGTATTCTTGGAGGGCTTTCTACCGTGTGTGAGCTTCAGGTGGACTCTGCCCTGAATACAAGTAAAAACTCACTATGTTTCTCTTGTGCTCTACTTTCCCCTGGTCACTCAGCACTGCTGACACCAGTTGTTGGAGGGGTCCTCACCCCCAAAGCAATTCTCTGGCAGTCAGTCCTCTCACTCAGTTTTCACTGCATCTTCCTGGAAATAGGATCAGATTCCACAGACTGAGGGTTCAGGCCCTCAGAACTGCCCCCATGTTAGATACCATTCATGGCTGCTGGGGAAGGGAGAGGAGCCAAAGGTTAAATCGATCGCCAGTAACCAGTGCTGTAATCAGTCATGCCTATGTGATGTGCTGTCCATAAAAACACAGGATGGGGTTCATATGAGCTTCCAGACAGCTGAAAAAGTGGGGTGCCTGGAGAGGCCTTGGAAGCTCTATGCTCCTGCCCCCGCACCCCACCTGCACATCTCTTCCATCTGGTGCTTCATCTTTATGCTAAATGGGTAGACGTAAGTGTAGTGTAGTATTTCCCTGGGTTCTGTGAGCTGCTCTAGAAAATTAATTGAACCCAAGGAGGGGTCATGGGGACCCCAATTCATAGCCCATTGGTCAGGAGCGAGCAGGCCTAGGACTTGTGACTGGCATCTGAAGTTGGGGGGCGGGGGGGTGCAGGCTTGTGGGACTGAACCTTCATTCTATGGAATGTGACACTATTTCCAGGTGGATGGTGTCAGGATTGAATTGAATTAGAGCACACCCAGCTGATGTTTGCAGGAGAATCAACTGCAGAATTGCTTGGTTGGTGTGTGCAGAGAAATCCCCACGTTGTGGGGACCAGAGTGTAGTACTGAGTGAAGAGAATAAGAAAAACACTTTATTCCTGGCGCCCCCCCCCATATCTTAGTACCCAGACTCAAAAATCAAATCAAAACAAAAACATTAACAGATTCCTGCAAATTTAGTAGCTTAAAGCAACACAGATTTACTTTTACAGTCTGGAGTTCAGAAGTCAAGGGGTCAGGAGGGCTGTGTTCTTTTTGGAGGCTCAGAGGGGAGAATCCGTTCCCTTGCTTTTCCAGCTTCTGGAGGCCTCCTGCATTCCTTGGTTTGTGGTTTCATCTTCTGTCTTCAGAGCCAGTTCTTGTCGCGTCTTCCTAGTTCCCTCTCTGAACTCTGCTTCCATTGTCACATCTAATTCTCACACTGGCCCTTTTTAAGGACTTTGTGATTACATGGGCACACCTGGCTAATCCAGGTTACTCTCCCTATCTCACTCTCCTTCCCTTGATCTCCTCTCCCTTTGCCATGTAAAGCAACACATTCACAGGTTCTGAGGTATGGACATCAATGGGAGTGTCGTTATTCAGATTACCATAGTTAATCATTTTAATAATTTGTATTCTTTGAAAATCTAATTGAATGAATGCCTTCTGTTACTACTTCTGATAACAGTGTGTGGTTTTCGTCCAGGCCCTTCCTGCATCCTTCCTTAACTTGTTCTAACATAAAACTGAAGCTCTAAAAAAATCCCTATTAACACATTTCTAGTGGACAGGGACTTGTATTGGTAACAGTTCTCCACCTTTGTTATAGTGTTAAAACTCGGGCAATAGGAAACTGTTGTACAGTGAATGAGCTCTTTATTAAAGCTGTAAAGGAGGATTTCTTTTCCTGTTCATTAATTTTTATTCCCTTCCACCTCAAAAGAGACCTATAACTACTGAAATTCCTAAACCCAAAACAAAAAGATTAAGGAGCCCTGGGAAGAGATGAGAGTAGGGTGGGAACGGACCTTCCCCATTCTTCCTGATTTCATCTGCCGATTAGAGAGCAGTTTTCAACCTTTTTTTTTTTTTTTTTTTTTTTTAATCTCATGGCACACTTGAACCTATAGTTAAGCTTCTGTGGCATACTTAAATTATGTTGATTAAAAAAAAAAAGAGTAGGGTAGGCACCTTAGCTCAGTGGTTGGGGTGTTGGCCACATGCACTGAGGCTGGTGGGTTTGAACCCCGCCTGGGCCTGCTAAACAACAATAACAAAAAAAAGCCAGGTGTTGTGGTGGGTACCTATAATCCCAGCTACTTGGAAGGCTGAGGCAAGAGAATCGCTTAAGCCCTGGAGTTTGAGGTTGCTGTGACACCACGGCACTCTACCGAGGGCGACATAGTGACACTCTGTCTCAAAACAAAACAAAAAGTCAAGAAAAAGAACATGCTTTGCTTTGAACTCCTTCAAAAATAATGTAATCAATGATCTTTTAAAATTTTTCGTGGCACAACCGAGATCCTCTCACGGCACACCAGTGTGCTGTGGCACATGAGTTGAAAATCACGTGTCTGTTCAGTACCCATAAAATGGGAATCTGGTTTCTATTAATAGCAGTTGACAGATATTAACAGAACTCACCATCCAGTCAAGAAAACTTTATTGAGCACCTGCTGTTGTGAGCCTTGGAAGGATGTTCACAGTTAGTGGTGTTGGGGAGCGGTTTGAACCTGCAGAGGACTCTGAAAAGGCATGGCCAGAGAGGAGGAAGAAAAGCCAGGGACATGTTGGAGGAAGGTGAAGTTAAAATTCTAGATGCTGCTGGGAGGACAGAGAGGAGGGCTGCGGAATGGTCTCTAATGATGGGAGGTCATTGGTCTCCACAGAGTTGTCGGTTCTGTGGATGGCATGTTCTACTATACTAAGAAATAATTTCCATAAAGAAGCATAACCTTCATCTTGGAGCTCTTGTGAATCCCCAAATGTGTGAATACTCTCATAGTAAACATGTATGATTTACCCCGTAACGTTCAATATGTAGACTTTGAAGATTTTTAATTGGTGAAGATTTTTGAATGGGTCAATATTTCTACTTTTCTAAAGAACCTCTTTGTTTTTACTTAATTTTTATTAAATAATTATACATTTATTAGGTACAATATGATTTGATGATTTGATATACAATGTGGCATGCTTAAATCAAACTAATTAACAGAACCCTCACCTCACTTATTTTTGTGGTAAGACATTTTATAATATACTCTTAGTAGTTTTGAAATGCGCCCTTGCGTTGTTGTGCATTACGTGAGATCCCTCCAAATACCCTCCCTCCATGGGCCCTCCCCCCTCACTTACACATTCATATGAATGATAAAACACAAAGATAGTCCAGAAGCTCTCGACTTTTGTCTCCAGCTCCAACACTACCTGGAGGTTATTAGTAACTAGTTAAGCCAACAGTTCTTACTAGCAGTGTCCTGACTCATAACCTGTCATAACCAATTGTGAGACGTCTTAAAGTAACTTGCTGCTAATTGCTGGTGAAGACGCTAAGCGTTGTGGATGACTTACCTGGAGAAGAGGCAGCAAGGAGCTCTTGGAGTCAGACTGATTCTGCCTTCCCTGCATCCCAGTGTGCTTTACCGAGTGGGGCGGAAGGGGCAGAAACAGCCACCGCTGCTTGGAGGCTCATGCTGGGTGCTGGCAGTGGGGTCCTGTGGCGTGGCCTGTCATCTTCAGCGTTGGCGCATGTGCGTTCGTGGGCTGATGGAGAACGGGTGGGCCTTAGTGATGAACTAAAAGCTCAAAGAACCACTATTTGTGCTTTAATGAAATTGTAATTACTATGTATCATGACCAGAGTTACCAGGAGAGTGCTCAGTATCAGCCGTCCAGGTCAATTTCTGGGTGGGAGAGAATTTTCCAGGGATCAGGGAGGCCTTGCCGCAGGAATTGACCTTCAGGAGTAGAGCTGGTTCTTTTGAAATGCTCAGCAGCACTGCAAGTGAGACTTAGCTTACCCCAGGCCCCAGAGCAGTTCTCCCTACCTGTGGATCTCAATCACCTGTGGGCCTTTAAAGGAGCAGAGACCTACACTTCCACCTTCCAAGGGCTTGATTCTGCATTAGCATGTAACACCCCACCTGCCTCGAAGAAGCCATGCTGTATATGCTGAAGTTGATCCAGAGATCACAATTTTATTACCGGACTCCTTTAGGAGCAGACAGTGATTCACACATGTGATATGTATGTGTGCACACTCTTAAGTGGCCTCAAATAAATGTAGCTCTCTAAGAAGTAAATGCTGAAACTATTAACGTGATGTTCCAGTAAACAGTCAAGCGTCGTATGCACTTGTAAAAACTACAAAACTACAAGTCTTTTCTTGATACTTTTTTTTTGTGTGTGTGTGTGGTTTTTGGCCGGGGCTGGGTTTGAACCTGCCACCTCTGGCATATGGGACCAGCGCCCTACTCCTTGAGCCACAGGCGCCGCCCTCTTGATACTTTTAATATTGAGCTTTGAAGCTTTAAAATCCTAACAAGCAATCTGTAATCTTCTAAGAGTGCTTAACTCCTGTTTAGCTGAGCTTTGGTATTTCTCATCTTTTTGCATTCAGTTCTTTGTACTTGGTATGCCTGTGTCGTGATGTCTATGGTATTCAAATTGCTGGAATGCCCTGTATTCCTTTACCTGTTGGAAAAGCAAGTGGAGCCTGGAATGGTAGAGCTTACTTATATTGCAGAAGGAATACTAGCTAGAGAGTCAGAGGACTTGGGTTCCTATCAGGGTTCTATTATTGTTTGGATTATCCATCTTACATCTACAGGCTTCAGTTTTCTTACATAAAAAAAATGAATGGGAGGGCAGAACCTGTGGCTCAAGGAGTAGGGCACTGGCCCCATATACTGGAGGTGGCGGGTTCAAACCCAACCCTGGCCAAAAAACTGCAAGAAAAAAAAAAAAAAAAGAATGGAAACTTACTTGATCTCTAAGTTTCTTATTTATATCCTAAAACAGATCTTTGGCATTTACCATCATTTTTAACACTTTCAAATTAAATAATTTCTTGAATTTCTGTATGAGGGCTAGACTAAGAGCTGTAGGGAGTTCAAAGACAGGTAAGATGTGCTTAAGGTTATATGTAACTTCACACATCTAAATAGCCTAAGATTAAGTAACGGTTTGGGTCAGACATGGCATAGTTAGCTGGTGGATAAATGGAATAGAATGGCATCTCCCACCTCTTCCCATGCATCATCAACTCTGCAAGAAGGTAATAAGGGTTTCCTTACTAAATGGGTTTCTAGATCAGTTGAGTTTAGAAAATGCTAGGTCAAACAAAATTAAACAGTTTAATCTCCATAATTGTGTGCATAGCTACATAATCTCAGTTCTCCCAGACTTTGTTGTTCAAGTAGTCTTTAATTTTGTTTTTAAACAAGCATGGGCTATTAGCATGCGAGTTGGGAACTTGGTATGAACAATACGTGTTTTAGGAGTTTAAGGTGGGAGAGGCAGCTTCAACCTGGATGGCCAAGGAAGGTTTCACAGGGGGGTGGGGTTCCCTCAGAGTCTGAATTTGCACAGGTGCAGGTGGTGAGGGAGCCTAGGTAAACGGCCGGTGACTGAGTTATCAGGACAGGTGAATAGAGTGGAATGTACAACCCCTGATGCCTCAGAAACTCAGGCTCAGTCTGCTTCCCAGAGATGCTCCTTGAACAGGTTAATCTTTCTCAAGAGTTCTCAATCCCCTGAGGATACAGAGGAGACCAACTCCCACCGTCCCTCCCTCATGGGCCTTTTCATTTTTGCTCTTGTCGTGTCCACTCACAGCAGTGGTTTCTAGACTTAGGCTGCCTGACATGCTAGTCTGAGGGGCTCATAGCGCCAAAATAGAATTTGGCTACTCTGAGTGGGCCAGAACATGGTTTCTAAAGGCTGGCCCTAGAGCTAGCTGCCCTGAAGCAGACTCTTCCAGGTTGAAGTCTGGGGATCTGCAGATTCAGCAAGCCCCAAGACCAAGTTCCTGTTCCCTAGGACAGGAACTTCGAGCAGAGCCAGCCTGCTTGGTTGGGTCCAGTGATCCCACTTTTTGTTAGGTTGTCCAGGCACGGGCGATCTGTGTGCTACAGACTCTAGCACTGAAGAGTGACGGTTCCCAGTTGGGAGGACCTAATTCCATGTAGCTTCCCTCAAACAAGTACATCCCAACGCTTTATAGAATTAGGTAGTGGTTATTGAATTGACTCTCTCATTTGCAAATGTAGTTATAGAAATGCATGATCACATTAGAGTGATCAGGGAGGAAAGAATTAGGCTTGCACTAGGCAAGCTGAATGAGCTCTGCCTAGGTATTCATTCCTTCTGTGTGTTTACTCCCTCCCCCCTGCATCCCCAGTGTCCCCCCAGAGTCCCCTCAATCATGTCTTTCTTTTCCCAAATCCATGTGGAATTACTCATTACAGAGAGATGCCAGGTTGATAGCTTTTGATTAGGGCTAGAATTCCATGGTCAGGGGAGACATTTATGAGTCCTGGTGCAGCTTATTTTTAATCAGAGAGAAATGTTGAGGTTAGTTTGTTTTGAACTGAGAAAGTATTAGAAATAAGCTTTGGTTTTGAGGATAAAATTCAGGGAGAGGGTCTCTAGATTGACCCCTCTATTATCCCAAATCTGAAGCAAGAAATCACTTTTCAAGCCCAAATCAGAACCCAGGTACAGACCTAGTTTAAAATGTTAAAATGCACTAAAGGGGAGAGAGTTAGACGTGAACTGAAACCCAAGATGTGAGAAAGGAATACTTGTCGTTAGTGGCAGGCAGGGCCAGAACACACACTTCTGATGCAGCAATGAAGGTACTGGGAGATCTGTACGGAGGACATTGGGACATCCTAGGAGCTGGGAAATGGGAGTCAGAAAGGGACTTCTGTCCTCCTAAGAGGAGGACAAAAACAGTGGAAACCTGGCAAGTGGTTGCATGTGTTTGATCGACCTAATCCCGTTGGCAGCCGTAAGTACAAGCAGCAGTGAGATTGCAAACTGGAAAGGCCTTACCTGTGAACTGTTTCAGTGTTTTTGGACTTGACACTCAGTTGAACTGCCTTGGGGAGAGCTTGAGCAGGAGTATGAAGAACTTTGGGCATTGTTTAGGGCCCCAGACTGAGCCGCTGAGCCGGACAGAGCTAATAGTGTTTGGCTGTGGGCCGCAGGGAGCCATTGTGAGAGAACTACCCCAGCAAGCTCTGCCCTCAGGGTCGGAGAGTACGGATGGGACGGAAGCTAGTAACCTAGTGACTGAGCAGCCTAAAGGCAGGGACTGAGCTGCCTTACAGCCTTAACCCTCAGGGGCAGAGTGAGACTGGTTTTGGCACACTGGAGCCTCGGGCTGTTGCCCTGGGTAGAGTGTCGTGGCATCACAGCTCATAGCAACTTCAAACTCCTGGGCTTGGTGCTGCCCGGACCTCCATAAGAGCTGTGCTGTGACCCCTGACCCACGACCCGTGCCCTCCAGGCCTCTGCAAGACCTGACCAGGAACTTCGGGAGCCGCACAACCCTGCGTCCTCCCTCTCATACCCTCCCTGCCTCCACACTGGCCCTCTCATCTGGCCAGGGACTCTGGTAGCCGCGTGCTCTCCAGAGCCCTCCCTGACTCTGCGCAGAGCGCTGGAGCCTTGGGCTCTCTGTGCCAAAGATACTGGGCTCCAGGAACTCCCAGAACCATGTGCACCACCTCCCGCCCTGTTGCTGGATTCGGTGTGTCACACGCCGGAGCTGCTTCCACAGCCAGAACTCCCCAGCTGGGGCAGCCCCAGAGGAACTACACAGGGTCGCTCCCTACAAAGATGCCGCTGGGGTATAATCTTGGAGAGACACCGCCCCAACTCTGAGGACAGCCAGAGGCAATGGTGAAAAACAATCATGAGGCGAAATCAACAGAAAAACTCTGGCAATATGAATAATCAGAGTAGATCAATTCCCCCAAGGATCAATGGGGCAGACACAGCACAAGATCCCATGCACAAACAAATAGCTGAGATGTCAGAAATCGAATTCAGAATCTGGATAGCAAATAAGATCGAATTAGAATTCCAAGCAGTAACCCAAAAGATATTTCAAGAATTCAACAAATTCAAAGACCAAATGAACAAAGATTTTGACACATTGAAACAAGAAGTTGTAGCCCTCAAAGATCTGAGAAACACAGTAGAATCCCTCAGTAACAGAATGGAGCAAGCAGAAGAAAGGATTTCTGACATTGAAGACAAAGCTTTCAAATGCTCCCAAACTCTCAAAGAGGAAGAGAAATGGAGGGCAAAAACAGATCACTCTCTCAGAGCTCTGGAATAATTAGAAGAAAACCAATATTCGTCTTATGAGGATCCCCAAAAGCTACAAAATGGCTTCATAAGGCACAGAGTCTTTTCTCCAAGAGATTATGAAGGAGAACTTTCCAGATATGCCAAGAGATTCTGAAATTCAGATAGCCAACAGTTTCAGAACTCCAACACGACTCAACCCAAATAAGACATCCCCCAGACACATCATAATCAATTTCACTAAAGTTAATATGAAGGAGAAAATTCTGAAAGCAGCCACACAAAAGAAAACCATCACCTACAAGGACAAGAATATTACAATAACTGCAGATCTCTCTGCTGAAACCTTTCAAGCTAGAAGAGGATGGTCATCGACTTTTAATCCCCTAAAACAAAATAACTTCCAACCCAGGATCCTGTACCCAGCTAAACTGAGTTTTATTTATGATGGAGAAATTAAATGCTTGAATGACATTCACATGTTGAAGAAATTTGCCATAACTAAACCAGCTCTCCAGGATATTCTCAGACCTATCCTCCAAAAAGACCAGCGTAATCCTCCACCACAAAAGTAAATCCACCCAGAAAATTTTGATCAAATTCCAACTTCCACAGTCACAAAAGGATTAAAAATGTCCACCGGACTCTAGAAAGGCTTATCAATCTTCTCAATTAATGTGAATGATTTAAATTGTCCTCTAAAGAGGCACAGGTTGGCTGACTGGATACGAAAACTCAAGCCACATATCTGCTGCATACAAGAATCGCATCTTACATTAAAAGACAAATATAGACTCAAGGTGAAGGGATGGTCCTCTATACTCCAGGCAAATGGAAAGCAAAGAAAAGCAGGCATTGCCATCCTATTTGCAGACACAATAGGCTTTAAACCAACCAAAATAAGGAAGGATAAGGATGGACACTTCATATTTGTTAAAGGTAATACTCAATATGATGAGATTTCAATTATTAATATTTATGCATCCAACCAGAAAGCACCTCAATTTATAAGAGAATCTCTAACAGACATGAGCAACTTGATTTCCTCCAGTTCCATAATAGTTGGAGATTTTAATACCCCTTTAGCAGTGCTGGATAGATCCTCCAAAAAGAAGCTAAGCAAAGAAATTTTAGATTTAAACTCAACCATTCAACATCTGGACTTAACAGACATCTACAGAACATTTCATCCCAACAAAACTGAATACACAGTCTTCTCATCAGCCCACGGAACATTCTACAAAATCGACCACATCCTAGGCCACAAATCTAACCTCAGCAAATTTAGAAAAATAGAAATTATTCCTTGCATCTTCTCAGACCATCATGGAATAAAAGTTGGACTCGATAACAATAGGAACCTGCACACCCAAACAAAAACATGGAAGCTAAACAACCTTATGCTGAAGGATAGATGGGTTATAGATGAGATTAAGAACGAAATCACCAAATTTTTGGAACAAACCAACAATCAAGACATGAATTACCAGAACCTCTGGGATACTGGCAGTCCTAAGAGGGAAATTTATAGCACTGCAAGCCCTCCTCAAGAAAACGGAAAGAGAGGAAGTTAATAACTTAATGGGACATCTCCAGCAACTGGGGAAGGAAGCACACTCCAACCCCAAACCCAGCAGAAGAAAAGAAATAACCAAAATCAGAGCAGAATTAAATGAAATTGAAAACAAAAGAATTATGCAACAGATCAATAAATCCAAAAGTTGGTTTTTTGAAAAGATCAATAAAATAGATAAACCTTTGGCCAACCTAACCAGGAAAAAAAGAGTAAAATCTCTAATCTCATCAGAAATGACAAAGACGAAATAACAACAGACCCCTCAAAAAATCCTTAACGAACACTACGAGAAACTCTACTGACAGAAATATGAAAATCTGAAAGAAATCGACCAATACCTGTAAGTACGCCACCTACCAAGACTTAGCCAGAATGAAGTGGAAATGTTGAACAGGCCTATATCAAGTTCTGAAATGGCATCAACTATACAAAATCTCCCTAAAAAGAGAAGCCCAGGACCAAATGGCTTTATTTCAGAATGCTACCAAACCTTTAAAGAACTAGTACCTATATTACTAAACCTCTTCCAAAATATAGAAAAAGAAGGAATATTACCCGACACATTCTATGAAGGAAACATCACCTTGATCCCCAAACCAGGGAAAGACCCAACAAGAAAAGAAAATTATAGAACAATATCACTGATGAAGATTAATGCTAAAATACTCAATAAGATCCTAACAGAATCCAGCAACACATCAAAAAAATTATACATCATGACCAAGTGGGATTTATCCCAGGGTCTCAAGGCTGGTTCAATATACAGAAATCTATAAATGTAATTCAGCACATAAACAAAAAATAAGGACCATATGATTCTTTCAATTGATGCAGAAAAAGCTTTTGATAATATCCAGCGTCCCTTCATGATCAGAATACTTTAGAAAATTGGTATAGAAGGGACATTTCTTAAACTGATAGAGGCTATCTACAGTAAACCCACAGCCAATATCATATTGAATGGAGTTAAATTGAAATCATTTCCACTTAGATCAGGAACCAAGCAAGGTTGCACATTGTCTCCATTGCTCTTTAACATTGTAATGGAAGTTTTAGCCATTGCAATTAGGGAAGGAAAGGCGATCAAGGGTATCCACATAGGGTCAGAAGAGATCAAACTTTCACTCTTCGCAGATGATATGATTGTACATCTGGAAAACACTAGGGACTCTACTACAAAGCTTTTAGAAGTGATCAAGGAATACAGCAATGTCTCAGGCTACAGAATCAACACCCACAAATCTGTAGTCTTTATATATACCAACAATAACCAAGCCAAAAAAACAGTCAAGGACTCTATTCTTTTCACAGTAGTGTTAAAGAAGATGAAATAGTTGGGAGTATACCTAACAAAGGACGTGAGAGATCTCTACAAGGAGAACTATGAAACTTTAAGAAAAGAAATAGCTGAAGATGTTAACAAATGGAAAAACATACCATGCTTATTGCTGGGAAGAATCAACATTGTTAAAATGTCTATACTACCCAAAGCAATATATAATTTTAATGCAATTTCTATCAAAGCTCCATTGTCGTTTTTTAAAGATCTTGAGAAAATAATGCTTCGTTTTATATGGAATCAGAAAAATCCTCCAATAGTCAAAACATTACTCAGCAATAAACACACAGCAGGAGGAATCACGCTACCAGACCTGAGACTGTGCTATAAATCAATAGTGATCAAAACAGCATGGTACTGGCAAAAAGTAGATGTCTGGAACACAATAGAGAACCAAGAGATGAATCCAGCTACTTACCGTTATTTGATCTTTGACAAGCCAATTAAAAACATTCAGTGGGGAAAAGATTCCCCAAAGATTACCATATTTAACAAATGGTGCTGGGTGAACTGGCTGGCGATCTGTAAGACTGAAACTGGATTCACACCTTTCACCATTAACTAAGATAGACTCTCACTGGATAAAAGATTTAAACTCAAGACATGAAACTATAAAAATACTTGAAGAAAGTGCAGGGAAAACTCTTGAAGTAATCGGCCTGGGTGAATATTTTATGAGGAGGACTCCCCGGGCAATTGAAGCAGAATCAAAAATACACTACTGGGACCTGATCAAACTAAAAAGCTTCTGCACAGCCAAGAACATAGTAAGTAAAGCAAGCAGACAGCCATTAGAATGGGAGAAAATATTTGCAGGTTATGTCTCTGACAAAGGTTTAATAACCAGAATCCACAGAGAACTCAAACGTATTAGCAAGAAAAGAACAAGTGATCCCATCTCAGGCTGGGCCAGGGACTTGAAGAGAAACTTCTCTAAAGAAGACAGATGCACGATCTACAAACGCATGAAAAAAAGCTCATCATCCTTAATCATCAGAGAAATGCAAATCAAAACTACTTTGAGATGTCACCTAACCCCAGTAAGAGTAGCCCACATAACAAAATCCCAAAACCAGAGATGTTGGCGTGGATGTGGAGAAAAGGGCACAATTCTACACTGCTGGTGGGAATGCAAAATAATACATTCCTTCTGGAAGGATGTTTGGAGAATACTTAGAGACCTAAAAATAGATCTGCCATTCGATCCTATAATTCCTTTACTAGGTTTATACCCAGAAGACCAAAAATCACAATATAACAAAGACATCTGTACCAGAATGTTTATTGCAGCCCAATTCATAATTGCTAAGTCATGGAAGAAGCCCAAGTGCCCATTGACCCACGAATGGACTAGCAAATTGTGGTACATGTATACCATGGAATATTATGCAGCCTTAAAGAAAGATGGAGGCTTTACCTCTTTCATGTTTATATGGATGGAGCTGGAACATATTCTTCTTAGCAAAGTATCTCATGAATGGAAGAAAAAGTATCCAATGTACTCAGCCCTACTATGAAGCTAAATTATAGCTTTCACATGAAGGCTGTAACCCAACTATAGCACAAGACTATGGGGAAAGGGCCAAGGAAGGGGAAGGGAGGGAGGAGGTTAGGGTGGAGGGAGAGTAATGGGTGGGGCCACACCTACGGTGCATCTTAGAATGGGTACAGGTGAAACTTACTAAAGGCAGAATACAAATGTCTACATACAATAACTAAGAAAATGCCATGAAGGCTACATTGAACAGTTTGATAAGAATATTTTAGATTGTATATGAAACCAGCACATTGCACTAATGTACACAGCTCTGATTTAACAATAAAAAAAAATAAATAAAAAATGTTAAAATGCAACTTATTATATTAGCGGACAGCTTTTCTCGTTTTTTCCTTCATTTCTCTAGGGGGCTGCTTTTTCGTTCGGGGGGCAATATTTGCATAATTTTGCAGGGCAACCGACTTCTTATCCCTTTGGCATTCCTTCGTGGTGTCTCAGCTTTGCAGCTTTAGGGGAAAATGAACTTTTGATGTGTAGTAAAAATGATAACTGATTTTAATATAAAATAGTGAATGCTGGTGCATCCTCTTGGCAGCATGAAAAATAACGTGTCAGAGAGCATTCATTTTCAAGACCTGAAATGAAGTGGCTTAAGTGATCAACGGAAGCCTTGACAATATAGCAAGTCTTAAGGGGGGGGGCATATGGAGTGGGGAGTAGTGCCTGGAGGGCCGCTAGCATTGAAGAGTCTCCATGAGCTGCGTTAATGCATAACTCAATCTCTTGTTTCTGGGGGAAGGTGTTAGTCAGAGTTTGGTCCTCACGCTGGAGTGCTATCTTCCTGTTCCTCCTTTCTCTGTTAGGAGCTATGGGACTGGAGTCTGGCTATGCTCGATAGCCCAGAAAGAAGGTGAGCTGGCGGGAGAGCCAAAAGCTTAGAATCCCTGTGTAGCTATCAGCACCACTTGGGTATTAAGAGCCACTGTCCCCTGAGTGCCAAACTCCCCTTTAAAAATAAACAACAGGACCTTGACCAAAATGATGCATAGGAAGAATAAGAGAAAGCTGGGAAGTAGTTACATTCCTAGGCTTAGTTTTTACAATCAAAAATACACAGTTTCATGAATTTCTGTCTTTATTTTTTTGAGATAGAGTCTCACTTTATTGCCCTCGGTAGAGTCCTGTGGCATCACAGCTCACAGCAACCTCAAACTCTTGGGCTTCAGTGATTCTCTTGCCTCCGCCTCCCAAGTAGCTGGGACTACAGGCGCCCACCACAACGCCTGGCTATTTTTTTGTTGTCGTCATTGTTTAGCAGGCCTGTGCCGGGTTTGAACTCACCAGCCTTGGTGTATGTGGCCGGTGCCCTAACCAGCACCGAGCCAATTTCTGTCTTTATTATTTCAAATCACTACTCTCCTCTTGCTTTCTTCTTACAGTTTCTTCCCTGTCCTGGTGGCAAAAGGATTTGGGTTCCTGGTGGAGTCACTGTCACATAGTTAAATTGTGTCTTGCCACTGTCACCCTTTTGCTTTGCAAACCTTCGGTGGCTCCTTCCCAGTTGCCCTTGTACCTGGACCCCCAGCTTACCTTTTTTTTTGGTTTTTGGCCGGGGCTGGGTTTGAACCCGCCACCTCCGGCACATGGGACTGGCGCCCTACTCCTTGAGCCACAGGCACTGCCCCCAGCTTACCTTTTTAACGTCATTTTGTTACTGTTGCCTGCAGAATCTCTGTTGTGGTCAGCCAGCCTCCAGGCTGACCTCTCAGTGGGTCCTTGGAGTCCTCACCTTTGTGTTATTCTCAGAAAAGATCCTTTATCTGAAATGCTCTTCTCCCTACCAACCAGCTGTTAGAAGGCGAGGAGCTGGTGTCTGTCCTGCAGTGGAGCGTGACACGTGAAGCTGAGTGAGGAGGCAAATCCAGAGCTGATGGTGGGTCCAAACCCATGTTCATAGCAGCTTCATTCTTTGGTTAACTTGTGTACAAGTTTAATCTGCATATAAATGCATATTCACCATAGATAATCCCCTATATAGGATATATGGTTGGGTTGGGGATTCACTTTTTTTCACCTAACATTTGTGAATATTCCTCTAAATCATTTGTTATTAAATATCTTCTTTTTTTTTTTAAAGCTCAAATCTGTCCCCCCACCCCCCCTTTTTGAATGTGTGATCTGAGGATCCCTGCCTTCAGAATTCCTTGGAGTTCTTGCTTGAAGATTCCTGAGCCCCACATAGACCCAGGGCAGATTCCAGGAGGGGATTGGGACTGGGATTCTGAGGCCCAGGTGCATCATTTTCCCCACTGGCCCCAGGAGTCCAGTGCGAGGGGCTGGCTGTAGCAATTTAGTAGTCTGGCCAGGTTAGGGCAGGGGTAGACTTGGAAGGACTACTGAGGAGAATCTGGATTCTTAAGAGGAGTTGTCTACACAGCCCTGATTACCATGCTAGGAGCTGAACAGGAGGCATCCTTTCCTGCTACCCTCAACCAGTGAATTGGACCCTTTCCGAGGTTCAAGAAAGAATGCTTTCTAGCCCTTGAGTATGCGTTTTATTTTGTGACTGTGTATGTCAGAGCCATGGCTGATGTTCCCCAAGTCTTATTTTGTGTCACTTTCTAAGGCCTGACCTGCAACTTTAGATCGTGTGTTTATTTGATATGACCCAGAGTGGTGTGTGTAAGTGAGGGGGAGAGGGATTCTTGGGAGAAGGGAGTTGTTCCAGCTGCCGAGATCACCCTGTGGGGCCTTCCTGAGGAGCCTCAGCCTCCCCCAGCCTGCAGACCTCCCTGTGCCCGAGACCATTAGCTTCCTTGCCTCTCAAGTTCTGTTCCTGGAAGGTTTCGAGAGCCTGTTGAGACCTGAGCATGGGATGATGGCAACACGCTTAGGAGAGCTTTCACCGGGGAGAAAGAACAGCGGGTGTGAGAATGCTTCTGCAGGACCCTCCGAGGCCTGCATAGATGAGAACCAGGTGGGTGCACAGAAAGTCCTCCCGAGCCACAAACCCGCTCCTCCCTCTGTCCTGGTCTTCCTTGCGTTGCGTGCGTACCTTGCTGATCTGTTCCTTATAAATTGTGTACCATTCTTAGCAGCAGATACCTAGTCCATGAAGTAAGAGATGAATTAGACACAGGAGAGGGAAAGATCCAGCTGAACTGGAATTGAGAAGGAAATTGGCTGGTTTAAAAAAAGTGGTAAAATATACATAACATACACAGTTCCTTGGCATTAAGTACATTCACAGTGTGCATGTGTCAGCACTGTCCATTTCCAGAACTCTTATCATCTTGCAAACTGAAGCTCTGCACCCATTGCGTGTAACTCCCCATTCTCCCCAGCCCCTGGCAGGCGCCTTTGACTTTGTCTCTATGATTTTGACTACTGAGCTGCCTCAGCTAATTGAAATCATACAGTATTTGTTCTTTTGTGTCTGGCTTATGTTTTAAAGTTTCTATTTGTCTATTTTGATCTCTTTAAGCTCAATAGGTAGAAGACATGGACTTTTATCTCCCATGAGGCAGTCATCCTTCTCTCTCCTGCCCCTCTTCGTCATTGCCCAGAGTGACAGGGCTGGTGTCCTGCTGTAGCTAATCCTCTGTTTGGGGTGAGGTGGCAGCTGGGGGCTCCTGAAGTTCGTTGCTTCCAGCTGTTCTCAGGCCTCAGCTATTTCTCTGGAATGATAGCGAACTAGAGTTGCCAGATAAAATATAGGCTGCCCAGTTGAATTTACAATCTCAGATGAAACAATTTTTTATTTTTTTTGAGACAGTGTCATTTGGTCACCCTTGGTAGGGTGCTGTGGTGTCACAGCTCACAGCAACCTCAAATTCTTGGGCTTAAGTGATTCTCTTGCCTCAGCCTCCCAGTAGCTGGGACTATAGGCGTCCGCCACAATGCCCAGCTGTTTTTTGTCATTGTTGTCATTGTTGTTTAGCAGGCCCTGGCTAGGTTCAAACACACCAGCTCCGGTGCATATGGCCAGTACTCTAACTGCTGAGCTACGGGTGCTGAGCCGATGAATAATATTTTTAGTATAAGTATGTTTCAAAGATGGTATGGAAAGAACTTAACACTGAAGAAATGTTGATGGCATATATCTCAAATTCAAATTTAACTGGATATCTTGTATTTTTTAGTCGTTAAATCTGGGCAGTCCAATGGTGAACACAAAAAAGTAGCTTACCTGTTGGAGACTGTGTAGTTGGCTAGAAAGGTCTTTGGAGTATGGGTGGATTTGATGGTATCTGTGTTGGGGGGGGGGAGGTGTGTGGAGAGAGTGATTTGGGTAGAATTTTAAAAACTTTGGTTAGTCCTAAAAGCGGGGTTGGAAGGTAACTGCGTAAACGCCTGCTGATTGCGTCTCCGTGTAGAATGTACCTGCTGATCTGAATGTGACCTGCACACGGCAGGCGCCAAACGTACATGCTGTTTATTCCAGGGTAGGGGCTGGGATGTACCACTGAGTGCTAGCAGGGGTCCCAGGAGGCCGTGTCTGAGGCAGTCCCCAGAGCCAGCTGCGTGTCCTTCCCTGGCCACGGTTTATGCTGCTGACAGACTGAGCCAGCTGCTGGGAGGTGGTTTTATGTAGTGTGAAGAATTGAAACTTGACACCAAGCTTCCCTCTTGTTCCTTCCCATTAAACTGAAAGTCCATTGTCCTCGAATTTATTCTTTTTGGTGTACTTTGAAGCAGCATTCCAAGTGAGAAATCAACAAAAATTCAGCTGGTGCTGAGCGCCTGCCCTGAGTAAGCCAGGCCAGCAGCGTTGAATCCCTTTTTTCTGTTTTTGTGTGACGGTTGCTTTCCCCCTTCCTCCTTGGATGTAGGTTCCTGTGTCTGGTTTGCTTTCTCCCCAGTGTTTTGGAGGATCGAAAATGATGGTATTCAGATTTTGCAAGCGTTGCAAACCCTTCCTGAAGCTGCTGGTGGGTAGGTGGAAGAAACAGTGTCTGGCGCTGTGCTCCACGGGGCGGGCCCACGCCCAGGTGCCCTGGCCCAGCCTGGCTGCTGTGAGTGCTGCCTGCTGAGAGGGCCTGTGTGGCTCCAAGGAGGAGGGTGCCCACGAAGCTCCCCTTAGAGCAGAGGAAGACATGCTCTATTTGGGGTTTTGAAGCCCTAGTAATTTGTGGCTGAGTTTGGCCTTTTTCTTGCCCTAAGGGACTGTGTGATATTTAATGACTCAACCCTGATTGTACTCCGGATGTTCCCTTTCCACTGATCTCAGTTTAGAGAGTAGTCCTCAAGCAAATGTTTGTGTGGGAAGGGAAAGAGGCAGAAAAGGAAGGAAAAGGGGGGCCTTTGGGACCCCTAGAGTGGGCATCAACTGCTTCCTTCGCGTACCAGCAAAGCCAAGCCCTGACCTTCAGTGCCAAGGGCCTTTAGCTTCCGGGATCCCTGGCAAGGCGTGGCTGGTGATGAGTGGTGCCTGGACTCTGTCTCCTACAGGGCTGCGGGTCCTCTGCTGGATTCTCAGCACTTTGGGGAACCAGGTGGGGGCACCCTTATAGGATATGGGACCATGGGATAAAGGCTCAAGTGCCTTTGAGCAAATGCTTCAAGAAGTTGGATGTGTTAGAACTGGCTCCTGTGCCTGCATCACCCTCACAGGTCTCCCTCCAGCTCATCTCCATAGGACTTTACCTTGACACTGGGGTGTGGCAGGAGGGAGGGCTTTGTTTTAGACACTGGAAAGCTGGTTTCTTCGATTCAGCCCTTTAGAGAAGTGGTTTCTTGGGATAAAGGTCCTAGGAGACAGCTTCCAGGGCATTCTTCCCAAAGCCCTGACTTCCTCTGACGGTGGTGGGGGGAAGAGTGGGAAAAAAAGAGATAGACACCAGGCTTGGCACCCGTAGCCCAGTGGTTAGGGCACCAGCCACATACACCGAAGCTGGTGGGTTCGAGCCCGGCCTGGGCCTGCTGAACAATGACAACGGCAACCAAAACATAGCCGGTGTGGTGGGTGCCTATAGTCCCAGCTACTAGGGAGGCTGAGGTAAGAGAATGGCTGAAGCCAAAGAGTTTGAGGTTGCTGTGAGCTGTGATGCCACAGCTCTCTACTGAGGGTGACATAGTGAGACTCCCCCCCACCCCCCAAATAAAAGTAGACACCAGCATCTCCCACTGCCCAGGTCCCTTAACACAGGTTCATTCTTCACGTCTGCTGGGGAGGGGGCAGTGGCTGACAGAATAAAACTTGAGAAATACTTGACATAGGGGTTGTAATGGGGAGTGCAACTGTGTCTGTTGCTAAGCCCAAGAAATTTTAGCAAAGAAGAGAGAAAAATAACTATTTTTAAAGAAAACCATCTTACTCCATTTACTGCTCTTTTTGGAGAGTCTGTCATAGGCAAAGGATTGTGGCACCTGCTGAGAGAAATACTGAAGCAGTGACACCGGGCTCTGCCTGTGGGAGTGTGTGATCAGGTTGGGGGGATGTCACAGGGACCGCAGTGACTCTGGGCTCTGCCTGTGGGAGTGTGTGATCAGGTTGGGGGGATGTCACAGGGACCGCAGTGACTCTGGGCTCTGCCTGTGGGAGTCTGTGATCAGGTTGGAGGGATGTCACAGGGACCGCAGTGACTCTGGGCTGCAAGTGGGAGTGTGTGATCAGGTGGGGAGGGATGTCACAGGGACCGCAGTGACTCCGGGCTCTGCCTGTGGGAGTGTGTGATCAGGTGGGGAGGGATGTCACAGGGACCGCAGTGACTCCGGGCCTCTGTCTGTGGGAGTGTGTGATCAGGTTGAGGGGATGTTACAGGGACAGCAGTGACTCTGGGCTGCCTGTGGGAGTGTGTGATCAGGTTGGGGGGATGTCACAGGGACCTCGGTGACTCCGGGCTCTGCCTGTGGAAGTGTGTGATCAGGTGGGGAGGGATGTCACAGGGACCGCAGTGACTCCGGGCTCTGCCTGTGGGAGTGTGTGATCAGGTGGGGACGGATGTCACAGGGACCGCAGTGACTCCGGGCTCTGCCTGTGGGAGTGTGTGATCAGGTTGGGGGGATGTCACAGGGACCACAGTGACTCTGGGCTGCCTGTGGGAGTGTGTGATCAGGTTGGGGGGATGTCACAGGGACCGCGGTGACTCTGGGCTGCCTGTGGGAGTGTGTGATCAGGTTGGGCGGATGTCACAGGGACCGCAGTGACTCTGGGCTCTGCCTGTGGGAGTGTGTGATCAGGTGGGGAGGGATGTCACAGGGACCGCAGTGACTCCGGGCTCTGCCTGTGGGAGTGTGTGATCAGGTTGGGGGGATGTCACAGGGACCGCAGTGACTCTGGGCTGCCTGTGGGAGTGTGTGATCAGGTGGGGAGGGATGTCACAGGGACCGCAGTGTCTCTGGGCTCTGCCTGTGGGAGTGTGTGATCAGGTGGGGTGGGATGTCACAGGGACCGCAGTGACTCTGGGCTGCCTGTGGGAGTGTGTGATCAGGTTGGGGGGATGTCACAGGGACCGCAGTGACTCTGGGCTGCCTGTGGGAGTGTGTGATCAGGTTGGGCGGATGTCACAGGGACCGCAGTGACTCCGGGCTCTGCCTGTGGGAGTGTGTGATCAGGTTGGGGGGATGTCACAGGGACCGCAGTGACTCTGGGCTGCCTGTGGGAGTGTGTGATCAGGTGGGGAGGGATGTCTCAGGGACAGCAGTGACTCTGGGCTCTGCCTGTGGGAGTGTGTGATCAGGTGGGGAGGGATGTCACAGGGACCGCAGTGACTCTGGGTTGCCTGTGGGAGTGTGTGATCAGGTTGGGGGGATGTCACAGGGACCGCAGTGACTCTGGGCTGCCTGTGGGAGTGTGTGATCAGGTTGGGGGGATGTCACAGGGACCGCAGTGACTCTGGGCTGCCTGTGGGAGTGTGTGATCAGGTTGGGGGGATGTCACAGGGACCGCAGTGACTCTGGGCTGCCTGTGGGAGTGTGTGATCAGGTGGGGAGGGATGTCACAGGGACCGCAGTGACTCCGGGCTCTGCCTGTGGGAGTGTGTGATCAGGTTGGGGGGATGTCACAGGGACCGCAGTGACTCTGGGCTGCCTGTGGGAGTGTGTGATCAGGTTGGGGGGATGTCACAGGGACCGCGGTGACTCTGGGCTGCCTGTGGGAGTGTGTGATCAGGTTGGGGGGATGTCACAGGGACCGCAGTGACTCTGGGCTCTGCCTGTGGGAGTGTGTGATCAGGTGGGGAGGGATGTCACAGGGACCGCAGTGACTCCGGGCTCTGCCTGTGGGAGTGTGTGATCAGGTTGGGGGGATGTCACAGGGACCGCAGTGACTCTGGGCTGCCTGTGGGAGTGTGTGATCAGGTGGGGAGGGATGTCACAGGGACCGCAGTGTCTCTGGGCTCTGCCTGTGGGAGTGTGTGATCAGGTGGGGTGGGATGTCACAGGGACCGCAGTGACTCTGGGCTGCCTGTGGGAGTGTGTGATCAGGTTGGGGGGATGTCACAGGGACCGCAGTGACTCTGGGCTGCCTGTGGGAGTGTGTGATCAGGTTGGGCGGATGTCACAGGGACCGCAGTGACTCCGGGCTCTGCCTGTGGGAGTGTGTGATCAGGTTGGGGGGATGTCACAGGGACCGCAGTGACTCTGGGCTGCCTGTGGGAGTGTGTGATCAGGTGGGGAGGGATGTCTCAGGGACAGCAGTGACTCTGGGCTCTGCCTGTGGGAGTGTGTGATCAGGTGGGGAGGGATGTCACAGGGACCGCAGTGACTCTGGGTTGCCTGTGGGAGTGTGTGATCAGGTTGGGGGGATGTCACAGGGACCGCAGTGACTCTGGGCTGCCTGTGGGAGTGTGTGATCAGGTTGGGGGGATGTCACAGGGACCGCAGTGACTCTGGGCTGCCTGTGGGAGTGTGTGATCAGGTTGGGGGGATGTCACAGGGACCGCAGTGACTCTGGGCTGCCTGTGGGAGTGTGTGATCAGGTGGGGAGGGATGTCACAGGGACCGCAGTGACTCCGGGCTCTGCCTGTGGGAGTGTGTGATCAGGTTGGGGGGATGTCACAGGGACCGCAGTGACTCTGGGCTGCCTGTGGGAGTGTGTGATCAGGTGGGGAGGGATGTCACAGGGACCGCAGTGTCTCTGGGCTCTGCCTGTGGGAGTGTGTGATCAGGTGGGGTGGGATGTCACAGGGACCGCAGTGACTCTGGGCTGGCTGTGGGAGTGTGTGATCAGGTTGGGGGGATGTCACAGGGACCGCAGTGACTCTGGGCTGCCTGTGGGAGTGTGTGATCAGGTGGGGAGGGATGTCTCAGGGACAGCAGTGACTCTGGGCTCTGCCTGTGGGAGTGTGTGATCAGGTGGGGAGGGATGTCACAGGGACCGCAGTGACTCTGGGTTGCCTGTGGGAGTGTGTGATCAGGTTGGGGGGATGTCACAGGGACCGCAGTGACTCTGGGCTGCCTGTGGGAGTGTGTGATCAGGTTGGGGGGATGTCACAGGGACCGCAGTGACTCTGGGCTGCCTGTGGGAGTGTGTGATCAGGTTGGGGGGATGTCACAGGGACCGCAGTGACTCTGGGCTGCCTGTGGGAGTGTGTGATCAGGTGGGGAGGGATGTCACAGGGACCGCAGTGACTCTGGGCTCTGCCTGTGGGAGTGTGTGATCAGGTGGGGAGGGATGTCACAGGGACCGCAGTGATTCCGGGCTGCCTGTGGGAGTGTGTGATCGGGTTGGAGGGATGTCACAGGGACCGCAGTGACTCTGGGATGCCTTTGGGAGTGTGTGATCAGGTGGGGAGGGATGTCACAGGGACCGCAGTGACTCTGGGCTCTGCTTGTGGGAGTGTGTGATCAGGTGGGGAGGGATGTCACAGGGACTGCAGTGACTCTGGGCTGCCTGTGGGAGTGTGTGATCGGGTTGGAGAGATGTCACAGGGACCGCAGTGACTCTGGGCTGCCTGTGGGAGTGTGTGATCAGGTTGGGGGGATGTCACAGGGACCGCAGTGACTCTGGGCTCTGCCTGTGGGAGTGTGTGATCAGGTGGGGAGGGATGTCACAGGACCGCAGTGACTCTGGGCTCTGCCTGTGGGAGTGTGTGATCAGGTGGGGAGGGATGTCAAGGGACCGCAGTGACTCCGGGCTCTGCCTGTGGGAGTGTGTGATCAGGTGGGGATGTCACAGGGACCGCAGTGACTCCGGGCTCTGCCTGTGGGAGTGTGTGATCAGGTGGGGAGGGATGTCACAGGGACCGCAGTGACTCCAGGCTCTGCCTGTGGGAGTGTGTGATCAGGTTGGGGGGATGTCAGAGGGACCGCAGTGACTCTGGGCTGCCTGTGGGAGTGTGTGATCAGGTGGGGAGGGATGTCACAGGGACCGCAGTGACTCTGGGCTGCCTGTGGGAGTGTGTGATCAGGTGGGGAGGGATGTCACAGGGACCGCAGTGACTCTGGGCTGCCTGTGGGAGTGTGTGATCAGGTTGGGGGGATGTCACAGGGACCGCAGTGACTCTGGGCTCTGCCTGTGGGAGTGTGTGATCAGGTGGGGAGGGATGTCACAGGACCGCAGTGACTCTGGGCTCTGCCTGTGGGAGTGTGTGATCAGGTGGGGAGGGATGTCAAGGGACCGCAGTGACTCCGGGCTCTGCCTGTGGGAGTGTGTGATCAGGTGGGGATGTCACAGGGACCGCAGTGACTCCGGGCTCTGCCTGTGGGAGTGTGTGATCAGGTGGGGAGGGATGTCACAGGGACCGCAGTGACTCCAGGCTCTGCCTGTGGGAGTGTGTGATCAGGTTGGGGGGATGTCAGAGGGACCGCAGTGACTCTGGGCTGCCTGTGGGAGTGTGTGATCAGGTGGGGAGGGATGTCACAGGGACCGCAGTGACTCTGGGCTGCCTGTGGGAGTGTGTGATCAGGTGGGGAGGGATGTCACAGGGACCGCAGTGACTCTGGGCTGCCTGTGGGAGTGTGTGATCAGGTTGGGGGGATGTCACAGGGACCGCAGTGACTCTGGGCTCTGCCTGTGGGAGTGTGTGATCAGCTGGGGAGGGATGTCACAGGGACCGCAGTGACTCTGGGCTGCCTGTGGGAGTGTGTGATCAGGTAGGGGATGTCACAGGGACCGCAGTGACTCCGGGCTCTGCCTGTGGGAGTGTGTGATCAGGTTGGGGGATGTCACAGGGACCGCAGTGACTCTGGGCTGCCTGTGGGAGTGTGTGATCAGGTGGGGAGGCATGTCACAGGGACCGCAGTGACTCTGGGCTCTGCCTGTGGGAGTGTGTGATCAGGTTGAGGGGATGTCACAGGGACCGCAGTGACTCTGGGCTCTGCCTGTGGGAGTGTGTGATCAGGTGGGGAGGGATGTCACAGGGACCGCAGTGACTCTGGGCTCTGCCTGTGGGAGTGTGTGATCAGGTGGGGAGGGATGTCACAAGCACCTAGGGGAGGCTTTCCTGGAGCTGCACGTCTGCCGCACCTTGTGGGTCTGTAAGATGTTGGAAAGCCAATGGGAGAGATGGAATGAACAAAGAGAAGGTGGGAAGGGTTAGGCCCAGGGAAGAAAATCAGGACTGTGGCTCTGCACTGGATGGGGAGTGGTTTCTTTTTTTTCTTTTAAAATAACTGGCCTCGTGTCACTTGTGAAGTGTCCACTGACAAACTTTTAAAAAGAGTAACCTCTGCCTCTTGTCCCTGCTCTGGACTTCTGCAGTTACCCCGCGCCGGAGCACCATTCTGGAAGGCTTCCAACAACTCTTCAGTGGCCAAATCTCTGGGCTCGTTCCCAGGATCCCTGCTTCTGGCTGCCCTTCATGGTTCACTGTTCAGCATCCCCAGTGCCCTCTCTCCTTCCTGCTTCTGAGACTCTGGGTGCCTTGACGTCCTCTTCCAGGATTTCCCCTCTGCCATCCCTCCTGACTTCTGCACGCACCTGCCTTCCTGTTCCAGTCTTGGAGCCAGCACCCCTCCTCATGCCCTGTCACCTGTTCCTGTGCCAGGGTTTGACCTTTGACCCTGGCAAGGAATATCCAGCTGATACCGTGCTTTTCCAGACCAGTGTAGTTGGCACCACTCCTGGGGGGTAGGATTTTGTGTGGTGAGCCCTAGAAACAGAACTGAGATTAGTTCTACAAACACCTATGGACCTTGTGGACACAACCCCCTTGGGAAGAAAAATAGCCGCCCCAGATCATCCAGGGAGTACCTGCTTCCTCTCTAGCCTCCCATTTCCAAGGGCTTCATCTCTTGAAAGCTGTGAGTCAGATCTTAAATATCTAAGAAGGCTAAAACCCTTTTTGTCCTTTTTTATAGTCTTGAACTTCTTATATCCCTTGTCTCTTCCTAGCAATTTGACAAAAAGTGAAAAGCATTTCTCTGGCTTTTCTGAGCCGCAGCCCCAGCCGCAGAGGAGGTGAGGGTGCTCTGGAGCAGTTCCTCCCCACAGTTTAAAATGCAGAGCTGGGCCCCAGGGATTTGTGTGTTCTCTGGGTCTATGTCTGTGCAGGCGACTTTGAATTTGACACCCCTGTCACATAGCCAGTGCCTGGAAACCCTGAAATGATTCCTGGTATTCATAATTCACATCGGGTAGGCTTAGGTGGTATTTATAGCACTCCGAGGACAAGTTATTGC
The DNA here is from genome assembly GCF_027406575.1 of Nycticebus coucang. NCBI lineage: Eukaryota > Metazoa > Chordata > Mammalia > Primates > Lorisidae > Nycticebus > Nycticebus coucang. The sequence continues at coordinate 64,814,101 of NC_069785.1, forward strand.
CAGAGGAGGTAGTGACACTTATCAGGGCCCATGGAGGAGACACAGGGCTGAGCAGACTCTTTCTGTGGCTAATTTTAGATTACCAGTGTTGGGGTTGGAATGAGGGCTTATCATATAGTCAGTATACTTTCAGAGGCTCTGATCTTCCTGGGAGACTGCAAGTACAAATGTTTTGTGGCCATTTCTGTACCCTGGGACTTGCAGTCCTGCCCAATGTCTGACTGCCCAGATTCTCCCTGGTCCTGTCCTCTCCTGCTGCCCTCTGGCAGGGAAAAGGGAGTGTAGCGCTCCCGGCTATCCTGACATCGGGTCACAAGCTGTGGGTTTGGGACCCCATGACTCCTCATGCTAATTTTTACAACCTGTGCTAGCTTGGCACACTGTTTAGCTTGCCCATGGCATTGTCTGCTCTTGGGAAAGGGGAATCTCCTTGGGGTATGTGTTACTTTGGGCTGCCATAAGAAAATACAGTGGACTAGGTGGTTTATACAACAGACTTTAATTTTCTTACAGTTCCGGTGGCTGGATGTCTGCTGTCACAGTGCTGGGGTGGCTGAGTTCTGCCCGGGGCTCTCTTCCTGGCCCTCACACAGCTGCTGCTTGCTGTGTCCTCATGTGACAGGCAGAGTGTGCGTGCGCGGCACAGGCAAGCTCTCTGAGGTCTCTTCCTACCCAGGCACTAATGCCATCATGAGGGATCTACTCAGTGATCTAATTATCTCCCAAGGGCCCCCATCTCCAAGGCCATCACATTGGGGTAGGGTCGCAACATATGCATTTTTTTGTGGGGGACAAGTCAGTCCACAGTAGGGTTTCCTGGAGAGTCTTGAGCTGCAGATTCTTTTTTTTTTTTTTTTTTTTTGTGGTTTTTGGCCGGGGCTGGGTTTGAACCTGCCACGTCCGGCATATGGGACCGGCGCCCCACTCCTTGAGCCACAGGCGCCACCTGAGCTGCAGATTCTTTAAGCAGAGGCTGATGACTGCACTGAGGGAGTTGGGCCCCATCTTGCTCTGGGGTCAGGCCTCTGCTGCAGTGAACCAGAGGTATGGGAAATGGAGGGGCAGCGAGTGGCTGGGGTGTGCTAAGTTTTCCACCACTTCCGGGTTCCGCAGCCATGACAGTCTGAGGGACTTGACAAAGGGGAGGAGAGCAGGAATGGGTGTGGGTAGACACATGCCTATGGCTGCATGGGGGCCCACTGGCTGGGGAAGGGGTGCTGGGGGCCAGGTGGAGGGCAAAGCTCCACTCTGCTGGTTGGTATCAGGCATTCCTCTCTTGGGCATCCCACATCCCTCCACTTTGAGCACCTAGAACAAATACTGTGTTTCTTGCGTGTGGGTTGTCATAACTCTAATTACCTTGTATAATCAGCCATGTTTGGAAGATTTGAGATGTTTGGAAGGAACTCTGCCAGAAACGTGGAAAAAGTCCTCCAGTGATAGGGATGTGACAGGTCTGACTGACAATCCCTCACCAACGGTTGTCAGGCCTTGGTGTTGTCCCTTCACTGGGACTTGGAAATTTTCACAAGTTAGCAAGGGAGGCTTTGTTGGCTGGCAGCTCCTGGAGTGGGTCCTCTGTGGCTGTGCACTGGCGTCACTGGTCACAGTGAGTGCTGGCCTGGCGAGCGGGGACAAAGCTTGGTCTTGCGCTGGGCCTTCTTCCAGTTTCTCAGTATGGAGGGGTGGGCCGGGTCACCCTGCCTCTCTCCTGATTCCTTGGAATGGGTTTCAGAAATAGTGTGTTGGAGATCTTTCTAACACTAGGGGCCTGGCTCCCATTCGTCTTTCTGAGCTGGGCCTGGGGAAACATAGACACATTGATTCATCGTCAATAAAGAGATGTATCTGGTTGGTTGCACCTTTGCTAGAACCATTCCTCCTTGCCTACGAGGAAGAGGGGTTCTACTTGAAGATACTCAGTGAGAAACTTGAGGATGATGCAGGGTTCGAGTGGGACTGTGTCATCCACGTGCCCCAACCTACCCAACCAGTGTTTCCTCCCTTCTGCACCCCTCTTCTCCTCTGCCCCCTTCTCTCTGGCGACTAGAAGACCTAAGGTGGGGAGGCCGTAGTGGTTAAACCATTGTCGCAGGGCTCTGAGGTTTACGTGGTGCCAGCTATATTTGGAAAGCAACGGATTCTGAATTAAGTAAAATGGAATTCCATGTATCTGACCTTTCCACCTCACGGGGCACCAATATACATGGGATGACAAAACATGAATGCACTTTGAAAAGGGTGATATATTTTATAAATCAGTAACTCTATGCCTTTCTACTGTTCCTCAAGCCCTGAATATTCTATGACATCAGTTTATAATGGAGAAAAGTTGACTAGAGTTTGAGGTGGGAACATGGGTGTGTGTGTGAATGTGGGTAAACAGACATGCACAGGTGTGCGGGCAGGGCGGGTCTGAAGGTCTGTGTTTTGGGTTGACAGACGGTCATGCAGCCGGCACTCGTCGTCTGGGCCCTAGAGTGCTAAAGAACATGCCAAGGTGTGTTAACTCTGGGCTAGGGCTTTATGGATATCCTGGGGCAGGCTAGGGTTTATTTAATATTATTATTTTTCGTAGACACAGAGACTCACTTTATGGCCCTCGGTAGAGTGCCGTGGCCTCACACAGCTCACAGCAACCTCCAACTCCTGGGCTTAAGCAATTCTCTTGCCTCAGCCTCCCGAGCAGCTGGGACTACAGGCGCCGCCACAACACCTGGCTATTTTTGGTTGCAGTTTGGCCGAGGCCGGGTTTGAACCCGCCACCCTCGGTATATAGGGCCTGCGCCTTAGCGACTGAGCCACAGGCGCCGCCCCTATTATTATTTTTTTTAATCTCTCCTTTCTGTGATTTTGTTTTAGGGGCTTGTTCTTCTGGTCATAGTTGGTTTGGGGCCATTTAGCTGTCCCAAGTTTTAAGTCCTGGACTGAGCCAAGAAGCCATTGCTTTGTTACTTGAGTGTGTGTGTGTGTGTGTGTGTGCACGCGTGCATATGTGCTTGGGTGTCTTTTTCTCCCCCTGCCTCAGAGGACTTTCCCCTGTATGATCAATTTTCACGAAACAATTTAAAAAGAGGAAAATACTAGAAAGAAGCAGCAAATGACCCAGGTTGTTATTTTCTCCCTCTGCCGTGACCCAGGACTCAGGACCTCAGCTCAGTTGTCACTTCAGATGCCTGCCCAGGTGCTGTGCTGGCTTCAGGCGGTTACTTTCCTACCACCTGTTTTCATTTAAAGTTACTAATAATAATCAGGACCCAGGCTTGTCTTTCTGGGATGGCAAAGCAGAAGAGGACAGCAGCAGACAGCTATGTGTCCTGGCAGGTTTCGCCTTTGGGAAGCATTTGATGTGTTCAAACCCCACCTGAGTAACTAGCTACACAGCCCAGCCGGCCAGGTGCAAAGATCAAGTGTTGCATAGCACTCACGCAGGGGCATGCTCAATGTCCCATTCTAGTCCTGTGACAGAAGAGTCTTTATAGCCGGCTCTTTTAAGAAAAAAAAAAAAAAAAAGGATTTTATGTTTCAGACAGTGTTTAATTTGAAAAAAAGTTTTGTTGAAATAGAACAGAGAAAAATACACAAGTAGTAAATGACAACTTGATGAATTTTCACAAACTGGACACGCCTGGCAACCCGCACCTAGCTCAAGAGAGAGAACATGACCAGGACTTCAGAAGTGTCCTGATGACCCTGTGACTGCATCCCCTCCCCTTGGTTAGGATCCTGACTGACGTTTGCCTGTTTTCAAACTTTATATAAACAGACTTAGGAAGTATGTCCTTGTTTCTGGTTGTTTTGGTTCAGCATGTTCAGTAGCTCTGTCTGCACTGTTGTCTGAGTTGTAGGTCTGTCATTCTCCACGTCGTCTGATACTCATTCATATTACCTATATTCTTCCGTATGTGGGTACGCGGCTCTAGATGAGGCTGATGGGAGTACCATCAGCCTTTTAGCTGGGTTTCTACCTAGCCGTAGTGTTTAGGTATGTTTGCTTTGCTCTTCCTGGTGCATTCATTCATTGAGTAAATAGTTTCTGAGTGTCTGATGTGGGCAGAACTCTGTCTCAGGCCCAGTGGTGACAGTAGGACAGGACAAGCAAGGCCCATCGGGGGAGAGGGGCACCGTTTTGTGTGGGTCTCTGAGACTTGAGGAAGAGAGCCCGCCAGCCAGGTAGAAGGCACCCTCCTGCAGGGGAAGTGCGTGTGCAGGAGCGCTGATGGAAACTGCTGCTGGCTCCAGTGGCCTCATCAGCACAGCGAGGTCTGAGTGTTGGCTAGACCCTATCCAAGCTGATGAGGTAATGGCCTGAGACATTTAACATTTCTTTGTAGGAGTCGAGAGGAAGGGCTTTATCTTTTTATGCTTTTTAAACAAACTAAACGATAGAAGAAGGGGCAGCACAGTGGGTTGTTGCACAATGGATTGAACCCCCCAGGAGAGGACCAGATGCTATGCCCCAAGGACTGTGCTCTGTGCTGTCCACAGCTGGCCTCTGGCCTGGGTCTACTGAAAGGCTTGTGGGCTGTCCACTTGAGGGAGTTGGCTGACATGTTGTTAGGGCCATCTGTTTTGGAAACTCCTTGGGTTCCTGGTTTTTAGCCAGTGACTCATCTTCCCTGGACCCTGAGGGTCCAGGTTCTCAGGCTGGGAGTGTGGGAGGCATGTTAGAGCCTCAGGGGTGGAGGGAAGGCTGCTTAGCCTGGGATCCCTGCTTTAGGAGAAGAGTGGAGTGGTGCTGCCCAAAGAATGAGGAGGGATCTTAGAGGAGGAAACGGCTTGGAGGCTATGGGTGTGGCTCTTGCCAGCCAGTCCAGGCCTCCCTTCCAGAACTATCAGATGGAAAGCCAGCTCAGAGTGAGGCTCTGATGGGAATGGAAACCACGTGTGGGCTGCACAGCATCCTCTGATTTCTCCTTTCCCTCTTGCATTGCCTGGTGTCTCATCTTTAATTAAAATGCCCTTGTTAGGAAATTTTCTAGCTCTGGTGCAAATCTGTCCTGACCACAGAGCTGCCACCCCCATGAGGAGGAGGATGTGGAAGGAGACACTAAAACAACTGCAGACTCCCTAGAAGTGGCTGTTGGTCCTGCAGGCTGGCTGAGGGCTGGCTGGAGTACTTACCTTCAGGATGGGCGTGCCTCTAGCCTCTCCTCCAGCCCCATGTCTCTGGCAGCCCTTTTCTGAACTTCAATTGATGTTTTTCTAGTGTTATCTTTTCACCCTCCAATTTTATTAGTAAGAAGATAAAAGCTTCTTCTGTCTTTAATAAACGTCTTGAAACGATCCCTGTCAGGGAGCAAGGCTGCAGCCACCTACTGACTTCCCCTCGCTCTGCCCCCTGCCTCTGATAGCCGAGGAGGAATCGTGTGGTGGACTCCAGTGTTCTTCCATCCACCCTTCAAAAGTCAGACTGCAGTGCCGTTGTTAAATGTATAAGTCTTTATTTCCTCATTTCTTTTTTTCTTTTTGAGACGGTTCACTCTGTTGCCCTGGGTACAGTGCCATGGTATCCTAATAGCTCACAGTAACCTCAGTCTCCTGGGCTCAAGAGATCCTCTTGTCTCAGCCTCCCTAATGGCTGGGACTACAGTCAGCCACCACAATGCTTGGTTAGTTTTTCTATTTTTAGAAGAGATGGAGTTTCACTCTTGCTTAGGCTGGGCTTGAACTTGTGAGCGCAAGCAATCCACCTGCTTCAGCCTCCCAGATGATTTATTTCTTTATTTCACTTCACTTTCCATATTAATTCACACATACAAGCTAAGTTTGATTCTAGGGGGAGTCTAGTTACCAGGAAGGTACCTTTTTTTCCCTTGTCACGTTTTGTTAATGTGACTTGACTATATTCTAAGAGTTAATCTGGCACCTGATATGTAAGATGCAATTAGTTAAAAGTGTTCTTCAGTTTGCTAGGCTACCCAGATACTTTTGTTGCAATTAAATAATTAAAACTTTGGTGTTGTGGGAGGGGGGACTTTTATTCGTGTTCATGTTAGCAGCCAACCATTCCATGGAGCATTCTTGCAATGCTCATTTTAAATGCAAATTCTTTGCACAGTTAGGAGGAAAATGAAATGGTTCTGGCTGCCAGCACTCACTCTGCATTTTTGCCATTCCTCCCGATGGCCAAGGGGAGGGCTCATGACTAAATCCCTCAGCATCTTTATTATGATTTGGGATTTGTACTTGCTGAGTGGAAGCCTTGGCCCCAGGCTGTTAACCCGCTGTTGCCCACTGTCAGCACGTGGGTGCCTGTGTGATTACTTGGAGATTTTCCACTAGTCATTTTAGCCTTTCCTCAAATAGTCTTTGGATATCTTTTCTCATTTGCTTTTTGGATGATGCATGTATTGGGAAACTTGTGGTGTGAGGTTTTTGGTTTTGTTTTGTTTTTTAAGGCAAATGAAACGTACTAAGCCCTTTAACTCTTCTACTTAGCAGCAACATTATGTGCTGTTTCCTTTTAGCCTTGGAAGGTTCCTCTGCTTCCCTCTTCTCTGGGAGAGTCCTCTCACCTTCCCCTCAGCTTTGCGCCCTGTCCCAGCCGCCTGGAGAATCCTTGGCCTCATGCACAAGATAACAGAGACCTGTATGGAGTGGCTGGGGAAGTGGCCTAGTCTCTTCAGCTCTTTCAGAGAGAGGGAATGTGATGATGAGCTTACAGAAGCAGCTGGAAACACATTAATGCCCTCCCCAAGTCAGGCCAGTATACATTCCTTTTCCGGGAAGTGAGAATTTTACTTGTAAAACAGCTCCTGTCATCTGAGGCTGCACGTAGAGGGCTTAGCTCAGCTAAGTTGCTGTCTTCTGTAGAGCTGTGCATGTAGCTGGAGCCAGTAGCGGGCTAGCTAGGTTCTGGGAATGGCAAGGTGGTAGCATATTTTCTCTATCCACAAAACAATGGCTTAATGCTAAGTCTGTCCTCTAAAGCTGGAGTGGTGGCCTGATTTTATGGTTGCTAAGTATTATGAAAACACAAAATCCTTATACATACATTGAATGCAGTTGCAGCCCTGCTGTTTTCTTTTCTTTTTATTTTTTTTTTGTAAATTTGGGTTGTTTTCTTTTCTGGTTGTGCATTTTTGCAAAGAGCATAGAATTGGAAATGAAGTTTCCGTGTTTGTCCGTTAGTTTGTTGCTGGAACAGAACCGTAGGGTTTTAGAGTAGAAAGGAGATCATGGCGTCTAGGAGCTCTCTGCATCTTGTTTCTGTGAACTGGGAGGGCCCTGGAGATGGGCTTGGTGGGTGGTGATATGGAGAAACAAGCTGCTTTCAGCATCACTCCCCTTTCTGGTGGAAATGTGGTAGGACTTGGAGAGAACTGGTGGGTAGTGCCCTATAGTATCAGGGGCATTAATGATGAGAGGCAGTTGATTAAGGGGCAGAGAGCCCCGTTAATGGGAGCAGCCATACCTTTTTAAGCCTTTGAGAGTTGAGGGTTGAACTTAGTTTAGGGCAGTGTTTTTCACCCTTTTTTATCTCACGCACATTTGAGCTATAGTTAAATTTCTGTGGCATACTGATTTTGCTCAAAAAAAAAAGTTAAAAAAAAAAAGGAGATACTTATATTGTGCTTTGAACTTCTTCCAAAAATAATTAATGATCTTTAAAAATTTTCATGGCACACCCTAGGATCCTCTCATGGCATACAGATTGCAAAACCTTTGGAATAGGCCAATGTCTTTGGTGCCTGACAGTGAGCCAGAGACCCAGGAAAGTATCAGAGTATGTCCAGTCCAAGCTGCCTTCAGGGGACTCATAATTTTGCTGTAATCTTCTTTTTGTGAGAGTCTTACTTGGTCACTCTCGGTAGAGTGCTGTGAAATCTTAGCTCACAGCAACTTCAAACTCTTGGGTTCAAGCAAGTCTTTGCCTCAGCCTCCCAAGTAGCTGGGACTATAGGCACCCACCACAACTCCTGGCTATTTTTTTTTTTTTTTTTTTTGAGAATGGGGGGTTTTCTCTGGCTCAGGCTGGTCTCTAACTCATGGGCTCAGGAGATCCACCTGCTTCGGCCTCCCAAGTGCTGAGATTATAGGTGTGAGCCACCTCACCCGGCCTGCTGTAATCTTCTTTCTGGTTCCTGTATTTTAGGGTTTCTCAACCATCAGCTGTATTGGCAATTCGAGCTGGGTGATCCTTTGTGGGAAGGGGCCATCCTGTGTACCATAGAGTGATTAGTGGCATCCCTGGCCCTACGCACTCGATGCCGGTAGCCCACCTGTCCTCTACCCCCTTTCAGGTGTGACAGCCAAAGACGTCTGCAGACACTGCCAAATGTTCCTGAGGGGAATGTTGCTCTTTGTTGAGAACTGTTGCTTTAGATGTGTAATGCCCCTTGGAATTTGTAAAGACAACTTTTATGTTAGCATGGCCCCTTTCCTTTAGTTAAAACATAAAATGCACAGATATAATATTTCGTATTTACCACAACTCTTACAACATAACACTGGCTCAAAGGCCATTTCTAGAAAAGTGGTCAGCACAGCTCTAACTCAACTATGTTGTGTTTCGGATGACAGTTTTCCCTTGAATAGGGTTGATTTTTGGTTCCACTTTTGGTCTTTAATATTTTATTTTAAAACTTTATTTACTTATTTTTTGCGGTTTTTGGCTGGGGCTGGGTTTGAACCCTGCCACCTCCAGCATATGGGGCCAGCGCCCTACTCCAGTGAGCCACAGGCACTGCCCATTTATTTATTTTTTTAGAGACAAAACCTTGCTCCATTATCCAGGCTGGAGTACAGTGGTGTGTTCATAGCTCACTGCAACCTCTAACTCCTGGGCTTGAGCTGGGACTACAGGAGTGCAGCAATGGAACTGGCTTTTTAATTTTTACTTTTGTTTTGGTAGAGACAGGGTCTTGCTATGTTGCCCAGGCTGATCTCAGGCTCCTGCCCTCCAGTGGTCCTCCTGCCTTGGCTTCTCAAAGTGCTGGGATTATGGATGTGAGCCACTGCACCTGGCCAAATTTTCGGTTTTAAATGCTGATGGTACTGGCTCCTTTGACTTGTCTCCATTAATTAACTTGTCTCCAGCTTGTACTTTTAATTTTCGCAAATAGGTATGAAAGGGGACAAAGTGCCCAGTGGGTGGGGAAGAAGTAAATATATTCCCAAGGCCAAGGAGGTTTTGGCACTCTGAAAACTAGTGAAGAATCAGGCCTGAATTTTGTGACGCCTGCATCAAGCTTACAGGATGCCACTCACTAACTAGAACCTAGCTGAATAGAGAGTAGACGTGTAGGCAGATTTTGATGTGGGCTGATGAGTTAAGGGCTGGCTGTGTGTGGGGCCCTGTGAACTAGATGGACGTGAAGGGGCAGAGAGCTCCAGACTAAGATTTGGGAGACCCAGGTTCTATACCCAGGCCTGCTTTTAAGTCTCTTGGTCAAGTCAGTGAACATATTTGGACAATAGGTTACTTGTCTGTAGGAAGAAGAACAGAGACAAAATTCCTGCTTCTCAGACAGCAGTGAAGTGCTGAATGGTGAGTCTGGATGTCTGAAACCAGGAGAAATCTTAGGCATCTTATTGGAGCCTTAATTTTACTCAGGCAATTTGGAAGACAAAAAACAATATTTTAGTATGACAGTGAGCACGTGCGTAGTAATTGCAAAATTTGCATGATGGGAATGTAAGCTAGAACACAGAACTTCTTAAATTAAATGCAAGAAGCTTCAAGCTTGCTGTGAATGGCTTGACCAACCTGGTCAGTACTCAGTGACTTCTGGCCAGAGAGTTGATTGTCCTGAGCTGCCAGATTTCCAAAGTTCCCGCTGCATCCAGACTTTCTGGTTGGAGCAGAAAATACATCTTTGTTGTAGAATTTTTAGTAAATCCACACATCTATCACCAGGGCCTTAGAAAGAATGAACCACAATAATACTAGCCTTTAAAAATCCAGGCACTTTAAGTTTTCCTTCCCTCCTATTGGTGTAAATTGGATAGTTTTTGGCTTCTGTTCTGGAATGTGAGGCCGTAACTGAAGCTGAAAAGAAGACAGGCCTGGTGTTGGTGTGGCACCCTCAGGGTTTAAGCATTGCTATCTGTGAGTTCCCCTAATCTAGGAAACGTGTCAGAAGATGTGGATTTAAACTTCCCTGAAATGCCTGTAACAGAATGATCACCAGGGGTTTTGCACGCAGGGTCCATGTGAAAGTTAAACCACTGACAGCCCCTAACAGCTGGGATTTACTTATCTCCAGAGAGTTAGGATGTTAAGCTACCACTCTATCCAATTTTCTGAAACTTTTTAACATTACAAAGGAGTTCACATTCTTCATGATTCTTTAGAAAATAATGTCAAAGCCTTCAGACAAGGAGACTTACTCCATGCTGCCTGTATTCTTAAGAGAAATAAGGCTGGGGCCTGGCAGGCAAGCAAAAGAACACCAATGAATAAAGAAATTGTCCAGAAAATGGCTGCTGTAACCATTTGTCAACAATTTACCTCCTACAAGACAACCTTGCTATGTGACGTAATAAAGATAATTTATAATGTTTTCATGAAGGCAGGAGTAGGTGGTAGTGGGGTTTTTGTCTTTTCTTGGCATGTAATTGAAACAGCTTGGACTAAATGAAAAACATTTGTGCATTGGAAAAAATATCCCAGAGACTCCTTGACTGGGGTCAAATATTGCTTCCTTATTTAAAGCATGTAAGCAGACTTCTCATCTGAGATTGTTGCCATTTCTGAATGTTCATAAGCACATGCCTTTTCTGACTTAGGGAACAGCCTAAATTCTAGACCATGTAACACAATCAGAAGAGAAAGTATGTGAGTTGATCGTCTCGAAAGAAATAGGGTAGACTTATAAATTCAATTCCTTTTACAGTACTACTTACCCAGAAGCTGTAAAAAAGAGTGTGTCTGTGTGTTTTGAGGTCACAAGTTTTTTTAATTGGCCCCAGAAGAACCCTGGAGTTTGCAGAGAAAGTCTAGTTCTTTAGGAAATAGAGCTTGAATGGATGGACTAATGTGGTTGAATACTTCGTGTTGGTGGGCAAAGAAGAGCTCTCTCTTTGTTCAGGCTGTTCGGGCTGATGGTTTTACTCTAGACCTGGTTCTCTGAGAGCCACCCACAGCATCCTTGAAGTACTAAGGAACAGTACTGAGGTCGTGCCTAATGAAGGAAATACTTCAGGACAGCGTTTTTCAACCTTTTTTATCTCCTGGCACCCTTGAACCTAGAGTTAAACTTCCACAACACACATTGTGTTGATGAGGAAAAAAAAAAGGAAAAAGAAGAACATACTTGTGCTTTGAATCGTTTTTGAAAATAATTTAATTAATGATCTTCAAAAATTTTCTCAGTGCACTTAAGATCCTGTCACGGCACACCACTGTGCTGTGGTGTGCTGGTTGAAAATGACTGGCTTAGACTCTTATCTTTTTATTTGAGGCGGTCTCACTCTGTTGCCCAGCCTAGAGTACTGTGGTGTCATCATAGCCCACAGCAACTTCGTACTCTTTAGGATCAAGTGACCCTCTCGCCTCAACCTCCTGAATAGTTGAGATGACAGATGCCTGCCATGATGCCTGGCTGATTTTTTTCTATTTTTAGTAGGGATGGGGTCTAGTCTTGAACTCCAGAGTTCAAGGGCTCTACTTGCCCCTGGCCTCCTGGAGTGCTAGGATTACAGGCGTAAGCTACCATGCCCTGGCCTAGACTCTTTCATCTCTTGCTGGGAGTTTCCTCTTTTAGCTAAAGTCTGCAGTTTAAAAAGCGAATGCCACATTAGGAGTACAGAACCTGCTCCTCAGTCTGTCACCTTCAAAACTAAAACATCTCACTGGAGAAAGCCTGCCATCTTTCCAGACAAGACTGGCACTGCTCTTGCGTGTGTGTGTTCAAGCACACAAGGCACTTGGAAGGCCCGCATTCTTCTTGATTGACTCAAAACAATAGCTTTACAGGGAAACCACTGCTAGGAGCTCAGGAAAAGTAAAGGCCTGCCAATTTCAGAAGGACAAAGGGCTTCAGCAGCTAACATGGGAACTCAGTGATCTCATGCCCCTTTCCCACTGCGAATGTGTGTAAGTGGGGTCCTTCTCAAATTCTGAGAACTAGGGCTGACACAGTGTTTCCACCCTACGGGACCCATGCCTGAGGATGGCCAAGCCAGGAAACAGATTCCAGAGGTAGCTCTTTGATGTTTAACCCAGACAAGCTGCTGACCCCAGCTCCTCAGCCAGGGAGAGGCTGAAGCTCTCAGTGAGGAGAGAGACCCTGCCTTGTTCTCAGGCATTAGTCACGACATCCAAGGGTTACTTCCTTTCCATTAAGGGCCAGGACTGAAAGTGGAGGCTCGGATAACAGCCCTAGGGACTCACTCCAGGCCCTTCTTGCACCTCCCCTCACAGGGAGGAATATCTCACACACTCTAGACCTCGGGATGCCCCTGCCTCCAGCTGGTGCTGGGTCAGTGGGAACAGCGTGCCCCTCTGAAGGGGTGGGAGGGGTGCAGGAGCGCTGGGCTGCAGTCCACTTCCTTTGTTTATTACACACCTCAGCACCAGGCACTGTACTGAGGTGCTGGAGAGAAAGCAGGGGGTTCCTTTAATGGTCTAAAAGTTGTGGGGACATCTCGCACACATTGTGCTTTTGATATCCTTGGAGAGAAGCTATAGCAAAACGAAATAAGTATTTCCTTAGTCCTAGGAGCCCCTTTATACGCTAAAAGGTGGCAACAAGTAATTCTGGGACAGGACTGTAGGTAGTCCTTGACACATGGGGCTGAAGGATCCTCTAAGTGACCAACACACAAAAGATGACTCTATTTTGCCTGACTGGTGCAGCATTGGGCTCACAGAACAAACACAACATCTTTGCCACACTTACAGGCTGTGCTGTTTGAAAGAAGCTTCAGGTCACATGTTAAGCTGGGCTGTTTTTGAGATAAGCTGTAACCTACATTACTTCCTGCGGTGGGGTGGCCTGGCCCCAGCCCGTGCCCCATATGCTGCTCCGTTTGCAGGGAAGCCCCTTTCATTGTGTTCTAGAATTGCCTGTTCTCTTGTCTCTCTCAACCCAGAGCTGTTGAGGACAAGGACTGGCCTTTCCTGCTAGAGGCCTGGTCCCCAGGAGTTTTATCGTAAGAGAAGGGTGAGGAGGGGGAAAACAGTCTTTTCAGAGGACCTGGCAGGTAACAGAAGTGAACATTTAACATTTTAGAAGGCAGGAGGGAGAGATTGGACCTTTTCCCCAAGAGCCCAGCATATGATTCAGTGATTGCACATTTCAGGTTTGAAAACTCAGGACTGTGATAATGAACACAAGAAAAAAATGGAGTCTTGCCCAGACCAGGTGCATAGCTGGCTTCCTCCATCAATGTCCAACAGTGGCAGAAAGGGGCGACCAGAGCGGGAGGGGCTCCTTTTCTTCCTTCTCCTGCCTTTCTGCCCTGCTCCCTTCCTTCTCCCTCATGCTTGATTTCCCTGCTGTGTGCAGAATGAGGCTCTGGCTGCTCACCGGACGTGAGGCCTCCATACTTAGCCTCTCTCCTGGTTTCCCTAGACTCAGCTCTCATCCCTGCCTTCCCCCCACACCGACCTTACATCATTCAGTCCCAAGGCCTTGAGTCTGGGATTCTCCTCACCCATGTTGGGGACTTTGTCCTAGTCATGCCCTCCCCATGCCATCTGTCTGGCATAAATCTTCCTTTGCCCCACACCAGATCACATCCCCACTAGCCTCCAAGATGATTTCTTGAGTCCTTCCGATCTTCGTCCCACTCATACCAGAGGGTTCTGCCCTGTGTGCCTATCACCCTCCCTAGCATGAGTTCCTGACAGGAGGGAATGTCACCACGTTTACTTTTGCATCCCAGATAGCATCTGACGACACTGCTGCTGGGTGTGAGGTGCACACTCTCCAAAACTAATGGGCTGAAATGTTGTGTGATGACATGGTGTCAAGTTTCGGCTATTGTAACTTAAACAGAAGACAGCTTTATGTGCTAGTGAGATTATGAAAAAATGTCTTTTTTGGATGACATGCTTGTGCTGAAATTATTAAGAAAGGAGTGTGCTTCCCTTATTTGGTCAAGATAATGATGGTGAACATGGGAAGGGCTAGGGATTGAGACACCCTGACCATGTCTCCAGCCTCTGCCTGTTTTTCTGGCCACTGGATGACTTTACTATTCATTGACGAGCTGAATTCTCCTGAGGGACAGTGGAGTAAGGGTGAGGTACCCGGAGGAGAGGTAAGGAGCCCAGGCCTCTGTGTCCAGCTGAGGAAGAGGGTGGCCCGGTGCTGCTCCTAACTGGGCAGCAGTGCCTGGCTCTTTGCTCCTTTCTCAGCTGCAGGGGAGGTCTTAATGAGACTGTTCCTGATAACAGAACATGCCACGGGAAACAGGCCTGCAGGGAGTGCAGGACCAGTGGGTGTGCAGAAACCCGACACTGGCTGTTCCCAGACTGACTGGCAGCATCGAAGGTCAGCATGGCATGAGCCCAGGGTGCTGGACTGTCCCAGGGCGTGGACTTTTTTAAAAAGGAAAATATATTTATAGATGGTCTCCCTGGGGCTAAAACTTCCAACTATTCCTTGTCAGGCCTCACCCCTTGACATATACTGGGCTCACTTCATAGTATCTGAAATCGAGGCTGTCACTACTCTGAGGATAACTCTTAGGGGGTCCCTGTTACTGACACGATCTTCTTTGTTGTTGTTGTGAATGCTCAATTGTGATATACGTAGAGTATGTGATATGTAGGGATAAAGAGTACAGTGAATACCTGTGGGACAACCACCAGATTAAAATACCTTCCCATCTGGGCAGAGGTGACAAGCATCTCAACTTTGTTTTAACTAATCTTTGCTTTTTAAAATTTGCCTACCTATGTATATGTTCCTGAACAACAAGCACTTTTATCATCACCATTATTTTAGCTTTGAAAAGTTGAGTTCCAAGCACAAACCTAGCTTGAAGTGGAGGGAGCCTATTGAAGTGATGAAGTGAAGGATCCTAGTGGAAGCAAATAGTCCTGAGTGTTGCTAGGTGAAGAGTCGTACTTTTCCCCCATAGGTGTGACAAGAAACCAGTTTCCTCACTGGTCCCTGCCCTCCTTTGTGCCTTAGTAAATGGGAGTTGCCATTCACAAAGGCATTTACAAAGGGGTTGTAGAAAGTTAAGGACTCTGTGTCAAATTAAGCAAAGGTCCTTAAAGTGATATATGTGTACAAAGAGGAATTTCAGGGGGCCGGTGGACCCTCTGATGAAACTGAGTGCATAGTTTTCTCCATGTTCTCCTGTTGGGTGAAAGGGTCTATCATATTCTCAGAGGTGTTTCTGACCCCCTCTGCTCCTTTTTTCCTTCAGGAATAAGGAATAATGTGGACATTGTGGCAGGGTGTTTTAAGTGGACCCTGAGACTGTTGAATATTCTTTGAAATATGTTCAGTTTGGGTCTGAGTCTTCATCGCCTGCTTATGGTCGAGAAGGCCTGACTGTCCTGACTGTTGGAAGGGAAATGAGCAGTGTAAGTTACACCGTGGGCTGTCCAGGGTGGACTCCTGGACATGCTGTGGGTGGTCTAGTAGCCTTTGCATTTTCTCTGAACTCTACATCTCCCTCTCTTGACCAAGAGTAATTAGAATGTAAAATTAGAAAAAAAAATTGGAATGGTTGCTCTAGTTTCAAACAAATGACCTCACTAAATTCTACTCTATACAAAAGAAACCCCAACTTTTGCCCTATAAATGATAATGGACCTTTGGGGAAACAGATCCAAATACGCACTTAGTGAGGGTGGGGGCAGATTTGTTAACTGCCTGCTGAAGCTAACTCCCTAGAAATAGAATACAACCATTGTGACACCAACTTAGTAATTATTTCCTAAGAGATAGGGTATTATAATTTAAATTTATAATGACTGACATTGACTTTTTCAAAGTTGACAAGTAAATTTGGCATAAACCTACTTAATGTGAAGTATTTTCAGTACTGTTCCAAAAGTGTTAGGGAATTTTAGAATTTTCACAAGCTGAAGGACACCTGAGGTTTATTGTCACATTTTCCAGGTGAGTTGACTAAAGGTCTGCAAAGTTGTCATCTGAGGTGGCATTGATGTGTCAGGACCAACAGGGACTAGGGGGAAGGGGCAGCTATTTAGAAGATTATGCTTGAATATATTGTATAATTAGATGAAGATTTAATTTTTTTAAAACCTCTGTAATCAGAAGCCTTGTTTCCTAGAGAGTTAGGATTTTGGTCATCCATTTCATGTTCTGAAATGAAACCTTGACAGTAGTTTTAGCCTCACTAACCTTTGAAATGTACTGATTTCTCTGGTCTCTGAGCATTTTCTGATCTCCAGGGTGTGTAAACCTGATGTACGGAAAAGGAACTTTCTTGCTGTTCTTTAGATCTTATAAATTCAGATTTTTTTTCTTTTTTTTTGGTCTTGAGGGTTCCCCTCAAAAATTTTAGATTTTATTCTCCTGCTCAAATATGAGTAGTTCAGAGTTTTCTTAAATTTTGCTTTTAAAGAAAACCAGGAGTTTCCATTTGGCTGGTGCAAGTCTTTCGGGATTAAAGAGATAGAACTAGAGGAAGGGCTAAGATTTCGGAACCACAGGCTGCTTTTGTCTCTTCTCAGGGAAGAGCCAGACAGGATAAGAATAACATTTGTTTAGAAACTGAGTTTTATTAGAAAAGTAATTTATGGGTAAAATTTAAGCTTTATAGACTTGATTCTTTTTGTGGCTCGCCATCACCCGCTGCTGATTTTAGGCAAGGCCTTGTCTTCTGAGTCTTTGCTCTCCTCATCTGTAACAACAGGGGCTTAAGACCTAAGACGAAGGGCCCTTTGCGGCCATGTGCCTGGGCTCTGTGTGGGGAATTTGCAGAGGGGCTGCTGCTGCCGGTGGCCTGGAGACCTTTCCCAACATTGCAGGCAGAGTGCTTGCCAGCTGTGTAGCTGACAGTACCCTGAGACCATTTCCTTTTGTGTAGCATTGTCTTCTCTGCCCTCTTTGTCCTCTGAACCCCATCAGTGTTGTCCAGCCTTGGGAGCCTGTTGCTCGCCTGCTAATGTGGCTGCCTGCACTGACACATGTCATTTGGTCTTCTCTGCCAGTGCACTGCTGCAGGGTAACATCTGGATGAGGCTCCTGGCCCCTCGGATGCTCGGCTGCCCGCAAGTTCCTGGATCCACTTACTGAAAACTGTGAGTAATCTCCAAGTTTCTACTTTGCAAGTAGCTCATGGCATCTTGGGGTTGGAGAGGCTGTGGCCAGCAGTTATGGAGTCCGGCCAGGTCTGGCTGGTGACTCCGTCCCTTTGCAGCCAGCATCCCTCACGCCCAGCTCCAAGAGCCTGGGGGGTGGCAGCTGGGACTCTGGGCAGGGTCCTTCTATCGCCTCCATTGTCAAAGTGTTTGTGGGGCTTCTGACTCTGTTTCCTTGGAGCTGCTTTCTTCCACCACCAGGGCCAAATCTATGAGTCCTGACTCTGTGCTGGTGTCTTGTTTGCTCCCTCTTTTTGACAGTGCGCCAGCCACTCTGGCCTGTAGAGAAGCACCCTCTTTTATGGTGCCAGACGCAGGCGCCATTTCCTTAGCTCCACATCCTCTTCCCTGGTACATAATGCCCTTTAGAGAGGCTGATCTGACTACCTTTTAAAAATTAGTCTCTCCCACCCCTAAGTAGTCATTCATTCTCTCTCTCTCATCCTTGCTGTGTCTTTCTCTGTACTTACAGCAGGGTAGATCTCCTCAGTTGGTGGACTTTCCATTCATTCATCCATCCATCCATTTGACAAATATTTGTTGTGTATATTTTACTATATGTGCCAGCAGCTAAAAGAGTCAGAGTCTGTGCTGTCAAAGAACTTTCAATCTGCAAAGAAGGAAGAGATGTGGCCACACCTGTAATCCTAGCACTCTGGCAGGCTGAGGCAGGTGAATTGCCTGAGCTCAGGAGTTGGAGACCAGGAACCCTGAGCCAGAGTGAGACTCCATCTCCTCAGATAACCGGGCATGTGGGTAGAGTGTTTTGTTTGAAATACTTCTAGAGAGTGTCACCTGGGCATCTTATTAAAAGCCACAGATCCTGATTCAGTAGGTCTTGGTGAGCCTGAGATTCTGCACTTCTCACAAGATCAGGTGATGTGGCTGCTTCACCTGCTTGGAGGAGCCGGGCTCTGAGGTCCTCAGTGCAAATCAGACTAATCCTGGTGTGTGGCCAGGTGAACTGCCTGAGCGGGGTATCTAAGGCCACAGACACCTGCCGCGTTTCGTCAGCCTTGTGGTCTCCTCCAGCTGCGTGAGACTGAATGGGCTGAGGTGTGAGCCCAGCTGGAAAGTGTGGGAACCGATTACCATTACCTGTATCTGTGGGCTTAACCTCGGCAAGATTGTTGCAGGTTGAGGTTTTACCCGCTGAGTCTTCCCTTAAAGCTGCTTTTCAGATTCATGGAGTGAAATCTTATGGGTCCTCTCTGCAGTGTGCATTCTGTGTAGGTCAGCATTTCAGAAAATAGTGTGGGGGAGAGTTTATTTTGAAGAGCAGATTGAATCAGCCGGGCTCACAGGGCACTTGTAGTGGAGTGTTGAACAAAGACCACATTGGAAGCTGTGGGCTGACTTCAGACACCTTAGCAGGTAGAGAGAGGGTCTGGGGGGAGCAGCAGGAGCGGTCCAGGGCACTGATGTCAAGCAGTGAACCAGCCCCGGGGTTGTGCTTTTGAGACAGGCTCAGCGCTGTTGAGCGGCTGCAGTAGACCCACTCAGAAATGTTTAGTTTTCACGAGCAGCTACATTGATTCTTCACCTGAATAGTTAACAGTTCTAACAGTCCTTGAGGGAGTACTTACAGTGTCCTAGGTGTTGGGAAAAATTCGAGGCATATGTCCTTGTAACTTAACCTTCCCAGAAGCCCAGGAGGCAGGTGCAGCTGCTAATTTACAGAGGAAGAGACAGAGGCCGCCACGTCACACAGCAGGAGTGTGTCAGAGTTGGGGTCCAGCCTGGCCAGTTGACCCTCATGGGCCTTGCCTTTTACCTCCTGCATCATGACTAGAAATGGGATTTTACTGCCAGTGGCAAGGTTGAGTTGCTGATTATTTGCAACTCAGGCTGTTTGTTATTTTTTTTTCCTTTTGACCTACCCCTAGCCTAACCCCCAGATACTGCCCTTCCCTGTATGGCAACTTGAAAAAGTTACTTCTGCGGCACTTAGGCCTGTGAGTAGGGGGAGGGAGTTGGACAGTGTGCAGAAACAACAGGGAAGAGAAAAGGTATGTTCATTTGGAGGCAGACCTCTCTCTCAGGATGGTGAGTATGGTGGCAGATCCCATGCTGGGACGCAGTCCTTGGTGGCTACAGTTAGAAGGTAGCAGTCGAGGGGTCAGGGGCTGCTCTGGTGTGTTCCAAAGACCATTTTCTGGCCACTCCGGGATTTCTGCATTAAAGACAATCTCCCCATGACCTCACTCTGTTTGGGGTTATTTGGTCTATTCTGTATCAGATATGTAGTCTAGTTCCTTAAAGTTTTTTTTCCTCCTTTGTTAGGTTCCTCATTTGTTAGTTTCCTGTATATGAGTAGTTCTGGGCTAGGACACACCACTCACCAAATGCAGAATTAGGTTGAACCCACTTTACCAGGCTTTTGTGGCAACACTTGCATTACAATTCTTAGGTTTTAAGCAGTGGCAGACAGGAACCCTGCTATTACTCTTGGGTTAGAAACTGTTACTAACTCCTTGCCTATACCGCCCTTCTGCCATGTGGGGCACCCATCCAGCGGGATGGAATTGGATCTTAAAAGCAGCTCCTATTGCTGCTTTGGACTTGGAGTGTTGAGCTTGCTTTCCCATGCAATCGAGGCTCTGCAGCTGGTGGGAGCTGGATTCAGTCCCAGATCTGTGGTGTGGAAGCCTTATTTGTGCCTGTAGGCATTTGCCTGTGCCTCAGTTTCTCAGCAGACACCAGTGACTAGGACCCTCTGTTCTCTGGGCCTCTTTCCTCAATTGTAAGAAGAGGGAGAGGGTTTTTACTTTGCCGGGTCGTTTTACATCTATGCTCTTAGACTACTGTGTACTTATCCTGGTCACTCATCCTTTGAAGACTAAGGTGTCCCCTCCAGGCTGGGCATGGTGGCTCTTGCTTGTAATCCTAGCACTTGGGGAGGCCAAGGCAGAAGAATCTCTTGAGGCCAGGAGTTCAGGACTAGTGTGGGCAACATAGCAAGACGCCATCTCAAAAAAAAAACAAAACAAAGCAAAAAAAAAACAGGCATGGTTGTAGGCACCTATAGTCCCAGCTACTCAGGAGGCTGAGGCAGGAGGATTATTTGAGTCCAGGAGTTCTAGACTGGAGTGAGCTATGAAAGCACTACTGTACTCTAGCCCAGGCAATTGATCGGGACACTGTTTGTTTGTTTACTTATTTTTTTGAGACAGTCTTACTGTGTCCCTCTTAGTAGAGTGCTGTGGTGTCACAGCTAACTCACAGCAACCTCAGACTCTTGGGTTTAAGCAATTCTCTTGCCTCAGCCTCCCAAGTAGCTGGGACTACAGGTGCCTGCCACCACGGCCGGCTATTTTTTTATTGCAGTTGTCATTGTTGTTTAGCTGGCCCAGGCTGGGTTCAGACCCACCAGCCTCAGTGTATGTAGCTGGCGCCGTAACCACTGTGCTATAGGCGCCAAGCTTATTCATTTATTTTTTTAAATTCTCCTTCCACTTGTGTCTGGCAGATTCTAACTGAGCCGTTTCTCCTCGTCTGAGCAAACTTCTTTGTCTTTAGACAATGAGTCCCTTGAGGACAGGGTTTATGTTTTATGCTTATGTCCCAGGACCTAGCATTGGACTTTGAGCTCAATAAACATTCCTTAAATCAACCCCACAAAGTTATTTTCTTCTTCCATTTGCTCATCTAAAGCCAGCCTGTGTGAGGAATGATGAGCAGCAGGTGCCGCTGAGGAGCACTTGAGCAAACCCAGGCATGGTAGTGGCAGTCCCATTGGTCTCCTGTAAATTCAAGCTTACCAATGAAAACGCTTGGTAGCTGCTTTTCTGCCTTTTGTGGACTTCAGGACTGAAGACTTCTCTGGGGTCTTCAGTTATCTGGGGCCATGGGAGAGAGCAAGTGGAGTGGAAGATACTGGCTAAGTATCTAAAAAGAGTGTGTTCTTTCCTTTAACACAGGTTTTGTTATTTTTTTAAAAAGTCGTCTTTACAGAATTACAAAAATAATTTTATAACCTGTTATCTTTATTTTAAAGAAAGAGAAGGAAAAGGTTATAAAAAGGGATGAAGCTTCTTCACACTGCTGACCCCTGCAGTGTTTCCAGTCTTTGGGGCTCTGTTGCTCGCATGCCTGCAGGTTGCCAGACCTGGGACTACCAGAATCCTGTCATTGTGCCAAGATGCACCTTTTTTTTTTTTTTTTAAATCACAATGTAATGTAAATTTTAGCCTGTTGGGGACAGAGACACAAGCATTGCCCCTTTCTTGTACAGTGGTAAATAGTGTTCAGGCACTTAACTGTTAGCTTCTTCCTGGCTCTGCCTCAAAGCGGGACTCTCAGTCTTTTCCCCTAGTTCAAAGGTCCCAACCCCAGAGCCAGCATTGCTCACAGGGCAACTGGGGTGGGAGGCACAGAGGATTTTGCCTGCAGCTTATGGCTAAATACCCATAAGTAACCCTCATTCCAGCAAACCTGGGAGTTCTAATCCATTTTATTATTTTATTGCCTTGTCTGAAATTGAGTCTATGATGATATCCAATTATAGTTATTTTCCTCATTGGAGACCCTAAGATGTTTTTCTTCATTAAAAACAAACAAACAAACAAAAAAAAATGAAAAAGCGTAATTTCTAATGAAAGGAATGACTTAACTGAGAACTTACAAGGTTTTCTTTTTTCTCTTCCAGGGACCGTCTTCCTTGAGCTTAAAAACTATATGGTTCCCTGAGCATGAAATTATATGGCTAATCCCATATACTTTTTGTGAGAAGGAAAAATGTTTTCAATGTGGTGCCAAGACTTTGTTACATAAAATCCTTATGACCCTTGATGTGTGAGAAAGTTTTTTTTTTTTTTTTTTTTTTTTTTTTTTTGAGACTGAGTCTCACTGTGGCATCACAGTTCACAGAAACCTTAACCTCTTGGGCTTAAGTGATTCTCTTGCCTCAGCCTCCCAAGTAGCTGGGACTACAGGTGCCCTCCACAATGCCCAGCTATTTTTTAGTTGCAGGTGTCATTGTTGTTTAGCTGGCCCGGGGCCCGTTCGAACCTACAGCCTTAGTGTATGTGCCTAGCACTCTACCCACTGAGCTATGGGCTCCACCAATTTCTTACCTATTTTTTACATGAAGAGTTATGTAACCATTTATTCCTCTGTTCCTAGATATCCCCAGGTTTTATTTATTTATTTTTTTAATTACTGCATTGACCATTTTGTAATGCTTTTTTTATTTTATTTTTTTTTTTTGGCCGGGGCTGGGCCTGAACCCACCACCTCCGGCATATGGGACCGGTGCCCTACTCCTTGAGCCACAGGCACCGCCCGTTGTAATGCTTTTTTTAGACAATTGTGGATAGGTCTATAGAATTTCAAGGTCAAAGGATATGCTGCTTTCAAAATTTACCCTTCAAAAGATGATGTATTAACAGTGTACATCATCAACAACCGTGAGGGCCCTTACTAGCACAGAATATTATTAATCTTTAAAATTTTTTGCCATTTTGAAAGCAAAATAAATACGAAAAGTCTTAAATGGTTGTGTCAGATTTGGGAATTCATTGGGTTTCCAACAAAGTCCTTTAATTAGCAGACTCAGAGGCTGCCAGGATGCCCTTCCTGCTCTTGCGGTTGGTTCAGCCTTAGAGGCCTCCTGGGGCACCTCCCTGGAGGCCCCTCCTTTCTGTACCCTCCTGCTTTTGTTATGCCCCCAGGGTGCTTAGTGCTGATAAGTGCTCAGGAGTGACCCTTTCTTGTTCAGGTATGTATGAGGGGGTGAGGCAAGGGTCCAGCAGAGGCTGCTGCTTATCTGGGACATGGCAGCCTCAGCCTGCCTCTTGCCCACTAAGTCACTGGCTAACCCCAGTGGCCCAGGGGTTCTTGCTCAGAGGGACACTCCTTTGCATGCTTGCTGTGGCCCTTCTGGTCCTCTGCAGCCAGCCGGGGCCTCCCAGGTGCACAAACTTACTCTTTGATGTTTATTGGAAGCACATTTCTCCAAGGTAGAGTCACAGCCCTTCTTTGTCATTCATCAGGCATCCATATCAGATCTTGTATTGGGAACGGGTGATGACAGGATGATAAAGCTGATAAAATTCCCTGTGGGTTAATCTTTGCTGACCTGCCCATTCCCACCAGGCCTCTTCCTTCTTTCTGTGTTGTAGCCACTGCCTTGCCTGGTTCATTCCTATACCAAGGAACAGATTCTATTTTGGGCCAGAACCATTGGTAGGGTGAGTTCTTAGTTTATATGGGTTTTTTTCCTTTAAAAGTGATGTTCCCTATCTCTGCATACATGTCCTGGGCAGCCTGCCTGGTGCGGGCCTCACTTTTAAGTAGGTGGAATGCAAATTAACAAAAGCAGTCGCCGTTCTTTTCTTCTGGGTCTGCCTTGGGCAGCCTTGACCTCCTTCCTTGGAGCTGCTCTTGCAGAGGGCACACACTCTCCAGCTGATGGTAGGACAAAAAAGTGGGGGCTCCAAATAGGTTCCTCTCTGAAATAAACCATCTTGACAAAAGCTGCAAGGCTCGGTATGGGCCTTATTAGTGAGACAGCATAGTTGTCGGGACAGTAGCTGTCTCTTCCAGATGGTTTGTTCAATGGAAATATTTCAATGATAAAAATACCCTCAAACTCCCTTCTGTGAGAACAGGGGCAGTCAGTTAAGTAGCTCCCTGCTGTGTAGTAAGAGCAAGTCACCACACCCCTGGTTTACATTTGGCAGTGTGTTCTTCAGCCAGCTGCATGGCTCCCAGGAGGCGAAAGGGCAGTTGTGGGGAGAAGATGTGAGTAGAAATAGTGGGGAGGTGACCCTTGGACAACAGCTGAATTCCCAGGGCTGGGTTTGAGCCTTGCTGCTGTTGCTGCTGCTTGGGCCTGGAATGGTGAGGATGACTCAGATCTGGAAGGTGGCTGTGGTGATCGGCAGGGTCAGAGGAAGGACGGAAGCCTGTCCAAGGTGGGTGTGGTGGCTGTGGAAAGTTTACTGACAAAAAGGATGCAGCCTAGAGAGCCAAACACCAGTGTCTGGGGCCACTGGGCTCTGCCAATGACTTAGTAACTCTGGCAAATTTTATTTTTGTTACTAAAAAAAGCAATGTTATAGCTCTGGTGACAAGATATCATACAAAACAAGGGCAGATGGTACTAAATAGATTCAGCTGACTTGGAAGTCATTCATTTTGGGAATTAATTATCTTTAGAGACCCTCTGGTCCTGGGGCCATGGTTTTTCCAGTAGTGCCCCAGGAGTTTCTGGAAGGTCAAGAGGGGGAACTCTAGGCTCCACTAACCCCACTTCTCAAAAAAGATGTAAACCTACTCACTTCCGATGGACTAGGGCCTGTGTTAGTAACTCAGTGACTTAACACAGTATGTTATGTTACAATTCTGTAGATTAGAAGTCCAATGTGGGTCTCACTGGGCTGGGATCAAAATGTGAGGAGGACTGCGTTTCTTCTGGAGGCTCCAAGGGAAAAATCCATGTCTTTGCCTTTTCTGGCTTCTAGAGGCTACCTACGTTCCTCAGCTGGTGACTCCATTCCTCCATCTTCACATGCAGCTTTGTGGTGTCTCCCTTTGACCCTTCTTTCATCTTCACATCACGCTTTGACCACCCTGGGGGAGAGCTCTGGGACTACCTTGGGCCCACCTGCATGGCCTCACAGTTCTTAACTGGAGCACGTCTACAAAGTGCATTTTGCCATGTACTGTACCCCATCCACAGGTTCTGGAGCTCAGGACATGGGCATCTTCAAGGAACGTTATTCTGCCTACTGCAGAGTCAGACAAGTGTGGTTTACCAGGCTTGCTGGGGGGTGAGTGGCTGAAGCAGGTCCAAGGATCCAGGTCTGCTGCGGGGTCAGGACCTTGGTCCTTTCTGCTGTTTGCTGCACCCCGTGCTGCCTGGGGGAGTGGTCTGTGTCTCAGGCTGCACGCTTCACTGCAGCCACTTTGTCCCTGGATAAGAGGCTGGTGGGTGGAGTGGGAAGAGGAGACATCACTTCCCACAGGAGGCGGGTATGGGGTCGGAGTGAGTGGCTGTGCTGTAAGAGGTCCACCTTGCTGTGGAATCGTCTATGGTGACATTGTCAAGCCGGACTAAGTGAAGTAGGTGGGGACCTTCCGTCTCCTCCCAGAAGCAGCCCTTGGACCTTTCTCTTTGTACCACCTCTCCCTTATTGAAACCAAGCAAGGTCCTTGGCCTGCACTTGGTTTGGCAACCCCACACCTGAAACTCCTGTTCTGCTGTGCTCCTCGCTGTCTCGCTCAGTGTGTTTTAGGTTCCAATTCTTAGGAGATGAGTTTGGGCCCGGTGTCCATTAGTCTTAGGGTAGAAGAGAGGCATAGTCACCTGCTCAGTAGGTCGGAGGATGGTGACAGGTGAGGTTAATGTAAGCAGCCTGGCCATATTCAATAGATGTTACTGTGGAAACGCTTTGTGCTGATTGAATCTGTGTTTTAAAAGACTTCATTGTGAAATAATTTCAAATTTACAGAAAAATTGCAGTGAGAACTATACAGTGTCACCCAAATCCATCAATTATAAATCCTTTACCACGTTTGCTTTATCTTTCTCCATATCATATAGTCTCTTCGGACATATTCGAAAGCTATATACATTGTGCCCCTTTGCCACTAAGTACTTCAGAATGTCCTTTTGAATAAAGGACACTCCTTTCTCTCTCTCTCTCTTTTTTTTTTTTTTTTTTTTTGAGGCAGAGTCTCAAGTTGTTGCGCTGGGTAGAGTGCCCTGGCATCATAGCTCTCACAGCAACCTCCAGCTCTTGGGCTCAAGCTGTCCTCTTGCATCAGTTTCTTGGGTGTCTCGCTTTTGCTCAGGCTGTTCTCAAACTGGTGAGCTCAAGCAATCCACCTGCCTCGGCCTCCCAGAGTGCTAGGATTCAGGTGTGAGCCACCGTGCCCAGCCTGGGCATTCTTTTTTCATAACCACACTCCAATGAGTAAAAACAGGATATATTATGAATGCTATTGTACGGTATATAGTTCATATCCCAATTTTGCCACTTCATACAATAACTTCCTTTACAGCAGTATGCCTGCTGCTCCAGGATTCCTTGCAGGATTATGCAAATTGTGTACTCAGTTATCTGTTTAGTTTCTTTAATCAAGAACAGTCTCTCTGGCTCAGCGCCTGTAGCTCAGTGAGTAGGGCGCTGGCCACATACACCAAAGCTGGTGGGTTCGAGCCTGGCCCGGGGCCTGCTAAACAACAATGACAACTGCAACCGAAAAATAGCCGGGCATTGTGGTGGGCCCCTGTAGTCCCAGCGACTTGGGAGGCTGAGGCAAGAGAATCGCTTAAGCCCAAGAGTTGGAGGTTGCTGTGAGGCCACGACACTCTACTGAGGGCGAGATAGTCTCAAAAAAAAAAAAGAAAAGTTTCTCTGCTTTTCTTTGATGCTCATGACATTGATATTTTGGTAGCAATTTGGGTTTGTGTGATATTTCCTCACTGTTAGATGCCTCACAATGACTTCTATTTTTGTCAGGAATGCTGCATAAGTGAAGTTTTGTATCCTCAGTACATCAGGAGGCATGTGATATCATTTTGCCCCATTATTAGTGACGTTAGTTTCAGTCCCTTGGTTAATATAGTATTGAATTTGCATAATTTAATCTATCTCTTTTAGAGGAGTTGAGCATTTGAAATCAGGCATTCTCCTCCTGTAAAGTTGTATTTGGTTTGCAAGTGCTTTTTGGATATTGGGTTTCCCTAATGTGGGCATCCCGGCTCTCCGCAGGATGTACCCTTCGGTACAGGTAGAAAGGCTAACGTACTCAGCCTATTGTAAGGAATAAATTGCCTGAGATTTGAACAGGACGTTGTCTCTGCCCTTGTGGCAAAGGTGAGATTCATCCCGGAGGTAGAAGCACAGATGCAGTATTCACCGTGCATTCCTTCTGACTGTTTCTGACTATCCTGGCTGCCTAGGGATTCCTAGGACTGGAAAAGATAGATTAGGACGTGGAGAAGTCTCTTCCTAGCATAAATTTGACAGCTCAGGAACTGCTAATGGAGATGGTCCAGGCTAACGGAGATAGTCCAAGAAAATATCACTGCATTTTCTTCCTTGTAGATCTCTTCTGACATTGGCTTGTGGGGCTAATTCATTTGGTTAGCTCGTGTCATGTGTGCATACCAGGCTAGCCAGGCCCACCGTGACTGCTCATTCACCGACTGTGACTCTCAGGACTCAGGATGCTGCCACGTGGGAAGGCTGGGCTGCATAGAGCTCTGGAAGTTTTCAGTGTGATCACAGCCATATCCTAGATCGGTTCCTCTCAAGCTTCTTGTAGTTCAGTGGCTCTCAACCTTCCTAATGCCGTGAACCTTTAATACAGTCCAAAGGGGTCGCGACCCACAGGTTGAGAACTGCTGTTCATTTTATGAACTGTTTTTGTATGGGGCATTTGATGGTGCTGACCTCTGTACCTGCTGTTCCCACTTGTCATTACAAAAGCAAACACAGTGACCACATGTAGTTTCCTCTAGGATTAATAGACACATTTGTACTTTGTAAAAGGAAATAGAATACGTGATCACAAAAAATGTGCACGGTGGACAACTGTAGATCTTGATGATGCATTCCAAAGCTTGGGGATAGTTAGAGCAGTATGACACAGTACCTGGGTTATTGAAGGAGCATAGTTCCTTGTGGGAGTGAATTGGGAACACCTTTTAGGCTAGAAAGGTCAGCAAAGTCTTAACCATGAAGTGGGACTGAGCTGAGCCAGGGAGAGTCGGGTGAGGATGGGATATGTTGGTTCAGCAAGGGGCAGTGGTTGTAGGCTCACGTGTGGTAACAAAAGCTCATCCTTGCAGACCCTCGGCAGGATCCAGTGGGAGTAGCCTGCGAGTGTCACTGCAAAATGGCCAGAATTTGTGAGAACATCTGAGTAATTATTGAATGATTCCCCAGCATTCCCAATTAAAACGTGTATGAAACCAGTCTTCCAAAGTCTGTCTGATGAAACATAAATGGAAAAGTCTTTATAATGTAACATTACTGCTTGAGTGATTATTTTCAGAACACAGTGATCAGCCAAATGGCTTCTAATTGATCTCAAAATATTTACTAAGCCTCTCAGTGTGATAGTCTCTACTGCACTGCTGATTTATCCCCGAAAGACAGTAAGAATATTAATGTTCCAAGGCTAATAAGACCCATGTGCTATGAATGGTTAAAGATATAAACACAAAGTGTGCAACTCCATGATGGACATAATAATGTCCACAGGCCTCCTCACGTCTCTTCTTCACTTGAAGATGCCAAAGGACTATTGTAGTGAGTCTGTGAAGAACCAAATGGGTCCCACATCATGGTCAGGTGCAACTTCTCAAACCTGGTACAAGCATATTGAGTTCCGGTTAATTAAACGATTTATCTCGGAGGCACGCTTCAAAATAACACGGTGTGAGTCTTCAGTCCTTAGAAATATTTCCTGAAACTTTTTACATAGCCATTAGTAACTGAGAACTTATAATTCCTGGGTCCTGACTTTATTTTTTGACACGCTCCTCCTTCCCACCACCCTGCCCCCAGGGCACCAAATACCTTGCTGTGGTACTTTTGAAATATGTCTACAAATCTTTGATTCTCTTTGCTATAAGGAACAGAACCTAAGGAAGGCTCTTCTCCTTGCATGTGGGCTGGACTCAGCAGTGAGTCACTCATGTATAGAATAGAGAGGAAGTGATGGCGTGTGAATACAGAGACAAGTTGTAAAGGTGCTGCGGCTGTCTCCCAAGTTGTGAGGACGCTCAGGCCGCCAGTGGAGAGTGGAGAGTCCTAACCTGTCATTAGCAGCTGTGTGAGTATACAGTCTCAGAAGTGGATCTTCCAGGCTTGGTGAAACCTTCAGATGACCATAGCCCTGCCAGCGACATTCTGGGTGCAGCTAAATGAGAGAGAACCACCTCACTAAGCTGCTCTCAAATTCCTGACTCGCGGAATCTGAGATAATGTTTGTTTTAAGTCACTACATTACGGAGTAATTTGTTGTGCAGCGCCTACAGTAAATAATAGACCTTAGATCGTTAGCAATGATTTTGGCATACTTATAGTCAGACTCATGAGTGTTGGGTCATAATCCATGGGGACGTTACTATTATAAGCATTATTTTGTGGCTTAACTTTTTATAGCAATTGCTAAAGTGATGTATTAACCACCAGCCCCCCTGGTGTTTATTTTAAAGGGACTGTTACTAAGATTAAATTGATTCATGGATTCATTTGTTTTTCATATGTTTTTAAATTTGTTCCGGGCCTTTGTTGATGCTTAGACTTATTTGGGGGGTGGGTTATCTCTGCATGACTTGGGACACATTTGTCCATGTACTCAGAGGAATCGGCAGTGACAACAGACCTTCAGCACATCCCAAAGACAGCTGGAAAAATAAATATGTTTGGGCATATATTCCCAGAGGTGTGGGGCCTGTCCCTGAATTGCAGTAAAAATTATAGGCAGCCTTAGGAAAACTGTATTTGGAGACACTCCGACTTCCCCAAAGAGATGTTCATAATTTAATTCATTATCCTGCATGTTTGGTATTAGCGGAAGCCTCTTGGGATTGTGTGTGTTCTTAATTGTTAAAGATGCCGCTTTCCGGCCCACCCATAGAATTTCTGCACAAGAAAGTTGCTTTGGCCAGGTATACATTAACCACCACCACCACCACCCCCTTTAAAAAACAAACAAAAAAAATTGAGCCCTTTGTGCTTAACATAGAAATAACTTACATGATCTTGCTCGGTCATTACCACCTTAGACTCTTAATAATCTGGCACTTGGAGGCCAGTACCTCAATACCTGTTTTTTGCTAGAGAGGGGAGTCTCTGTCCCTCAGTGGAGAGTGTTTCCTGGGTTCCTTTCCTTGTGAAGGACATTTATTATATAAGTAATACAAGATTACTTATATAATATTTATATAACTCTTCTTTGATTACAAAAATTCTACCATAACAGAATCCACAGAATTCCACAGCAGAAGAATCTTTGTAAAATCTCACATCTCTACTGGTCCTTGGAAGATCGGTCGAGATGGTGGTTTGGAAAGAGTAAAATAGCCTAGGACGAAGATCTGGTCACTCCGAGTTGGTAACATTTCTTGTTTAAGGGGTTGAAGTATTGGGAGGATTGAAAATCCAGAAAAAACGAACTGCATTTTACGCGTGTTCCCTCCCACTGCCTTCGGGGTGCTATGTAGGACATTCGTAGTTGGAGAGCCAGATAATGGGCAATAAATCACGATCTGGGAAGTTGGGTCTCTGAACAGCTGTCAGCCAGCTGCTGTGCTGGAAACTAGGCAAATAGTGGGTGAGTTTTTATCTGATCATCTGAGATTGTGTCTCATCTGTTGAGAATACAGCAGAGCCATATTCTTAGATGATTGTTACACAGGCCTGAGTTCAAATCCTACCTCTTCCCCATGAATGGCTCTGTGACTGTGGGCAGGTTAGGAAGCTTCTGGGTTTCCTCATGTGTTAAATGCTGATGATGTACTCATGCTGAGGATTGTTACAAGGAAGCCCTTAATGGGACCATGCAGCCAGCACATGCCTGGCTCTTGATAGTCACTCAGCGAGTTCCTATCCTCTGCCCCTCTGCCCGCTGTTACGTTGTTATAGTTGCCTATAGTGAGGTTATTATTGGGATATGTCTCCTCTAAGTTTACATTACATAAAGGTCCCCCAAGTCTACACAGCCACTGTCCTTTCACACTTCTCCACCAGAAGCTTGTGGAGCATAGGAAGCTGGTAGGTTAAATCTAATGTCAATAACACTGAATCCCTTTGTCTAAAAGGAGGGAGGATATTGATGATGGGTTTTGGTTTTTTGGTTTTTTAGATCTGTCAAAATTAGGGATGTAGTCTCCCTTTGGGTAGTACTGGGATTATTTTATTCCCAGAAAGACATCTGGGCAGAGGCCAAACAGGAGACAGACCAGTAATCTTCAGATGAACTTTTATCCTCCGGGCTTTCAGTGTCTTCCATTATCTAAATTGTCCTGAGGCCCCTGAGACTGTTTTCCCTCAGAGTTTGGGTGAGCACAGCTGAAGGGGGTGGGGAATTCCCGACAGCCTTCACTCAGGGATGACTTTCCCCAGGCTGAGGCATGGACCCTTGGCAAAATTTAATTACCATCTCTGCTTATGGCTGGACCTCAGCTGGCATGGTCTCTGAGGTTTTAAACAAAAGCGCACACCTCCCCAGCAGTAGATTAGGGAGATGACGATTCAAGCAGGGGATTTGGACATGTTAATTCTCCTTGGAGCAGAGAGCAGATATCTGCCCGGGAAAGGGCTATGCAACCTTATTTAGAAAAATGGCTACACTTTGTTAACCTTTATTCCCTTAAGAAGGAAAAATCGTTACATGGCAGAGGTTCAGGCCCCATGGGGGATTTTCTGGGATCATTCTTCGTTTTAAGTGTCATGTTTCCCCAGATGTGATAAAATTATCAGTAACTTCTAACTTCTCCCTCCCCCACTCTTTTCAGTGGGAAAATGAAATCTTTATCCTTTATTTCTTACATGTCCTAGTGTTACAAGTCAAAGATAAAAGATTTTTTTTTTCTTTTAAATGGATGAGGGAAAAGGCATTCATTTGAAAAGACACTGCTGTGTGCACGCCACTCCCACCATGCCTCAGTTCAGTCCTGGAACGCTGGTTTGCTGATTCAGCTGAGTAGGGACTGGCCAGTTGCATTCAGCCTACTCAGAGCCTCCAAGACTGACTCAGCCATGGAACACTGTTTGCTTCTGTTACTGAGAACTGAATTTTGGGTGAGGGGACCACACCGATGTGGCACTGGAAGATCCAGGGCCAAAGGCAGGTTTTACCTCTGCCAGCTGCATGACTGGGCTCTCTGGACCCTGCGTGTCTTTCCCTGTACTTGAGGTGACACTGTGCAGAGTCTTGCAGGCTCCTGGCTGGGAAACTGATGGACAGGATGTTGTTCATCCTGTTATTTCCAGTCATTTATCTAGTCGTTCATTTCTTTATACAATTACCCTTCTAGGACCCAAGCATAGAGAGATGAACGTGATACATGGTGGCACATGGTAGGAATGGTAAACTGCTGCTTGCCTTTTTTTTTTTTTTTTTCCTTTTTTCCTTAAGTGAGTCCTATATGGTTGAGAAAGCTTTGGCTCTTTCTCCCCAGAGCCTGTCACTAGAGAGGAGGAGCAGAACATGGCCCTGTCTGCTGACCCTGCCTGCGACACTGTGAAACCAATCTTAGGAAAGCCTCTCATGGGAATGGCATTTCCAAGATTAGAGGTCAAGTGAGACTCCTCTGTTGAAAAGTTTTCCTGCCCTCTGTCAGAGCTTACAACTTGGAATGAGAGGGGTAGAAATTGGGAGCAAGAGGAAAGCGGAACAGAATTTGAAGTGTCTTGTTGATTTAAAGAGGGATGTAGGAAAATTTGAAATACTGGTATTTCAACTGGGCCCTGATGTATCACCTATTCCTCCTGGGATAGGTGGAGTAGGTGATAGGGGAAGAGAAGATTAGTACTACTTCCCAGGAGTAATTTCGTGTATAAAAGCCCTGAAGGACCACATTCCACTGATCCCTTTTATTAACAAAATTGTACTTTGCAGCCAGGTGGGGTGTGGCCTTGGAGCCCTTCAGAGGCAGCGCCTGTGGGTAGGGAGCTGCTTAATTGCATGTTGCCTTTCGGCTTCTTTCCAGTCTTTCATTATGGATGACCCCTTATCTGTAATTTCTAGGCCCCCAATTTTTTGTTTCTGTTTTTCTCTTTGCTTTTTATGAAGCTAAACAGATTGTGATTGTGACTGTGATCTAAGTAAGCACTGGCTTTGGAAGGCAATTATAGTGGATGGAAAGGGTCACAGATCCCAGCTTGCTGGCTGTGGCCCCAGGCATCACCGCGGCCAACTTGACCCATCTGGCTAGCTTAGCTGGGCCTCTTCTTCCTGACTGCCTCCCCTCATGCATCTCTGGAAGTGGCTTATCTGTCTTCCTAGGGTGAAGTGTGCCCAGAGAAGACTTACTTGTCTGGAGTTTACAACCCTGGTTACAGTCAGAATCACCTGTACCTTTTAATAAGCAAGTACAAGGAACCCCTTCTCCTACAGATTCAGAGAAGGATTAAAATTCGTGTTGTAAAATTAAAATTTGTAAGAGCCCTGTGTGTGACTAGAATGGCCAGTCAGGAGGGGGGGCTCTAGGGCCTCCTGTCCCTCCTCACCCTTGCTACTCAGTGTGGGCCGTGCCCAGCACTTCTGCATCTCCCGGGACCTGAGCAGGAATGCAGGCTCGCAGGCTCCTGCCCAGCTTCCTGCCCTGGAGGCCCATCGTGTGCCCATTAAGGATGGAGAGGCCCTCCCTGAATATGATCAGTGCTTGACTGTTCCTGGAAATGGAGTATTGACCCTGTCCATTGACACGTTTGGCTTACCAATACCTTTCCTTCTAAGAATCGGGCCAAAATTTGTGTAGATGCAATTTTTTAGGAATTACATTGTGAATCATCTCTTTTGTGGATTGTGACCAATTTTTACTGCTGAGTTGCTTTGCTTTCTGTTGTCCACTACAGGCACAACAATGTGGCTTGTTTAAACAAGCTGGTGACACGAGCCGTGTGCTGTAGGCAAGTCCTAGGATTTGTGTTCCTTGGTTGTAAACATTCTCCTTGCCTCTGTTCCCTGTGTTGGGAGGTGGTGTCTGGTTGTGCCTCCCTCTCCGCAGAGGGAAGCAGTTTCCTCCTCTTAGTGATTGCCCCTTCTATACACGATTGCCAGTGCATTTGCCCCCACGTGTTGGGGTTTTTGTGTTGACATTTCTGACACCCATGGAATGAGGCCTGTTTTTATTCATAGCTGCACTCCTGCACCCCTTAGGGTATACCTAAGATTTAGTAGGGATTCAGTGAACGTTCACTGAGGGAGTGAGTGAACGGGTGTGAGGTGGTGGTGATTGAGAACTCCCAGTGTCCTCTGACTATGGACCAGTCTTTCTCCTTTTCTCCTCATAATACCTGGAGTGGAGGGGGAAAGTCACTTCATTTTCTGTTTGGAACTGTGGTACTTGAATTAAGAAATGTAAGTCTATGAAGGTGAAACACAATCAGGCTAAATGCAGCCAGAGCCCCTTGATTAGATTGTTAGGGTGGCCGTTTAGGTTTGTATTGATTTTTATCGGTACTGCCCTCTGCTCTTCCTGGAACTCCAGCTGTTGCCGCCCCATGGATGCAGGACTCCTGTTTCCATGAAGTGGGAAAAATCCTGTGTCCAGGTCCAGCACTAATTTTGGTTGGTATTTCTTTTTGTGTGTTTGTATTTTTTGAGACAGTCTTGCTCTATTGCTCAGGTTGGAGTACAGTGTTGAACTCCTGGGCTCAAGTGATCCTCCTGAGTAGCTGCCACTACAGGGGTGCACCACCATGCCCAGCTAGCTTTTAAAACATTTTTTGTAGAGATGGGGTCTCTCTGTGTTGCCCAGCCTGACCTCAAACTCCTGGGCTCACTGGGTCCTCCTGCCTTAGCCTCCCAAAGTGCTGGGATTACAGGCATGAGCCACTGTTCTGAAATGGCTTCTCACCCTTCTTCACTAAAGTCATAACCACCTGGCACTGAATTAGCTACACCTTGCCCAGTGATAGAGCCTCATTGCAATATGATTCTTTTTTTCTTGAGGACTTTATGTTGAGAGGCTCTACAGTCAATTTAATATAACTTTAAGGAATTCCTACTTGAGAAGATAAATTTATAGTTGAAACTGTTCAAGAGGAATGATCTGCAGCGCTTGTCTTAAGTTCTTTTTTCTGTGGTGGGGGTTGTAGGTACTTTCCTGTTAAACAGCATCCGGCCTTTCTCTGCTGTTGACCGACCCTGGCCAGTTTTTCATTTGCTATTCTTAAAACTGAGCAAAGGCCGGAGCTTCCTGTCTTAATTGAGAAATATCAAGGATGGAGTTTTATACCTATAAAATATAAGTAAGAATTAGATTTTTTATTTTGACATAAATGTCCTGGTTCTCTACTTGATCAGAACTTGCTTTCTAGGTGTGTTTTGTGTAGGGTTCTTTAGGATTCTGAGAACGGCCCCAAACATTTTGTATAGATTTAGTGCTCAGTACTCTGGAGTTTTACAGCGTTGTTGGCCTCGTGGTGAGCACTCAGTTCCCCTACACTGAACCTACCTGTTTCTCGCCTTCTTCGTCTGCTTGTGATCTAGCTGACGTGCTGGGATCATGCATATGGCCGATAATCAGAGTTCTGAGTCCAGGCAAAAGGACCTGGCTTTCTTAAGGGAGTGTAGTGCTATTGGGACAATCTCTTCCTTTGCCAAAGGATACTTTTTAAAAATATGCTTTGAGGTTGGTTGCTCTGTTCTGGAGAGCAGGGACTACCACGTCTGACCTGGGTCCGAGGATTGATCTCAGGAGTGTGAGGTATATCCAGGTGTCAACTGGTGGGATTTTAGTCCACAAAATTTTTGCTGCTAGGAGATTTTTTTTCCCCCCCTACAGGTTAATTATATCGATGGATAACTAGTTAATCATCATCAATCTGTTAGATTTTTGGGATAGGAGGATCTGTGGAGGATGTGAAAAATTATTAAAGAAGATGTGGTAGAACTATTAAAGAAATTGCCGCCTTCTGAAGGGAGCTGTGTGAGGGTGATTGTTCTTGTTGAAAAGTCACAGTCAGTTGGTAGAATGTGGCAGAGTCTCAGTCATTGATGATTTAAGCGACCAGATGGAGAAGATTGATCCTCGCCATTATACTTACTATGACAGAATTAGATTTGCCATGTGGACTTATAGAAATTTATAGGAATAAATGTGATGACGGGGAAATGTATTTTTTCTAAGGCTGTGTTTATATTTTTAGTCTGTTCTTTCTGCTCCTTGGGATATTACTTATTACAAAACATGGAATAGAGAAATAGCCTGCCTATGGCTTGAAACCAGGCTTCCTAATAAGCAAATGTATTTTGAAATCGTGGAGAGAGGAAGCAGAGCGAACTTGCCACCCAATAAGTGTAGTTTGCCACTCCTTAAATGGTAAAATTTCCTCAAAAATTACAATTCTGATCAGAGTAGGAGGAGTGAATGTCCCAGATGGACGGTGGCCATTGGTGTTTTTTTCCTGTTGAACGTGAATGCAGCAGGGATGTCCTGTCCAGAATAGCTCCGTGGAACTTTAATGGCTGGGGAACAAATATTCATTGTCCCCAACGTGCTCAGTGTATAGGGAGGCATTTTGGCTGGATTCCTTACCGCAAAACAAAAGGACACCTTTGCTGTGGATTGAAAAGTTTAAACTGGGTTCCAGATGGGTCAGGGGGAGTCTGGCCTGCCTTTGGGCTGGTGGTATCCACTCAGAGCTAGGTTTATTGTAGGTTAATCTGAATCCAGGCAAGGGAAGAAAGATTTTGTAAACTACAATTCCTTTAGAAGTGACTGAGAAAGACCCGGATATGTGTTGTGTGAATCTGAAGCCACATCAGTGCCCTCTTGGGTTTGGGCACGATGTGAAATTCCTTCTTGAGGGAGCTCTGTTGGGAAAGGAATTTTTGCCTCAATTGAGTAACTTTTCCCAGCTATTTAATATGCATACTCTTCGGGAGCATTTAAAGATGCAGAAGAATGATCGCATTGTTCAAAGACAATCCACCCAGGCTGCGCTTGGCCTCTCTTCTGAGTGTGCCATAGTCCATATGTCAGCACAGTTCTGTTTGTTTAGAATTTGGTAACCTGAGGAGGCTTGTGGTCTTGCCAGAGCACTTCTGTTCCTCACAAACAGTGCCACTGAAAAACGCATCTTGTGCAAGTTTGGGAGTTTAGAAATACTCTGCTTAAAAATGCAGTGTGCTATGGGGCATGCTATAGACCATCCAGTGAGGACAGGACAAATGGCCTTTCTCAGAAGGCTCAAAGGAACTTGGGACAGGTAAGCCTCCCTCTGTTCATTGTTTAAGAAAAGGAGGGACTTTCATCTCTACCCCTTGCTTCCACTTGGCAGAAGGAAGTGGGTTGGGCCATCTGTTGGCATACTCAAGGCCATACAAGTCCCTTTTGTTCCCCTTCTTCTGGAGCAAGTCACATGTGTCTCTTTGCCTGAATTTCTCAAATGAGCCTCCAGCTGAGGCCAAGGGTAGGACTGGGTGGGTGCCCATGACTGGCCATTGAGGAACCCCCATCCATTTCATCCCTGCTAGATTTGCCACCAAAGGCAGGACCCTCCTGTGGGTTTGCTTGATATCGTTTGTTTTGATTGGCCTTCCACCAATGAAGCCTGCAGTCATCATAAACCAAGGATTAAGGTTTTCCCAAGGCAGAGTTTTTCATTATTCTATCTCTCCCTAAATAGTAAGACCACTTGCTGTGGGGCAGCACATCTGAATTTCAGAAATGACTGACCATCCACACCGAACTTTTGGAAGTTTTTTTTCCAAATTAGGTAGGGTTATACCAGCAGGAATGTAGGGTAGGAGATGATTTCATGCTATGACTAATGACAGCTCACCAATCTTTTCATTTTTTTTTTTTTTATTGTTAAATCATAGCTGTGCACATTAGTGCAGTCAAGGGGTACAATGTGCTGGTTTTATATACAATCTGAAATATTCTCATCAAACTGTTCAACATATCCTTCATGGCATTTTCTTAGTTATTGTATGAAGACATTTGTATTCTGCCTTTAGTAAGTTTCGCCTGTACCCATTCTAAGATGCACCGTAGGTGTGGCCCCACCAATCACCCTCTCTCCCCCTCCCTCTTCCCCTTCCCTCCCCCCTATACTTAGGTTATAACTGGGTTATAGCTTTCATGTGAAAGTCATAAATTAGTTTCATAGTAGGGCTGAGTACATTGGATACTTTTTCTTCCATTCCTGAGATACTTTGCTAAGAATATGTTCCAGCTCCATCCATGTAAACATGAAAGAGGTAAAGTCTCCATCTTTCTTTAAGGCTGCAGAATATTCCATGGTATACATGTACCACAATTTGCTAGTCCATTTGTGGGTTCATGGGCACTTGGGCTCATTTTTTTTTTTTAATGTAATTTTTAAGGATGCAGAAGAATAGAATAAGCTTTGTGACTGACTTTTGAGATGATTATTTCCAAGGTAGAGAACAAATGGCATTATTTCCATGGAGGTCAAATACTAATGCACTGGTTGAAAACCATTTAGGGTGCACTCGGGTGGACACCCCAGTGTCAGTGGTTGGTAGGGAGCACGGCCTGTGCAAAGGCTTCCTGACCTTTTTCTCTTTGTCCTAAGCCTGTGCTGGCCCCAGGGGAGAAAGGGTCACAGGTGGTTTTGCCCTCAAGAATATGCTGTTTTAATGTATGGAATGAAAAGGACTGCTGTAAATTTCCTTACCTGAAAGAAGCTTTACAGAATTTGGGGATTTAATCCCCATGACAAACCTGTCACTTCCTTTGCATTTTCTTTTTAAAACAAAATATGCACTTTTTTTCCCCCCTGGGGAAAGGCACGGAAGCTTGAACTTCACTTGACAGCTTTTCTCAAATGCCTTCAAAACAGGGAGTTGCCAAAAAGCAAAGGCTTGAACTGCTGACTTTCCTTTGAGAGGACATGAGTTTAATTTTTTGGTTTTTAAATTTCCAAGGAGGAAGGATGTTTTTAGGGGACAGCACTAGGCACAGCATCAGCCAGGAGGGTCAGGCTGTGCTACCTGTTGCCCGGTGCCTGGTCCTGGGATAAGTCGCTCTAGGCTCTGGGTGTTGGGTGTACTGTCAGAGCTACGACTGGTGATAAGTGGAGTCGCCTTAAATCACAGATTTCTAGGCAAAAATCAACTGTACTCTTGACTCCAAAGCTGGTTATCACAATTGTATTGATCCATAAAGACTCATGATGTGTTATCTGTTGCTTGGCTATCTGTGGCTCTGGATCCAGGTTTTCAGATGGAATTTGGAAACAGGAACACACAGGCAGGCTGTGAGAACAGGCACTTATGAAAATGCAAGAGAACTTGCATTGTAAAGTTCCCGTGCTAGACGGTCTTGGACCTTGGTTTTCATGTCCTCTCCATCTGCCTCCCTTGTTCTTACAGGTTTAGTAACAACTTTGAGGCTCATCTTTTTCATTTTAGCTGTCACGGAGCCCAGAGACAGGTTGGGGGATAACAATTTTGTGATGCCCAGGAAGTTTGACTTCACAACTCTGTTGGCTGCATTTTCAATCACTACTTTATTAGCTGTCCTCTCTTCTAAGGCCAGGTGTGCTGTACTTCATGGCCTGGCCACTCTGATCCATATCGCCTGGGTTTATGTGGCCTGGTTTTGAATTCTGTTCCTACAGAGTTAAGACTCCCTCTATGGCCATCATTTCTTTTTATAAATTATAAAAGTAATGTGTTCACTGTAGATAACCTTTAAGATGTAGAGAAATAAAAGAGAATAAAAATCACCTACTCAGTGAAACAAATGAACTAACCCTCTTAGGAGCTGGCCCTTAATCCTGTGTCACCGGCAACTAAGATCTGAACTACCTGTCTGTGGACAGCCGGGATCAGCAGTACTTACCTACATCTTTGCGTGTGGTTTGTAATTATTCTGCCCTACACTTGAATCCTCCACTTATTGGAACTTTTAGCACCGACTTCTCTGCTTAACCTAAATGTGCTTTATGTAATACATGGAGAGACTTCTTAAATGATTAGTGACTCACTGCTGCAGTCTCTTAAAGCTTCTTAGGAAAGTGATGCTTTTTTGAGTGGAAAGAAAATCCCAGTGCCTTCCCTGCTTTCCAGCCTGTCCCTTCTGGAAAGTTCCCAGGCATCTTGGTGGCCACGGGTGTACCCTGGGT
Organism: Nycticebus coucang; assembly: GCF_027406575.1. Lineage (NCBI taxonomy): Eukaryota > Metazoa > Chordata > Mammalia > Primates > Lorisidae > Nycticebus > Nycticebus coucang. The sequence continues at coordinate 64,854,139 of NC_069785.1, forward strand.
GTGCCCTTGGCTATGCTCTTTAGCCCTTGAATGGTATGCCTGCCCCATTTTCGCCTCTTCTCCAGCTGTGGCCTTTCTAGAAGGGTTTTTTTCCCCCTTGCTCTGAATTGTTCATCATCTTTTGTTGCTGTTTTCTTTTTCCTCTCTGTGAACCTGTCCGATGTCCTGGAACCTCACTTAGCTTCTGGCAGCAGGTCCTGTAGCTGGGCTCACACGGCTTCTCCGGTTCTTCTCTCCTGAAAGCTCCCTTTGATTCTTAGTTTTTGGTGAGCTGTACAGTATCAAAGATCCAGGCATCTGAGTTAGGGAAAAGATTACCTAGGTTTGGGCTCTGCTTCTTCCCTGCTGCTTGATCTGTGCTTTTTGAGCCTTTATTTTTTCTATCAAGAGAAATCAGTTGCATGTAAGACTTATGAAAGAACTGTGTCAAATTGTAAATTATTTTGCAGATCTGCTGTTTTTCCAGCTGTTCTTCCCTTCTTAACATATAAGGTAGTAGCTCTAGATTTTGTTATTGTTCTTGTTTAATTCTGATAGATCCCTTAAATAAATGGAAAGAGATACCGTGTTTATGGATTGTAAGACTTAATATTGCTCAGATGTCACCTCCCAGAATTGATCTATAGATTAAATACAATCTCATTTAAAATCCCAGAAGGGAAGTATCTGTGTTTTAAGAAATCAATAAGCTGGTTCTAAAATGTGCATGGAAATACAAAGGGCTTACAAGAGCTAAAATGATTTTGGAGAAGAACATAGTTGGAGGGCTTATACTACCTGATTTCAGGCTTTACTATAAGTTACAGAAATCAGGATAGTGTGTTATTGGTATAAGGATAGTCACTTGAGTCCAGAAATAGTGCCACACATACGATCAAGAGGTTTTCATCAAAGGGGGCAAGGTGAGCCAATAAAAATGAGATGAGCTTTTCAACAAGTGATGCTAGAACAGTTAGGTGTCCATGTGGGAAAAAGTGAATCTTGATCCTTACATATACCATATTAAAAATTATTTTGAAATGGATCATAGACTTAAAGTAAAAACTCTGGTGGTTCCAGTAGGCTATTTATTTATTGTAGTCAGCATGAGGGAGGAGCTAGAATGCTAAGAGCTCACAGGGTAACAGGAAGTAGCTGAAGAGTGGGGCTGTGTGAGTGGGAGATGGACACTGCTCTGCTGCTGTCTTTTTTTGAGTAGTAACATTAAAACAAAACACAAAACATGTTCCTTGCTGGCACCTTCAGAACATAGTTTTTGGTTCTCCCATCTTGTTCTCCTTTTCCTTTTATTAGCAACTCTATAGCTCATGCACTAACTCTGGTCTGCATTAATTAAAACCTATTTTGAAATTTACTAGGAAGGGCGGTGCCTGTGGCTCAAGGAGTAGGGTGCTGGCTCCATATACCAGGAGGTGGCAGGTTCAAGCCCGGCCCTGGCCAAAACTGCAAAACAAACAACAACAACAAAAATAAATAAAATTTACTAGGAAATCCTGGGTGTCAAGTTAGTGAGCAAGGAATCCTCCCATTTAGCCAGCATTCTTCCTGTCCTTAGTGTCAGCCCCCTGGAGCCCACCTGCCCTCTAATTGGGGTCGGAGGGTGGGGCCCACAGCTGGTGGGGACAGCCTCACACAGCTCTGTAATTTATCTGGTGGCCCTGGGCTACTTTCAGGACTTCTCAGGACAGTGTAGGCTGTGTGTCCTTTTATGCACAGCACGTTTTATGCACAAGCGTGGGGTAGGTGAGTCTTCAGCCTCCCTCTTCCCCGTGCTCTTGTTAAGGATTGATTTGTGACATCTGTAGGGAGCAAATTAAAGACTTCACAGCTGATATGCAAGGAAGGGTGAAAGAATTCTACCTGAATTTCACCTGCCTCTGGGTGTTGCGGGGGGGTTGTGTGTGTGTGTGTGTGGGGAGAGGAGGGTCCGCCTTTGTGGGTAGCCTGAGCTTGGTTATTGAGGCTAATTACATGATGGCTAAGCCAGTGCCAGGCCTAGGATCATCCCTTCCTTTATTCTATTTATAGAACAGATATCAAGACAACATTTGCTTTTTGGCAGGCATTGCTATAGATGTGGTGAAAACAACTTTGAACAAGGCCTATAAAGATCTCGCCCTCATGGAGTCTACATTCCGGGAGTAAGGGTTTCCTGGGACTTGGCCTCTTGTGTTTTTATCTAAAGCTCAGCCAACTGTGATATCTCCAAGAGGAAAGGACCTCTTTGCCCTCTGAAATCAATTTTGTGTCGCAGGTTCTCAGAGTATGGCAGCGGTTAGAGCATATCATCTGGCGACTGTTTTTGTTAGGGTTTGGGCTACCCTGGGGGAGACTAGACTGTGCCAGAGCAGTTCTGGGTGTGGTGAGGATACTGCCATGGTGCCTTCCAAATGGGAAGTGTCCAGCAAATATTTATTGAGCAAATGGATATCTGCATGAGGTAATCACAGGGTGGTACCACAAACACCGGACTGGATTCCAGCTTTTCAGACTAACATTTTGAATTCCTAGGAACTGCACTGAACCCAGGAGAGATGAGAGCCCTCCTGCTGGGAGACCCTCTGGTTTGTTTCTGGAGCAGTCCTAAATAAAAGCCCTCCCATTGAGGTTGGGAGAGTTTTAACTTGCCAGCGTGTGTGTTTGAAACAAGGGGTATTGTCTTGTGACCTTTCCCTGGGGTCTTGCATACTTTGATATGGCAGAAGCAGGCATTGCTCTGAAGTTATAAATAACTGCGCAGCTTGGGAGTTACACCCTAGGGCCCCCAGTTAGAACAGCTGATTCCACTCTTGTCGTAGAGCAGAAAAACATCTCTTCAAAATCATGTGTGAGCAGAATGGCATTCAAACAGGATATTAATCTTCCCCGAAATTATACCAAGGAAGCGGGTATAATTTACCTTACTCCTCTCCTTTTACTTATTTATTTTTTGCCTAATACTGTATATTTGTTATTTTAGCATATGTAAAATGAATGACAAGATTTTTTTTTGTATTTACTGGTGACAGGCAATTAAATGTCTTCATTTTTTTTTTTTTTAACGTGCAAACACTTGCCGGACTGCAGTTAACTGGTTTAAGATTTAGAAAGGACCTTAAAACCATTTAATATAGTTTTGCCCAAAGATAGGAAGTCGAAAGAAGAAAAATAGGAACAGTATTTTGAAGATCAATTTATTCAGAAAATTGCTTTGTATTAAAAGATTTTGTCTTCTACTTTTTAGGTGTTAAAAAGGTCTGTTTTTAGGGAAATGATGATCTGATGTAGTTTTCTCAAGTACCTTCAAGACAAAGTTGTTTTTTTTTTTTTTTTTTATTGTTGGGGATTCATGGAGGGTACAATAAGCCAGGTTACACTGATTGCAATTGTTAGGTAAAGTCCCTCTTGCTCAAGACAAAGTTTAATCAGCCCAGTTGAAACTCTCAGGGTGGCTCGGTGCCTGTGGCTCAAGCGGCTAAGACGCCAGCCACAAACACCTGAGCTGGCAGGTTCGAGTCCAGCCCGGCCCGCCAAACAACAATGACGGCTGCAACCAAAAAAAAAAAAAAAAGCCGGGCATTGTAGCAAGCTCCTGTAGTCCCAGCTACTTGGGAGGCAGAGGCAGGAGACTCACTTGAGCCCAGGAGTGGGAGGTTGTTGTGAGCTGTGATGCCATGGCACTCTACCCAGGGCGACAGCTTGAGGCTCTGTCTCAAAAAAAAAAAGAAAGAAACTCTCAGGGTGATGCTTGAGTTGCCCTTCTCCCATTTCGGAGTCCCCATCAGGTAATGGTGTTTGCCCTGGGACTGCCCTGTCCCAAGGCTGGTCCTTCTCTGAACAGCTTTGTGTCTGAGGTTGGAGAAGAATTGGTGTTCTGTGGAACTTTCATACTCATAACCGGGCAAGTGCTTGGGAGGCAGAGCATAGGCAGGTGGGGGTAAAACAGGGGTGGGCTTTGGGTCAGCGCTTTGATTTCCGTGGCCAAAGCAGAAATGCCCATGAGCTGGTGTTGGTGCCAAGAGTTAATTACATGGTAATTAAATGCTAAGATGATTGATCAGAGGAATTACATAATTGAAGCATAATAAAATGTGACATGCTTAGTAAGCAATTGAGTTGTCTTCCCAAGGATGTTGGCAGTTCTAGGCAGGAGAAGCTCAGATGTCTTTAGCAAGCTGCTCTTTGCATAGTTTTGCCCTTTTGTCTTCTAAGGAAGATGTATGCGGTGCTAACTTGAAAATAGTCCCACACATTGTACCTGAGAATCATATTCATAGTTGTACATGAAATAGTCTTCATTTTGTAGTACTTTGCATAGTTTTTTTTTGCATCCGGGACATTTACTTCTGTCACTAGTAAAATTTCAAGATGTTCTTTGGTCAAAGATTTTTGGTCTTTTCTATGTGTTAATATATTATTGAGTGGGAAACTGTCTAAGAAGATTAAATTTCCCATAGTAGCTCTCTAAATAAGCTTTAATTGGTATATTTGGTAGAACATACTATTTAATCATGGTGGTAAGTTTAAATATATATTTCCTTGTATGTAAATGAATATTTAAGCCCTATATATCTGTAGTACCCAACCCCTGGGCTGCGGACCAGACTGCTCACCACCACCACCACCACCTGCGCTCTACCTCCTGCTCCCAACCTCCCAGGAAACTGGGTGCCTGGTGCCAAAAAGGTTGTAGGTCTGTGGCCTGGTCTAGGCACTGGGTCATACATTAGGAGGTGAGCAGCAGCTGAGGGAGTGATGCTTCCTTTGTATTTGCAGCTGCTGTTCACTCTCATTGGCATCACCACCTGAGCTCTGCCTCCTGTCCCAGCCTCCCCCGTCTGTGGGAAAATTATCTTCCGTGGAATCAGTCTGTGGGTGCTAAGAAGGCCGGGGGCTGCTGTTATACGTGATTACTGAAGCAAATGTTCTTTTAAAAATAAATGGGAAAGGGCGGCGCCTGTGGCTCAGTCCGTAGGGCGCCGGCCCCATATGCCGAGGGTGGCGGGTTCAAACCCGGCCCCGGCCAAACTGCAACCAAAAAATAGCTGGGCGTTGTGGCGGGCGCCTGTAGTCCCAGCTACTCGGGAGGCTGAGGCAAGAGAATTAATTGCTTAAGCCCAGGAGTTGGAGGTTGCTGTGAGCTGTGTGATGTCATGGGACTCTACCCAGGGCCATAAAGTAAGACTCTGTCTCTACAAAAAAATAAATAAATAAATAAATAAATGGGAAAATTTGAAATAAAGATGACCAAATTTGTTATTAATTGGAGATGAACAGGGAAATAGAATTTATTGATTAAATAAAAGACAATGACTTTGAATAAATGATAAAATGAAGTTTTCATAACTTAGGTGACTATCTCAAATTGATCCTTGAAAATCTGGGTTCCAACTTTGAGCATGAATCTTTAGATAGTACAGTAGACTCCTGTTTCCTTGTTTAGATTTTTCTTCTGTTATACTTTTAGAGCAGTGAAGGTCTGTATGTAGCCGTCGTTTATCCTTTCTGTGAATAGAATATTAATTACTTGTAATTAGTGTTTTTAATTGGGTGTGCTTGTGTGCACATAGGAGGGCAAAAGTGACTTTTTTAGCTTCCTAACACTGTCCAAGGTGGGTCCTATTCTCCACCCCATGTCACAAAGAGACTAAACTACAGGAAACTTAAGTAAACTGCTTAGGATCCTGTCAGCCAGGATTGGGACCAACTCGGTCAGGCTCTAGGATCTGTGATGTTAACTATTATCCTTTATGTCCTATCTGCATATACCAGTCATTCTGACAGTTACAGAGTGAAGTGGTTCGGGATTTTGGCATAGCTCCTTAATAAAAATAGATTGGCTTATTTTCTGTAAAAACGTGGATGGTTTTGGAAAGTGACCCTGTGTCAGTTACAGGTAACAGCATTTGCTACAAGCTATTCCATTGATTGAGCTCTCTTTCTCCTATTTATTTTACAAGTATTTATCCGGTGATAGTAATAAAAACATACCTTGTTGTGCCTTTATTTCCAATACATTTTTACAAAATTTTATTGAATACTTATAAAATATTCTGTACATGTTGGCCACCTGTTTGTAAAATTTTGTAATTAATATTTTGGAAATGCACAGTTAGCTACAATTTCTCATCCCCCCTCCCCCCATGTATGGCAACTTTAGGGGCAACTTTAGGGATACCCTGTACAATGATCAGGGTAGCAGTACTTGGTGTTAATGACATATGAACATGGAAAATACAAGCTTCTGAGGAGTTTGTTAGTCTTTCATGTTTTAAGATATTTCCAAGGTAAGAAGGGCTGATAAGAATATAAGAATTATCCCATTGCATCAAAAATCCAGGGCCTACCCCCAAAAGAATTGGGCCTAGGTCCAAATTGCCAACTATAGGCTTGCGAAAATTTCTTTGAACTCTGCCATATTTTTTTCTTACAAATACTTGGATTTTAGATTCTGCCCATTCTCTAGTGAATTTTATTTAATCTTAAAGTGATAATTTTTCTTCCCGAATGTTAGAGGACAGTTGATTTTCCTGGAAGAGATGACACAAGCATCCCGCAGTCCCCCAACTGCTGCAGACCCTGGGTTAAGGGGGGAGTCCCCTCTTCCCATTCCATTCTACCCCCAGGGAGAGAAGGAGTCCTTTCTGCCCTGACAGAGGGATGTGTGTCTATGGGGGTGTATAGCCATGCTCCTTGGAGCTAACCTCTGAATATTAAGGATTAACCCCACTTTCCTTAATCATTATGGAATTTCTAGAGATTAATATGTCTAACTCAGGATGGAACCATGTGTGTTTAAACCATTCTTTTGAACCAAGGTGGAAAGAGCAAACCTATTTTCTTGGATTTCCTGTCTTAAGTTAAAACAAAAAATAGATCTTTAACGTGCCTTCAGATGGTCTCTTTGGGATGTGTTTCTGAGAAGTTGGTCTCATAACCAAGAGTAGCCCTGGTTGGAATTGCACCTCTTTGGAGAGGGAGGGGACACTGCCTGAAGTGCTTCCTTGTGGGTCCCTGGGTTTCAGTGTTGAATCCTGGTCAGTGCCCTCAGGAATAAGGACCACTCTGCATTGCCCATCTCACCACTGTCCTGGGTGGGGATTAGGAATGGAAAAATCTAAGGTTAGTATAGTTTGGATGACTTTGGGGGGGGGGGCATTTGCCACATGTCAGTTTTTATAGCCCCTCAGTATCTTTCTGAATGGTTTGGATCTCTCATGGCAAGGAAGAATTTTAGTCTTTTATTATTATTATTTTTTTTTTTTTTTGGCTGGGGCTGGGTTTGAAGCTGCCACCTCTGGTATATGGGGTGGCCGCCCTAACTCCTTTGAGCCACAGGTGCTGCCCTAGTCTTTTTTAATTTTTTTCTTTTGAGACATATAGCCCCTCAGTATCTTTCTGTATAGTTTGGGTCTTTCACGGCAATGAAGAATTTTAGTCTTTTATTTTTTTCTTTCGAGACAGTCTTAGTTTGTCAACCTCAAACTCCTGGGCTCAAGCAATTAACTTGCCTTCTGAGTAGCTGGGACTACAGGTGCTCACCACAACGCCCAGCTATTTCTAGAGATGGGATCTTGTTCTTGGTCAGGGTGATTTCGAACTCCTGAGCTCAAGGAATCCACCCACCTTGGCCTCCCAGAATGCTAGGTTTACAAGTGTGAGCCATTATGCCTGGCCCTAAGAATTTTAGTTTTTTAAAAAATTTATTTTTATTTTCTTAGAGACAGGGTCTCACTGTGTGTCGCCCAGGTTGGGATGTAGTGGTGTGATCATAGCTCACTGCAGCATCTGACTCCAGGCTTATGTGATCCTCTTGCCGTCACCTCCCGAGTAGTTGGGACTACAGGTGTATACCACTGCACCTGGCTAAGTTTTTTCTATTTTTAAGAGATGAGATCTTGGCCTCAAGTGATTCTCCAGCCTTGGCCTCCCAAAATGCTGGAATTAGGGATGTGAGCATGTAAAATTCCTAGCCGAATTTCAGTCTTCTAATGGTGAAATGACTGCATTTCACTGAAAGGATGTCATTTCTCAAGCTCTCAAAGTTTGTTGTCTATTCTCTTCGAGGGGCTTATTGTAGGGCCTCTCTTGGTTCAGAAATGTCTCTTAGTGGAAATTTTTTCCCCTTTTGTTTCCTATGCTCCTTTTTCTTCTGTATATTATGTTGATCCTAAGTAGCATGGTAAACTCTAAGAAGGCACTCGAAGTCCTGTAGAAACAAATCATCAGAGTCTTTTCACAAAAAATAGAACACTCTGTCTTGCCCTTTAAGATACTTATGGTACACCTAAAAAAATTTAGATAGTAATTGCTGAAAGACATGATTTTCCCTTCCAGAATGTGTATTTTCTTTCTTTTAACAGGTGGCATTTGAAATTCTGTAATGGTACTGGTTTGGCTGACAAAGCCAATTGTTAAAAATTCTTGGGTTCCCTTTACATTGAACAAAAGCAGAAAAATTAGGGGATATTTGTCTAGATGTAATTGTCCATAGTATGTCTCAGTTTCTTAGAAGGAGAAGCCAGCCCACAAAAGTTCCCCGTGCTGCCCTGCTGGTTTGGGTTGAGGATGTTCCGGACAGCTTGGGGCGTCTCTCTCTGTTGGGTTTGGTAATGTCTGTTTCCCGTTCACCTGCCCTGCAGAACTGAACGCTAGTTAAATCCTGGTTTCTTAAATCCTCCTCTTCCAGCCTGTGTTTCCTCAGTCACAGCGTCACTTCCAGCCTACTTTTCTGACACCCTCATTTGTAGATGGCTTTGGCCGGTGCCCCGGCCTCTAATCTCTCTTCTCCTTCCACGCGTCCAGCCTGGCTCTGCTACGCTACAGTTCCCAAGGCCTGCACCTTGTTCCAGCTGTGCTTCCTACTTCAAAACCCTCCAGGATGCAGCCTTAAAGAAAGATGGAGACTTTACCTCTTTCATGTTTACATGGATGGAGCTGGAACATATTCTTCTTAGTAAAGTGTCTCAAGAATGGAAGAAAAAGTACCCAATGTACTCACCCTTATTATGAAACTAATGTAGGACCTTCCCATGAAAGCTATAACCCAGTTACAACCTAAGAATAGGGAGAAAGAGGAAAGGGAGGGGAGGGAGGGGGATTAATGGGATTACACCTGCAGTGCATCTTACAAGGGTATATGTGAATCCTAGTAAATGTGGAATGTAAAGGTCTTAGCAAAATAACTAAGAAAATGTTACAAAAGCTATGTTAACTAATGTGATGAAAATGTGTCAAACGATCTATGAACCAAGTGTATGGTGCCCCACGATCATACTAATGTACACAGCTATGGTTTAATAAAAATAAATAAAAAAATAATAAAAAAATAAAATATGGCAACCCCAATTGAGATGTGCTATCAGTGAAAAAGATGCTGGATTTCAGAGACTTCGTACAAAACAAAAGTGGATTAATAAGATATCTAAGAAATATTTTTATATTGATTATATGTTGAAATATTATTTTAGATCTATTGAATTAAATTAAAGGTATTAAAATTAAAAAAACAAAAAAACCCTCCAGGATGCTTCATTCCTGAAGGGATGAAATACAAATCTAGCAGGTCATCCTGACTCCTCCTCACGAGGGCGACCCGAGGCCTGCTGTCCTGTCCCCGTCCTCCCCCTGGTAGTCCAGCCAGCGGCCTCAGGCCTGCACCGTGGTTTTGCTTTGCTCCCTGTGCTGTCCCTGTGTTGCCAGCCTCCCAGAGCCTGCCCCAGTGACTCCTCCCTTGTGGACCCTCTGCTGCCTGCTGGGCTGCTTCATGGGAGGTTCTGTCTCACAGGAGCCCCTGGGACGTTGTTTGCAGAGCACTCCTGTCCTTCACTTTGTGTTAGCATGTCCTGCTCTGTGGCTGGTGTTAGGCGTCCTCCCCTTGGGGCAGGGAAGTATAGCTGTGGACTTGAGTTTATTGTGTGCCCTTGGGCAAGTCACTTAATGGCCAGTTAGCCCATCTGTGAAATGGCCCGTCATTCTTCCCCCTAGGGTGATTATGCGAATGAAAATGGAGATGTCACACTGAGGGGCTGAGCAGGGTGTCTGGTGTATTTGCAGCACTCTGTAAATGCTAGTTCCTTTCCAGTCTCGGGTCCAAGCATGGTGTGAAAGAAGCTCTGTGTGAAATTGGTGTTCAGTACATGTTGATGGACGTGCAAACCCTCCCAGGACCTGGAGGCGTTTTGCAGCTACACATTAAGTTGGTGTAAAAGCCTATAACCCTGTCTGTTGGAACTATGAATCTGGCTGTTACACTGATTTCTATCTTTACTAGGAACAGAGAATGTTCCAGATCTCCTCTCTCCACTAACCAAAGCAAAAGAGAGAAAGACAGCACCTTATTAGGGAGTGGCAGACACCCAATATAACCTTTGCTATTCTTGGAAGACTTACCTGTCCACTTTCTTTCTTAATAATGCACGCGGAACTCACTGTACCCTGCCCTTGTCACCGGTCCCTTGGAGCCTACTATTCTAGTGTGCACACACCTCCAGCTTGTTCGTCAGCTTGCGCAATAACTCATTTCCAGAGGGTTGTTACTTGAACAAAACTTTTGAATAGACTGTGAAAGAGATTTTACCTGATTTCGTTATCTCACTAGTATTGTGAAAGCAGTGAAATAGAATTCTGTTAGAAAGGTCAAACATCTGATGCTCTTGAGAAAAATCCTGAATCTCCCTTTAAAAGTATGTACGAGGTGTTTGGAACAAAGTTTGAATGTGGCTTTTTTCTCTCTCAAAGGTCTTTTGTAACTTATATTAGGCAAATGAGCTTGTTTAATTAAGTGTGGTAATTAATTCAGAGAAGTCATTAGCAGGTAAACATAATCTGACCTTCAAGTACTGCAGGAGATATTTTAGCAGTTCCTGGGCCTTGACTTTTCACAGGGGGAAGAAAACAGAAATGTGTCAGTCATTGTGGTGAATTAGTTCAAAACGTGGAAATTAATTTTGTGTCAGGGTGTGATTATAACTGAAGTGTCACAGATTTTGCGAGTCAGAGTTGTGTGTAATCTCTCAGCAGTCCTCACACAAGTATTTGATAGATACCTCTCTAAATAATTGGTTAAATCAGCTCCTGTCTTCATCTCGGAGTGCGGAGTTAAGAAACTGGGGGAAATGAAAACTTCCCTCAAAGAGAGTAAGTATGCAAGAGGCCATTTTTCTCATATGCTTCACCTCCCTCAGGCAGGGTAGAAATGTTAAGTTTGGGACATTTTGTGGAGAGGAGCAGGTGTGGTGCGAAGGCGCAGACCTGGGCTTTAAGAGCACATGAGATTTCAAACTCCCTGTCCAGCTGTTTCTTTATCTGGCTGGAGAAGCTCCAAAAGCTGCTGGAGAAGGTCTAAGGCCCATTCTGATGCTAAGATGATACTTCTGTTTCTCTGATTTTTGTCCTCTTCTGTTTAAATCTCTGTGGTCGATGGCGGTCCTCCGTCATCCCCCAGTATAATTTTAGTCCTCCCCCAAAGCAAATGTTTCATATCTGTTAGCTCAGCCTTATGCTGGTGAGATTCATCCTTGCTGTTTTTGTCACCTGTGTGTTCAGTTGTATTGCTGTACCATAATTCTTTGTGTGAATATACTACACTTCATCCGTTTTATTAACAATGGACATCTGTGTAGTTTCCAGATTTTGCAAAGAGCCAGTGACTTGTGGTCTTGTTTTTTGGCGCGTCTGTGCACAGAATTAAAAACTTTTCCCCCCTTTTCTTCCAGATAACGACAGCAGAGCCAATTATTATTATTATTATTTTTTATTTTGGCCAGGGCTAGGTTTGAACCCACCACCTCTGGCATATGGGACCGGTGCCCTACTCCTTGAGCCACAGGCGCCGCCCCAGAGCCAATTATTTTTCAAGTTCAGGCAAGTCAGTGATGAGTGTTGTCCCTTATGAGGGGGCATTCTGCAGGGTCTGAAGCATTGCTATACAGATATAAGAGATTATTCTTGGGCTCACCCGGGTGGACATGCTACTAATGACTGAGGGATCTGTGTTATAGGGAATACACAAGTGTGGGTTTTGGGTTTTAATTTTATCATTATTTTAAGTGCCCTCTGCTCATGATGGTTTTGTTTTTCAAACATGGGCTTTTTTTTTTCCCCCTTTGCTGTATATGTTTTATACCAGCTGCGCTTGCTGACATGGCTCCTGTATGGAACACGTGCCTCACTGCCAATTAATTCCCCACTCAGCAAGACCCTGGGTAGGGAAGGGCAGCTCCAGCACAACTTCAAGAGAGCTAATCGGGTGCACTGACGAATCCCCGAAACTGAAGATTATTTGACAGCAGGATTGTACTGTGTGGATCATCCATCCAGGCCAACCGTCTCTTTTTGCAGAGGGAGACGTGGGTTTAGAGAGGTCAAGTAACTTGTCGTCTTCTGCCATTGTGCTGCGGCTCCTCTGACAGTGTTTATTGATTGATGGTAAGGCAGTGTGGAAAGAGAGCTTGATGTGCTTGCAACTTATTATTAGCTCTTGGCAATGGGAGCTTTTAAATTCGGTCCAGAATAACATGTGAATTTCTGTTTTTTTTTCCTTTTTCTTTTTTGTAAATGACATTCAGCACCCTTTCTTCCTTGGTTTATGTTCTCAGTGTTTTTATGGGAGTTGTGGGTTTTCTTTGGCCCGAATGACATCACACTGACATCTAGTTAGGAGTTTGTTGCTCTGCCTAAAGAATTCCAAGTGCCACTTGGTTTCTTCTAACCACAAATAAGACTGGATGGTGCTGATAGTGACCTCTAATTATCTCAAGTCTTTTGATTTCCACCTTGGGTGCATGCTTGTTTCCAGACAGCTGCAGCCACTTCTCTTTCCCCCTCCGCTCCTGTCTCTTTCCTTCCCGTGGCTGAAGGCCTCGGTGTCCTTCCGCCTTTGGTACTGTCAGTCTCTGCTCACACAGCTTACTCGCATGGGAGCTCTGGGAGGCAAGTGACCCATCAGACCACCACTCACTTGCCTCATGCTATGTTGTCATTCTTGGTATCTGAGCCTTGCATCATTTTGATGGCAGTAAGGTTTTTGGAGCTGTTTGTGTAAAATTTCAGGTAGGGGTGAGGTAAGTAATTGCACCATAAAGGGGCAGAATTGGTCGTGAGTTGTGTGGCAGAGGTGTAGGTTGGATAGAGAGGCAGGGAACATGGGTTTTCTTGGACCATCTGTGTTGCTCTGGGATGCTATAGATCGGAAGATTCCTATAGATTGGAAGATTCTGCTGATGTGCCTACACCCCCGCCCCAGTCACCACGTGGGCCCTTCCTCGCTATTGTGATTCTGTTGAGGACCAGTGAAAACAGACGAATGTGCTAATAAGACTTCAGTGGAGGGTGGATGTTCTGAAGTCCAGGACAGTGAGAGGGGGCTGCTGATGCAGACACGCCGAGCCCTCTCGCCTTCCCTCCTCCCATCGTGTGCCTCTGCAGTGCCTGCGTTCTGCACCAGGTGGTCCGTTCCTGGCTGGCCATCTTTACTGCTCCTTAGGCTCACCTGTCTCCCTTTGTTCTCATCCTTTTTCTACATACCCTGATCTACTGTTTATAAAAAATTGCAGTAAAGGGTGAGGTATTTGAACGGTGGCTCACGCCTGTAATCCTAACACTGCGAGGCTGAGGTGGGTGGATTCTTTGAGCTCAGGAGTTCAAGACCAGCTTGAGCAAGAGTGAGACTCCCATCTCTACTAAAAAAAAAAAAAAAAAAAAATAGAAAAACTAGCTAGGTGGGCATTGTGGCGGGTGCCTGTAGTCTCAGCTACTCGGGAGGCTGAGGCAAGAGGATTGCTTGAGCCCAGGAGTGGGAGGTCGCTGTGAGCTGTGATGCCACAGCACTCCACCAAGGGTGACAAAGTGAGACTGTCTCAACAACAACAACAAAAAGGTTGGGATATTCCTTCTGTTTGCAATAAAATTGGTGTGTGTGTATATATATATATATATTTTTTTTTTTTTTTTTTTAATGACTGAGTTAAAGTCTTATAGAAACATATAAAAACACCCTAAGCAAAATTGTTTCTGCTTGCTTTCAAATGTGCTGGATGCTGTGCTTGTCTACCCCCACCTCCTTTTGTTGAGCCTGGGGAAAAATGAGGTGACTGCTGTTTTGTAGTAAATCCGAATAACTGTCCCCCCCCCACACACCTTTTAGTTTTGTGCTCTTTTTAAGCAGAAAATAACTTTGTCCTGGAAATTGAGGATTCCACTTACAAGTTGTTTTGTAAAACTCAAAACATACTGTTAATACTATAAGAGAATTGGCTTACCACACTATCCGCTCAGAAAATCAGACTTCCACATTATCTCTTGTAAGGAACGTATTGATTTGATGATACAAAAGTTTACCAGAACCTGTTAGGCAAATCTGTCTCTTTGTTTTCTTTTCTTTTTAATGGAACAATTAGGAGAGACTCTATAGCAGGCTTTTTAAACAGGGGGCCAATTCACTCTCCCTCAGACCGCTGGAGGGCCGGACTATAGTTTAAAAAAAAAAACAAACAAAAAACTATGAACAAATTCCTAGTTTGCACATATCTTATTTTGAAGTAAAAAACAAAACGGGAACAAATACAATTCACACCGCTTCATGTGGCCCGTGGGCCACAGTTTGAGGACCCCTGCTCTACAGCCTTGTCCTAGCTCTGCTATTTACTTAAATGTCCTAGACATATAACTTGAACTTTTTCAGCCTCAGTTTTCTCATCTGAAAAATGGGAGATTGCTATGTGGAATGAGAGTGTATTCAAAGCTTGCACGTACATGAGACCTGACATGTAGTGAACGCTTGTGAAATGTTGGCTGAGAGCCCTCCCTTTTAGTTATTTCTTTTATTTCTTTCTGAGGCAGGAAGGAGCACAGCCTTGGGGGGTAGGTGGGTGGAATGTAGTTTTCAAAGACAGACAGACTTGGGTTTGGATTTTTGGTCACTAGCATGTTAGGTAGATTTTTAACTTTTCTGAGCCCCAGGTTCTTTATTCCACTGAAAATTAAATTCCTATCTGCCTTATCAGAATGTTCTGAAAACTAAATAGGGTAATATTTGCAAAAGTACGGTGTACAGTAGAGAGCCAGTAGCTATTAGTATTGCTTTTGTTTTTAATGTGGAATAGGAATATAATGCTAAAAGACTAGGTGATGATAATCTTTAAGATCCATTGAGTAGTTATACGTGCTACACAGAGTTCTAAGCCTGGCTAGAGATACTAGCTTGTTTACACTTCACAATAATCCTAAGAGGTAGTTACTACTAGAATTCCCATTTTATAGATGTTGAAACTGAGGTACTAAGTGGTTAAGGACCTTGGCCAGAGGGCTGTAAATGGCAGAGTTGGGTGAATTTGGGTCTGTGAGTGGCACCCACGGTAGTGACCAGAGAGCTGGGGCTTTTAAATCAGATTCTTTCTTCCTGATGCTTATTTTTATAGAAAAGGAAGACAGTACCCCAACAGTCATAGTTGGCTGGCTCAGTTGGGTGGGGGTGGTTAAGTATCTCTCATTTACACTGGTAAATGCCTCATAAATATTAATGGGAACCTGGGCCATGTTGATTTTTCTGTTAGCGTTCACACCCTTATTTTAAGCTGTGTCCCTGGTGGCTCATAAATGAGACACTGAGGGAATTCATTTCCTATGCCTTTTCAATTTAAATCATTAGCCGGAGATGATGATAGCATATTAAATGGGCTTACCCTTGGAAGTTTGGTGAACTCTTTGCGAAACGGAGAATTGTGAGCTGCAGACTGTAGTGTTCTCCTATCTTCACAGGCTGATGTGGGTATGCCAGCTGCTAGAATTAGGCCAGAAAGCAAAAGCGATGGTTAAAGGAAAGTGGGTCTCATCAGTTGCACAGGAGGAGGAGTATAATTTGTAGCAGCTAATTTCTGTTGGGTGGCTGAAGACTGTAAAATTGGCTACACAATGGTTAGCGAAGCACATTCTCTGGAAGCGTGTGTGTAATATGCATGTAAAACTGAAGTTGTGTTTCTAGGAAGATACTCCTGAAGCTTTTCAAAAGTCTTTTAGTTAGTGTCTTAAAAAACGTTTGCGCCGAGAGCTGCAGAATGTGTGCCATCTTTCTTTGGGGGTTTGAAGTCTTATCGTTAGTCTTATCCTGTGTGCCCTCCCGATGCTGTGTTCGTTAATTGTCCCCTCTGAAGGGAAATGGCACACGTCCATCTCCTCTGCTGCTTTGAAGAACAAAAAGTTATGCCTTAGGTTTGCAGAAGGCACAGAGCTGAGTGATGCTTACGTGTGTGCTTACCGACTGTGAATACACACAGGCTTACCAACTTCCTTTAAAGGAGCTAAGGGGATAACGCTCATAGTTTCTATCTGTAATGCATAGGGAATATAGAATTATGATTAAGTCTTGTTATTTCTAATCCGTTGGCAATGGGACACTAAGGCAACCTTTTCTTCTCTCTTTTTTTAAATAGCATATCACTCTGTTACCAGTAGAGTGCTGTGGCATCCTAACTCATAGAAACCTCAAACTCTTGGGCTCAAGTGATCCTCTTGCCTCAGCCCACTGAGTTACAGGCACTCACCACACAGCATGGCTATTTTTTGTTCTTTTTTTAGTAGAGGTGGGGGGTCTCATCTCACTCTTGCGCAGGCTGATCTTGAACTCCTGAGCTCAAGCGATCCCCTCGCCTCAGCCTCTCAGGTTGTAAGCCACCTCGCCTGGCTTTTTTTTCTTTTTTTGAAACAGGAAATATAGTTACATTTACATTGGTAAATGCCTCTTAAATACTAATGGTAATCAAGTCAAGTCTTGGCCTGGGCCATGTTGATTTTTCTGTTAGTGTTTACACACTTAGAGATGAAGGAGACGGTTGGAAAGGTGACCACATATGTATTGTTAAGTGGGAAAAAGGCATCAAATTGGAGATTTAGAAGATCAGGTACTGTTGAATTAGTAATTGTGTGCCTGTGTGTCTGTGTCCGTGTGGGAAATTCTGCCTGCAGAGGGAGATTGACTTAAAAAGTAATCTTTGATGGCTATCTTCTCACTCGCACTCAGTTGTTTTCTTAGGGACTTTTAAATTTTTATGTACTTGTTAAATGTTTGAAAATACTGTGTGTGTGTTCAAGTCTTTACATTTTTGGGTGGCGCCTGTGGCTCAAAGGGATAGGGCACCAGTCCCATATGCTGGAGGTGGTGGGTTCAAACCTAGCCTCGGCCAAAAACCACACACACACACACACACACACAAAAAAAAAAGTCTTTACATTTTTGTCCTTGGCTAGTGTGAATGGTTACATGCCCTGATGGCTTGGATGGAAGGAAGGAGAAAGTATTCCATTTTAAGCTTTTACATTATATTTATATATTTTTTTCTTACACCGTCTTTCCTTTGTCCTTCACGTAGATTGACAGGGAAGTGTGTCTGGTGCTTTGACTTCGCGGTTAGAGCTGCTTAAACTGTAAACCTGAAGCATGAAAGGAAAGGTGATTGTCAGAATAGATTTTGGGTGAATTGTAGATTACACGCCACACTTCTCTTTCTTTCCTGTAGCTGAGTTTCTCAAATCTGTGCAGTGGTTTTGAGGAAAACAAAGAATGGTTGATGTGGGAGCCCCGGAGTTGGTTTTGAGCCATTTGGCTCTTTGACACATGGTGGTGGGACCCTCAGGGATCAAAGAAAGCAGAACAGGTTGGGACTGAAATTAGAGGGAAGATACCAAGAAATAAAATAGAGAATCCATGTGAATAAATCCTGTGAATTTTTTTTTTATTTTGGATTTGACAAACTGTACAGTTAGTTGGTTTCTACATTGCATCAGGGGTTGGCTTCTGAAAAAGGTTATAGGCTGTTGGGGTCATTGGTCAAGTTCTCATGAATGAAAGGCAGGTCCTCTTGCCAAGGCACTGGCACAACCACCTTGGGTAGACCTGGATCCTGGCAGCTGGAACGAGTAACGTCCTGCACATCCTGTGGGCTTTCTGAAGTTAACTATTTCTGATGAATTTAGAGGTGAAAAGCTTGTCACGGAGGTTGCTTTTCAGCAGGGGCGGGTATTTCCCTGTGCTTTTTTTTTTTTTTTTTTAAGTAAATTTATGACTTGCCAACCCCTGAGACTTTCTAAGAATGTTCTTCTGTTTGGCAGGTTTCTTTCTGGCTTTTCTGCCTTTCCTGTTGTATTTTTCTTCCCTTGCAGCTGACATTTTGAGGACCGAACAACTCCCAGGTGTCAATTTCAGAGTTCAAAAGCCAGAGAAGAAAATTGCATCTTCTTCTTCTGATGTACAATTAACTTTGACTTTGACAGAGATTCACTCACCAGCTGGGATGTTGAGAGAATGTTATAGGGGATTTGGAAGTTGCCAACAAAGTGGATGGTCTGCCCTGAGCTTGCTTCCACACACGGGCTCCCCCTCCCAACCCCCACAGTTCCATGGCTCTGAGGGCTGAGATAAGTCCTCAAAGGTTATCTACAGTTTAGATGCTAACTCTGGTCCTGCTTTAAATACGTGGTTTTCTCAGACCTGAAGTTTATAAAGTACATCATGGTGTAGCTGTTTCAACAGACCCCTGAAGCTAGAAACAAGGGGAAATAAATTCCAAGGAGAAGGTGCTAAATTGGGCAATTATACTGGGGAAGATCAAGTTTGTGGCTGACATGTGCCTTAACGTCCTCAGTGACGTCTGGACATGTGGTGGTTGTACTTCTCTGCCCATAAAGCCTTGATATAAACACTGTCCACAAATCTGTGCCCCTCACCCAACCTGCGCCAGATTCACAGAAGAGGTTAGAGGAGGGCTTTAATTCCACACCGGTGAATAGCTGCGCGACCTTAGGTAAGCTGTGAGCCATTTTATTAGCAGCTAGCATCTTTAGAGGTGAGCACTATGCTAAGTATAGTACATGTACCTTCACATTTAATCCTCACAAGAACCCTATGAGGTTCAAAGTATGTCTTCTTTCTATGGATGAGAGAAGTGAGGCTGAAGAGTAGGTTGTACTGTTGGGATTCACCCAGGTCTGTACAGCTCCAAAGCTGCTGCTGAAATGAATGATCTGCCTGAAGCTACGTTGTAAATTTGTAATATATAATAATGTGAACTTGTTTGCCCTTAATAATATAGCCTTTTCCATCCTGAAAAGAACGAGACCCCCATCTCTACCAAAAAATAGAAAAATTATGTACACATGGCGGCTTTATTCAGTAGTCCCAGCTTCTCAGGAGGCTGAGGCAGGAGGATCTCTGGAGTCCAGGAGTTCAAGGTTGCAATGAGCTGTGATGACACCACTGTACTCTAGCCCAGGCAACAGAGCAAGACCCTGACTCTCCAAAAAAAAAAAAAAAAATAGATTTATATATATCTTACACAAACATGCGCACATAAATATAGTTTTATATGCATATGTATGCATATATAAGGAAATAAAATTTAGCTGAATCTCTAAGGGAAAAGTTGACAAATCCATTGGCAAAGGGAGAGAATTTAAGGTACAGAATAACTGAGTTGATCTAGTGCACGTGCCTAGAACCACAGCTCCCCTAACTTGGAGAGTACATTCTTTTTTTTTTTTTTTTTTTTTTAATTCTTGCAGTTTTTGGCCCCGACTGGGTTTGAACCCACCACCTCCAGTATATGGGGCCAGGGCCCTACTCCTTGAGCCACAGGTGCCGCCCTGGAGAGCACATTCTTAATCACACATGGCACACTTACGAAAAGTGACATGCATACGCCACAATACTTTTAAAGAGTTTGTCTTACATGGGCCACTCTAACAAAATCGAAACCAATTAAGTAAGAAGTTAAGGACCAAAGGCAAACAAGTTGCACAGTGCTACGGTAGGAGTATGAGGTGTTAATTTCCTTTCTTGTACTTTCTCATAGTGACCCCAGCTGGGAGGAGCTCAGTCTTGGGAGCTGACCTGAAGCAGAGTGGTCTGAGCAAAGTCGCCACCCCAGGGTCACTAGGGTTAGATGCTGCTCCTGTTTCCTTCTGAGGGTCTTGGGGTGGAAAGTGGTTTGACATGGGAACCTCTCTCCCCCTCTTAGGTATTTTGTAAACATCAATCTCAGCCCTTCTACTCCTGTAGACAGAAGAGCCCTGAAAGCCACCTGGGACTCCTGGTGTATGGGAATTCTGCACTGTTCCAGCATTCCTGTGCTCCAATAATGTAGCGTTTTTCAGTGCTGGGAAATAAAAATGTCTTATTGCACCATAAATTAAAATCACTGGCTTCTGCGAAGCTGTGAATAGGAGGAGCTTTGTAAGGGGCGGATTTTATACTCTGTGTTTCTCTGTTAATGTGATTGTTTCCATTCTTAGCGGGTGTTGCGTGTACACGCACGTGCATGTGGAAGCAGTTTGGGCATGGACCTGCCTCATCTGTGGTGCTGGGGCAGTGTGATGTAGAACGAGAAGACCCAGGCTCGGAAGCAAGGAGACCGTGCTCCTGGGACGGAAGCCCATTGTTTCCCCTCCCTGAGCCTCAGACCCCTTCCTTGAAGCAGCCTCAACAGGAATAGATGAAACCGTGTATGTTAAACAGCTATGTGCTTGGCAAATAAGTATCTAATAAATGATACTTGTTGAAATTACCATCACCTACAATTCCATTAATTTGGATTCATAGCTTCAGAGTTCAGAATCAGTTTGGTTGCATTTGTACATGTCATTATATTGCTTGCTTTTATTCATTCATTCTTATAGATGTCTGAGAAACTGCAGTAGGATCTGCAAGTTTAAGTTGGTATCTGCTGTGCGTGAGTCTCCCAAGCGAATGAACAGAGATGAGCTTAGATTCAAAAGATTTGTAAGAACTTTCCTCTTTTCATTTTGCACTCGAGAGGGAAAAGGTCCACAGAATGGAAGTGATTTACCTTAAGTCACAGTTAGTGAAGGACGTGAATAACGTGGTGGTGGTCATCCTCACAGTCGTCATGACAGCTTCTGTGCGCGTGAATTTGTTTTCTGCCGTCATTTTGAGACCAATGATGGAAGCTTAGCGAATGTAGGGCACTTGTCCAAGGTCACGTGGCTCTCTTGCTGTTCCGTCTGGCTGCAGAGCTTACTCCTCCTGTCCAGAGCTCTTTGAGCACTGCCTCTTAGATACATTTAATGTGATTAAAGTTAATTTGCTAAAGCCATCAATGTGTCCTTAGACAAGGTGTTATCTACAAAATGAAGATAATACAAAAATATTCTCAGCTCTCCCTGAAATGTATGTACCAGTGTCTTAAAGATGATTTCAAACCAGCAGGGGATTATCTTGCGCATACAGATTTATGCAACTTGTTTCTACTAGGTCTTACTGAGTATGTTCCCCTGTTTGTTTTTGGAAAAGGGTCATTCATTAGGCCCCTGGGGACGCCCCACCCTGCCTTCTCTAGTCGTATTTTCTCAGGCCATTGGCAGAACTGTCCTTGAGGTCAGTATAATGCCTTTTCTGTGGCAATGTTAGAATTTAGTTTGATCTTTCCCTTGGGTATTAGGAATTAGCGAAAACTTTCTGGTCACCCTTTTCTCATCAATTTTGTTTTCTACACACTGTTCTCTTATATTACCTCTTCAGTGACAAAGTGCCAGATACCTTGCAGAAGATATTTGCTTAGACTTGTGGGCCGTTTTGTCTAGAAGGACCCTCAGGGACCAGGAGAGTTGGTCTCAGGGAGGTGACGTTCCCCCATGTGCTCTTGCTTAGCAGTGCAGGGGAGGCCAGCCAGTGCTGCTGTCATCCCAAACCTCCACACCGCGGCCCTGCCCCTGGTTCAGGCCTCCTTGTCAGCATGCCTCCTCATCAGCATGGCTCCTCACAACCCTGCTGAGGGATTCTGGTGGTCCATTTGTCAGAACCCTTGGCAGGGTGGTGTTGGATCGATACCTGGTGGTGCCAGGGAAATGGCAGCAAGAGAAGCTTTAGTTAGTGGCAGAGGTGGGGCAGGAAGGGATGGTTAGGAGTGGCCAATGATGTGGTTGTTAGATTGCACATTTGTTGTTGTTTTTTTTTGAGACACAGTCTTACTATGTCGCCTTTGGTAGAGTGCTGTGGTGTCACAGCTCACAGCAACCTCAAACTCTTGTGCTCAAGCGATTCTCTTGCCTCAGCCTCCCAAGTAGCTGGGAATACAGGCTCCCACCACAATGCCCAGCTATTTTTTGTTGCAGTTGTCACTGTTGTTTAGAGGCCAAGGCTGGGTTCGAACCTGCCAGTCTCGGTGTATGTGGCTGGTGCTGTAAATGAGCCCTTTTTTTTTAATGTAAGCCATATACTCAGTGAACAAACCCAATAAGCAAAATATTTAATGTAAAAACTTTTACCTCTTTTCTTTCTACTGATGAAAACATGTGAAACATGTATCCATCATCCTTATGCACTCTGACTCATGGCGGGCATCCCTGGGGCCTCCCCTCTGTGTCTCCTCACAGTCCCCTCTGAGGTCCAGTGCAGCCCGTACCAGAATCCAGCCTGGACCTGTGGTTTGGAGTGGCCTGGCCAGTCACAATGGTCTCAGGGACCCTTCTCGGTGGGTCCAGAATTCTCCTCTGACAGGAAGGATCCCTTGGAGGTCTCAGAGGTGTTCCCCTTTCAAACAGAAGCAAGAATTTTATATTCCATGCCTTTTTCAGCTTAAAATGTTGGCTCCCAGATCTCTCCCGGGCCCTGTCCCAAGTGATCTTTATTTCTGTTTAAAAAGTTTGGAAATGATCTGTTTCTATGTAGAGAGAGTTAACGTAAGGGTTACAGGTCCCTGTCCTCAGGAGACTTATCCTGTGTATGTACAGACAGGCCATGAATGACTGCAAATGAAGCCATGGTGCTCTCATAACTGAAGGCTATGTGGGTCTGATAGTAGGTGTGTGCATATTCCAATCCTCAGTCTGTTTTTAGAGTCTGTACACATATGTATTTATTGTGTACACACGAACGTGCATGTGTATCAGAGAGACACAGAATGATGAGCTTCCCTTTCATGCTTGGGAAGGTTGCCTTGAGTAAATTTTTGAGATATAGGCCCTTAGGGTGGGTTGGATCTGGAAATTATAGGAGTAATTCCAGGAGGAGTGTATGGTACTTATAGCTGTGGAGTTGGGGAAACTGTGCCTGTGTTTTGTGCCTGAATCTGAAGTTTTCTTTGGACTCTGCAGAGATGGTTTTAAGTGATGGTCCCGAGTGAGGGTTGGCCTTTGGCAAGATGTACTCTGGTTCCTTGTGCCTTCCCTCGAAGCGTCCTGCCTGTTTGAGTTGGGAACCATATCCTTGTGTTGCTGGGGTTGAGGATGAAATTCCCACTGCCTCTCCACCAGGAACCCAAGGACCTGTGTTGTGATGCTAAAGCAAGCTGTGTTTAATGAAAAGCCCACTGGGCTGACCACCTGCTGTGGGTGGAGGTGTTTGACCAGGGCGTGGGGGTCATTGACCTCTCCTGTTGGTGGCAGTGCCTTATCTCTCATGGGGAAAAATTACCTCATAGTCTCAGGGAAAATAGTGGTAAGTCATTTGCAAAGATGGACACTGCCTCAGGAATTTATACAAAACGTCTGTCACTTCATCCTGAAGCCCAGAAGGTAGACTCACTCTGACATGTTTTATTTTAATGTGGAAGGCATGGAGACTTAATGGCCAAATGATAGTAGGGCTTTAAATTTCAATTTCAGGGTTAGGTTTTTAGCTGGTAGCTCTTATCCACTGCCAGCCTCTTTTTCTCAAGGGGAAAAATGATTTTGGGATTGTAAAAGTATGAGATGATTGTTACTGAAAGTGCTATAAAAGTGGAGGAAAAAAAAGTATTTCTTTGACTCCTATCTCCAGGGGTTATTGTTTTGATAGATTTCCTGCTAGTCTTTCTCTGTGTACTTGAAAGTGTATAATTTTTCCAGGTTATAAAAATAACACATGTGGAAAACATAAAAAATATTTTCAAAATCACTCAATTGTATTACTTTGGGGATAACCACTGTTAACATTGTAGTGCATTTCCTTGAATTTTTTTAATGGATGGATATGTGTATATATTTTCCATTTGGTAAGGTTAGGTTGTTTTTATATCATTTTTATTATGTTCAGCTTTATATTTTCATTTTTCGTATTGAGGATGCTTATGTTACTGAGACTGAAATGTAATTTAAATTGATATTTAATTTGTCAAATGGAGGTATTAAAATTTACGTAACCATTCCCTATATTAGTCATGGTAGGAAATTACCTTAATGTGTTGGTAGCCTCCAAGGACACTATGCTGGAAGTCACGAACAGACAGGCTCACAGACGAAATTAAGATGATTGAACCATTCAATTTTTTTAAGTGGATTGAAGTACAGGATGGGAAACAAAAGGAAAGGAGACAGGGTAGGTTAAAACACTTATGTCCATCAGGGCAGATGGCCCACATTGCTTATATTCCAGCGTGGGTGAGATTCCTATCCTGTCTGTCTGCTGCACACCCTCACCCACGATGAGGCCATGGGGACCTCTGAGAATGAGGAAGGCCACTTGGGAGACCAGAGTGGGGGGAGGGAGGGCACGTGTCTGGCCACAGGTGTGCTTATCCACAGCTCCTTTTGAGGGCCCACAGCTTTGCCTGGTCTGTCTCAGGCAGACAAGTTGGGCTGGAGTGTGGGGTGTCAACAGTGGGCAGCCAGTTGGCAGCCACCACTCACTTCTCCTCCCTACCTGTGTTCAGACACCTGCTCTTCTTCCTTTAGCTACAGCTGGCCGGTCTCCGAGGCTGCTTGCTTGTTTACTTGTACTTGACACATCTTAGGCGCGGTCTGCCCTTTGGTTTTGTCCCCTTGTGTTCTGTAGCAGAACTGAGCATTCTTAAAGCACACATTTCCCTGGTTGTTTCCAACTTTTCACTAATATAGGTAATGCTTTGAGGGACGTCTTAGTACATAAAGCTCCTTCAGTAATTCAAGTTGGATTACCGGAAGAGAAATTACTAGGGCTAAAGTAACATTGTTAAGGCTTTTATCATACACTGTAAAATTACCATTGAAGAGAGATGGGAGAACTCTCACTGCAGCCTTGGACTTGAGAAGTCAGTCTGTCCGGCACCGTCCTGTCTCCAGTCTCTGCCCCCCCTGCTTCTCTTGTTTTTTACTAAGATTTATTTATTTATTTATTTGAATAGGAGGTTGTGGATACGGAGGATGGCAGATATGTGGTGAAAGTAATTATTTCTCTTACCTTCATCTCCCAGGCTCCGGTTTCCTTCCTCACAGGGAACCTTCTTGTGTATGTGTGCGTTTTTAACCACAGATGATAGCACACCACACTTACTCTTCAGCATTTTGCTCTACTTATTGGAGAACTTTGCATATAAAGAAATAAAGAACTGGTTTGGGAGCTTTTGTAATGTGGATACATTACAACTGACTTGCCCAGTCTGTATTGTTGGGTATTTTTTGGTCTCTGATACTTTGTTGTTCATAACGAACATCCATGAACAATTAACATTTTTCATACATGTGAATTTATCAGATAAATTCCTAAAAGATTAGGATCAGTTTTTGGCCAGGGCCAGGTTTGAACCCGCCACCTCTGGCATATGAGGTGCCCGTGCCCTACTACTCCTTTGAGCCATAGGCGTCGCCCTAGACTGTTAAACTTCTTGATCGTTGTGATTCTGACAAATGAAAAAGAGTATCGTATGCGGTTTATTTTGCATTTCTCTTACAAATGGAGTTGAGCATCTTTTCACTTGCTGGTTGATTTGTTGGCTTTTCTAACAATTGTTATACTTTTGCTGGTCTATTTCTTACTTATTTGATGGAGCTCTTAATAGAGTAAGAAAGTTTGTTTTGGTTATGAGTTATTTTTCCTAGTTTATCATTTGTCTTTGGACTTTGTTTATAACATGTATTGCCATCCAGATTTAATAAAAATTAGATCCAGTGATCCCACTTCTGAGTATACCCAAAAGGTTTGAAATTAATACGTCTCAGAGAGGTGTGTCTTCCCATAGTCATGGAGCATTAGTCCCAACAGAGAAGTTATAACATCAAGCAGTGTATCAATCAACAGGAATACAGAAAATGTGGTCTAGAGGTGATGAATATGTTGGATGGTTTAATTAGTCTACATTATATTCATAAATCATAACATCAGTTTTTACCATATAAATATATGTAATTATAATCTGTCAATCTATAATTAAAAATAAAAATCAGTTACAAATTAGATTTAGTTGCCTTTTTTTTTTTTTTTTTTTTTTTGGAGACAGGTCTTGCTCTGTTGTCCAGACTAGAGTGCAGTGGTGTCAGCCTTGCTTATAGCAATCTCAGTCTCCTGGGCTCAGGCCATCCTCCTGCCTCAGTCTCCCAAGAAGCCACCACTGTGCCTGGCTAATTCTTTTTATTTTCAGTAGAGATGAAAGTCTCATGTTTCTTCAGGCTGATCTTAAACTCCTGACTTCAAGCAGTTCTTCCAATTCGGCCTCCCAGAGTGCTAGGGTAACAGACATGAGCTATTTACTGCACCTGGCTGATTTAGATGAATTTATCCAGCTTGTCTTACTTGGCTTCTAATTTTTGTATTGTACTGGGGCCTTCCCTGCTAAACATGAAACATGGGGGATTTCCCCCTCCTCTCCAACACCATTACATATTTAGTTTTCATCCCAGAATCATTTCTCAGGAGTTTGTTTTTAGGTGAAGCCTCAGGCAAGTTTCCTGAAGCCGGTCTATTGGGAACCCCGGCCTTAGAGGAACTGTGGCTGTCCCCCATGGGGTGAGGGATGCAGGTTAACAGCATAGGAAGAAGAGTCTAAGTTACTTCAGATATCATTCACTGGGAATAACGTGAACTTCCTGGAAGCCAAATGAATGTTTATCAGGCCATCAGCTTGTATTTGGCACCTGGACCCTGCCACTGGGCAGCTGCTCTCCAGAGCCTTATAAGACACACTGCATGCCGTCTCTGCTGGCAATCATGGTCCTGTCCTGTGAAGTGGGACCAAGAACAGTCCCTAAAATACAAGACACACTAAATATTTTTTTCTTAGAAAAGTGTTGCTCTGGCTTCATCAGGCAAAATGTGATTTGGTAACAAAAATACACTTGTCTGTTTTCTGTGAATTTGCTGCTGTGGTTGAGTTGAAAGGACCTCAAATGTGTGGGGTTTTATAGCCAGGGTTGCATACCTGCTGTGTGACCTTGGGCAAGGCGCTCAACTTCCCTGATCAGTTCTTCCTCAGAAAAGTGGGAATCACAGCACCTCATGGTTGTCAAGATTAAGTAACGAGTCTGATGATTCTCATGTACCTGTGTCCCTAGGTCAGATGGCCTCAAATGTTGATGTGTGCAATGTTTATGTGTGCAAGAATCCGTGGGGAAAGAGTTGCTAAACATGTGCATTCTTGCATCCGAGAATGTGCGTTTTCGATGTTCTCTGGCCCGTGATCCACCCTTTGAGAACCTTATGTCAGTAGGGTTAGGGAAGGCTGCTGAGGAAGTCTCTTCTGGCTGCCCCATGCCCTGACCCCCTCCCTCAACAGTGATTCATTTGGCCCCAGGGTACATTTAGTTGTAAGAACCCTAATCCAGGATTTAGACCCTCAGGACTGTTGTGGATGTAGGGGCAGGTGGCTCGCTAGTTAGAGACAGACCCCGAGATGATTAGCTCCTTTTTGTTCCAGGAGGAGGAGGAGTATTCTTTCTACCTCATTGGTTACGTAAAGAATTTTACCCCTTGGCTATAAAAAATTGCCAGGAGGGTTACAGTTGTGAAGGTATGTTTTTAGATGTCTTTATGGGGGTTTGCAGACATTAGCACCAGACCTACAGGCTTCCCTGGCACCTTGCCAAAGGCGAGAACTTGATCCTTCTGTCTCGCAGCCTGTGGGCAGCTGTTTAGAAAGGCCCCCTGCAGCCCTGTGAATGGTCATAGTGAGATTGTGGTGTGACTCACACCCCATGTCTGTGGCTTCAAGGCTCAGGTGTCTGGCTGCTGTTTGCTTGTGGTGTGAATCATGGATGTTTGCTGATTATCTTAACGAGAGGTGGTCATTTCGCTCTGGGATGGTATGAACTCCCGGGCTTCCCACATGTTAATGTGGATATTAGTCAGTAGGGATTAAAATACAGATTCTCATTCGGCAGATCCAGAGAGGTCTGCATTTCCAGAAAGCTCCCACGTGGGGACCTTGAGTAGCAAAGGATGAGGCATTTCATTCCATGCTACCTTGTATGACTTTGCTTCCTCAAGTTACCTTGCTTGAGGCTCTTTTTTTCTTTGTATGATAGGGACAGTATGATTGAGTGAGATAATATATATACAGCACTTAGCTGGACAGATGTTAGCCCTCTTCCAACTAGACAACAGTTTATAAGATTAGGAAGAAGTAGAGAACACTAAGATTTGGCTCATTACTAAAATCTGTCGGAGCAGTCCTTTCTGAACAAATCAGGAGGCTTACCAACTGAATAGATTTTTGAAAGTACCAAAGAAAACATTTCAGTATTAAATAAAGCCTATGGTCAAGATGGTTTTCCTGGTAACATGTTTGTTGTTCATCCTGTTCTGAGATCTGCGAGAAGTAGTTACCTACATAAAAACACCGTTGGCTAACAAAATAGCAACGTTCATTTGGTGAGGGAATGGAGGTTTGTGGGAATTGGATTTTCTGATTCCTTGGTTTCATAGTTTGATATGTAGAAGCTGACTTCTAATTTCTTTTTTGGTAACCTCTTTTTTAGGAATAACATTGGTGATTTTGATGGAGGCATGTAAGGATACAGGAAAAAACAAATTCAGTTTCTCCTAATATCCTTCTACAACACACAACATAAAATACTTCTGTGACCTCTGGTCATCAAAATGTGTGGGGACTTTGCCTACTTACCCACAGAGCAATCCTCCTGGAGAGTCTCCAGCAGATACCAGTTGGGTGTCCTCTAATTCAATTAGATTCTGACACTTTCTACCTAGGGATAGCGTAACATCCCACAGGTTGAGGGCTTGGTCCCAGAAGACGGCCCTCCTCCCCCATTTCAGACGCCAGGTGCAAGCATAGGTTATGGCCTGAGCTGCTGGCTGACCAGCTGTAAATCAAGGGTTCCCATGACCCTTTCCTTAGATGGTCCCTTCCAGGGAAAAACTTATGCATGAAAATGATACTCTGGGCAAGGTATAGGGAAAGAGGCGAGGAGCTTCCATCCCCTCCCCAGATTTGCCACCCTCCAGGAAATTCCAGGGGTTCAGCGATCTAAAAGGTCCTAAACATAGTCCTCTTGGGGTTTTATGGAAGCTTTATTATATAGGGGTCGATTGACTAAGTCATTGGCCATTGGTGATCAACTCAAATGATCATCAGTCCCTGAAAGTCCCAACCTTCTCATTAGGGATTGGTCATCTCATCAGCATACAAAAGACATTTATCACTCCCGAATTTTCCAGGGCTTTAAGAGTTACATGTCAGGCCACAGGGAAGATCAAATATATGTATTTGGCAGTATCTAAGTCCATTGCTCATATTCTTTCTATTGCTCTACAAGGAAGGAGATGTGGGTTCTATACCACATCTGTATCTGCCTGTGCCACTTGTGTGCCTGTGACCCTAGGCGAGTCCCACAGCTCCGGACCTCTGCTCTGTGAGGGCTGTGAGGCCAGAGACTCTGCTGCCTCATGGCCGGCTGGGTGTAACTCACAGAGTTGGTGCTACATTGCATCTGTTACGTGGACGAGGGATTGATCAAAGCCCAGGCCTCTTAAATGATAATGTGTATTTGAACCACTCAGGGATCCTGTGAAGACCGATTCTGACCCAGTAGGTCTGAGGTGAGGCCTGAGATTCTGCATTTTTAACCAGTTCTCAGGTGACATCGATGCCTTTCACGTGCCACACTTTGAACACTAAGTGTATGGATGAGATAACCTGTGATTTGTAGAAGTCCTCCTCATTTCTTTTTCAAAGTCAGTTTCGAAATATTAACTCATTCATTAGAACTGGCCAGTAGTCTCGGCTCTGGCCATCTTGACCAAAGGACTGAATGATTCAACTTAGCCACCGGTTTTTATGTTTCTGGCCATTTATTTAGTTCCAGTTTCTTTTTTTTTTTCCTCATTAAAATATTTGGACAAAAAAAACTTTTTTTATTTGGAAATTTTAAGTTTAGTTCCAATTTCTTTAGAACACTGGTCCTTCAGGAGCAGCACCAGCAACATGAGGAGTTGTTAGAAATGCAGATTCTGGGGGACCTGGCCTCCTAAATTGGACACTCCAGGGCAAGGTCTGTAATCTGTGTTATAACTCCAGGGGGTTCTGGTATTTGAGAACCAGGGCTCTGCTTTCAAAGTCATCAGCAGGTTTTGAGGCAATATTACTAGTGGTTATCAAGGTGCCTCTCATACTTGGTTTATAGATTGCCAATATTATGAAGCCAAATGGGAGTCGATAGGAAATAATAAAGATGCTTGGAAACTTGGGTAGATTTTAGTGAACTGGGTGAGTGGAAGGTAGGGGTAGATGTGATTTTACTGTTTGGGGAGCCACATTCACTTGTATAAGTATGTGCTAAGCTCACTTTTGCTGGCTTTCTTCCTATTATTCTATAGGGAATTAGATGTGGCTGCCCACTGGAGCACCAGGAGCGCTTTTAAAATTACTGATGCTCAAACCCCCTAAGATTCTGATGTAGTTGATCTGGGGTGCAGCCTCTGCATCAGGATTTTTAAAAGCTCCCTCAGTGATTCTAGTCTTTCAGCCAAGATTGCGAATTCCTGTATTAAATGAACAGATGGCTTAATTTTTTTCTACGGATGTTTTAAATTTGTTTGGAATTTTTATACAGTAACCTTTGGTGTGTATCTTAACAGTTCTGTGAGTTTCGACAAGTGCACAGGGTCTCATAGCATCAGTTTTCACAATCATACTTTAGGGGTTTGCTCCTTAAAATGACAAACTGAAACATACCCTTCCTTTGATATTTATTATTATCCATTACTGTTATTGTTTGCGTTGTTATTGCCATTTCTGTCTGAAATCTAATATCGTAAAGTAAGTGTAAATTTCCGAACTGTTTCCTGGTCCTTATTTGCTGTGTAGCTTGAAGACCCGCGTCATCAGGGCTGGCTGCACCATAGCGTCACCGGGAAAGTTGTACAACACCCATAAAAGCTGAGGTCTTGGTATTTGTAAAGCTGCCGAGGGATTGGTAAGGGACAGCCAGACCTAAGAACAATTCTCTAAGATTCACCCATAAAACACCTCCAGGTCAAA
The DNA here is from genome assembly GCF_027406575.1 of Nycticebus coucang. Lineage (NCBI taxonomy): Eukaryota > Metazoa > Chordata > Mammalia > Primates > Lorisidae > Nycticebus > Nycticebus coucang. The sequence continues at coordinate 64,885,293 of NC_069785.1, forward strand.
GGCCAGAGTTTTTGTCAAGTCCCACTTCCCCTCTGGCAGCCATGGGCACTTTTGATATCTTATATTTTCTTCTGTGGCTCCAATGTGGGTGGATTTTTGACAAGCAGGAATTCAAGACAGGAATTACTGGGCGGCGCCTGTGGCTCAGTGAGTAGGGCGCCGGCCCCATATGCCGAGGGTGGCGGGTTCAAACCCAGCCCTGGCCAAACTGCAACAAAAAAATAGCCGGGGGTTGTGGTGGGCGCCTGTAGTCCCAGCTACTCGGGAGGCTGAGGCAAGAGAATCGCTTAAGCCCAAGAGCTGGAGGTTGCTGTGAGCCGTGTGACGCCATGGCACTCTACCCGAGGGCAGTACAGTGAGACTCTGTCTCTACAAAAAAAAAAAAAAAAAAAAAGAAAGGAATTACTAGTGCATGTTTGATTATTGAGGATGGTTAAGGACTGTGAATGCATTTTTGTGTTTTGCCTACCTGCGATGGAATCCTGCCGATCTCCACCCGCGTCTGCTGTCTTTCCTCTGTGGGCTGTTTCAGCAGCACCGCAGCAGTGCAGGTGGTAGTTGTGCTGTCCCTGCGGTGTAACACTGTTTTGGTGATGTCATGGCTTTTGTTGCAGCTTTTTGTGGGGGTGCTGGAAGAGAGGGATGTTCTCTGGTTGGGCTTTGTGAAGTCAGGGGAACACTTTTCTGACTTAACTGTTTCTAAAAATAGATACTGTCATTGAAGTCTTTTAAATTAAAAAAAAATTTTAATTGACTGCCAGGCATGGTGGCCCACGCCTGTAATCCTAGCACTCTGGGAGGCCAAGGCTGGTGGATTGCCTGAGTTCATAAGTTTGAGACCAGCCTGAGCAAGAGCGAGACCTCATCTCTAAAAGTAGGTGGGTATTGTGGCAGGTGCCTGTAGTGTCAGCTCCTTGGGAGGCTGAGGCAAGAGGATCACTTGAGCCCAAGAATTTGATGTTGTTGGGGCGGCACCTGTGGCCCAAAGGAGTAGGGCTCCGGCCCTATATACTGGAGGTGGCAGGTTCAAACCCAGCCCTGGCCAAAAACTGCCCCCCCACCAAAAGAAAAGAATTTGATGTCGCGGTGAGCTATAATGCCACTGCGCTTAACCGAGGGGGACAAAGTGAGACTCTGTTTAAAAAAAATTTTTTTTAGTTGATGCATAAGTATACATAGTTATGGGATACAGAGAGGTGCTTTAGTATGTGTATACGATGTATAATGATCAAATCAGAGTAGTTAACATCTCTCTCACCTCAAACATTTATCCATTTATCGTTTCTGTTGTGAACATTCAAAATGATCTCTTCTAGCTTTTTGAGAATATACAGTAAATTATAGTGAACCAGCTTCACCCTCCAGTGCTGCAGGGGACCAGAGCTCATTCTGTAATTGTAGGTTTTGGGTTTGTTTGTGTTTTTGTAGAGACAGAATCTCATTGTTGCCCAGGCTGTCACTGGTCTCAAACTCTTGCCCTCAAGTGATCCCTTCTTCGGCTTCCCAAAGTGCTTGGATTGGATGTGTGAGCCACCACACGCAGCTTATAATTGTAGTTTTTCAAAGGTATTTTCTAAACAAGTGGTAATCAGGGACCACTTGCACCTCTAGAACTGAAATCTCCTTGATATTCAGGGGTCGGAGTCTGAAGTGTGACTGTCCTCCCTGGAGGGCTCAGCTCCTGGAAGGTGAGGTGATGCTGTGCTTCACAGAGAGTTTCTAAAGTGCTGTAAAGATGATGTTCTTATTCGATGCTCAAAACAAACATTTTATGGATGAGGAACCTGAACTTCAAGGGAAGAAGTTGACTGACTTGCAGGGTCCGCTGGATTGGGCCCCGTCTTCGCATGTTCACTCTGTGGGTAGGTTCATTTAAGAAGCTAGAGGATGGATGAGAAAGTTATGGATAGTTTTAAGGGGGACAGTCTTGCCAACTTCAAATCTGACTAATTGCCTGCTTCTCTACTCTGGGGAATTTTTCAGTCTTAGGAGCCCAGTTGACACATCTAAACAGGGCATCCTTTGCTTGTCATGGTGTTAAGGAATCTCTCAAGTGTCTGGCCCACTTCGTCTGTCACCACGACAATCCTGCTCCTGGGCTCTCCTGAGAGTACCAGCCTTTTGCTTTTAACCATTGTAATGCTACTTTCATTCTTTTAAGAATTTAAGAGTAGCCAGGTGCCTGTAATCCCAGCATTTTGGGAAGCTGAGGCAAGAAAATGCTTGAGGCCAGGAGATTAAGACTAGGCTGGGCTACATAGTGAGACGCTGTCTCTGAAATAAAACAAAACCACTGAGCACAGTGGCATGCTTCTGTGGTCCTAGCTACCCAGGAGGCTCAGGTGGAAGGATCACTCGAGCCCAGGAGTTTGAGGTTATAGTGAGCTAAATAGTGCCTCTGTACTCTAGTCTGTGTGTGACAGAGCAGGGCCCCATCTCAAAAACAAACAACAAAGAGTTTGAGAATAATGTAGTAATGACATTGGATATTAAGCCCCTGTGAGTGCTTCTGTATTCTCGCAGGACTACTGCAAAATATCATCAGTGCTCTGCGGGAGATGCAACATGACTTGTCCACAGGCCTCAGAGCTCCAACTGTTGGATTGGAACTCAGCTTGTCAGATGATTAAATTATTTCTGAGTTACACAGTAGAACCATCATTTTGGGGACATTGACTTAAAGAAGCAAATTTCATCCCTGGCATGTGAGCTTGAGGGGCTCTTTCAAACGTCCTTCCTTCTTGGTTTTAGATTTGGGGTGTTCATTTGATTTCTTCATCTACAGGGTTCAGAAGGTACTTTGTAGGAGGCAAAAAAGAGGTTGATTCTACCTGTAAATTAGAATATTAAATCTTCTTCTCTCACTCTTTTTATATGAGGAAATATATATTTACTTGATGGTCTCACGCTATTTGTGAATCAACCCAGGACTGTTATTCTGAAAAATAATTACAACTTCTAAGAACAAATGGAATGCTTTAAGAAAATCGGGGGGCGGGAGGAATGCATCCCCTTTTGATTTACTCTGGAGAGAGGGTGAGTGTTTTATAACCTGATTACCATAGTAAAATATCTTTATTCTTCAAAGGAACATAAAATGACAACAAATCTTACAGCATAGTAGCCTTACTTCTGGTAGGGACTTTGGGTGTTTCAATGATAATTCGCAAAGATAGAATGCCAGTGGAATCTAAATTGTAGGGCCATCCTCCAAGTAGAAAACCATCGCTTACCTACAGGCAAAGACTTGACAGCTCTCTTGGCCTGTCCCTCTCCAAACTTACTCAGATTATAAGCAGAAGATTTAGGGAGCTTAATGAAATTCCAAGGCAGTGCTGATGGAGTGAGGCATACTTTCTTGTATGCATTTTTGTTTTTATACGTATAAGTTGTGGGAGAGGGAGAGGGTTGTCTTGTTGAATGATACCTGTGTTAAGGTGGAGTGGTGGGTGGGACTGGTGCCTCAACCCACTGGGCTTTGAATGGTCCTTGTGGTGGCAATGGTGACATTTCTAACAAATTTATAACCAAGGGTGACTATGTCCAAAAAAGGATAGCCTCTGTGATCAGGTGGGGGGAAGGTGCACCTTCAGTGGGAGAAGGACTGCTTGAGAGATTTGGGTCTGCAGTCAGAGTCAGACAAAGGCCTGATGGAAGATGTGATGAAAGTCAGCATCACCTCCAAGGGTGTTTGCAGGCGTGTGTAGCTAGTCTGTCAAAGGCCTGAGGCCTGGCATTTGTGGACCTCTGTGTGACTGGAAGGAGGCAGTTGCAGCAGGGAGCGAGGGGTGATGGAGTAACCTAGGGGCTTATTATTTTGGCCAAATGAGTTGGACAATAGCATCTACCTGGCATGGAGCACTTGTTGGGAGAGATTTTAAACATTTAAGGACTACTTCCTGCTATCTCTGCTCTCACTCCACCTTTTCTTTTGCTCGTTTTATTTAGTAAACATTAACTGAAGACCTACCATGTGCTAGGCCCTTTTTAGGTGCTGGACATTTAAGAAACAAGTACAAGTGTATTTTAACTTTAACTGTTTATTTTGCAGATCAGTATAAATACTCTACCATAAACTCAACAAATTCAATGAGCTTACCATTATGTCCCAGGTTTCCATTAAACATAAAATTTAAAGCCAGGTGCTATGTTGCCTACGTATAGTCCCAGTCACTTGGGAGGCTGAGGGGGGAGGATGGCTTGAGCCTAGGAGTTAGAATCCAGCCTGGGTAACATAGCAAGACCCCATCTCTAAAAAAAAGAAAAAAAAGGGCGGCGCCTGTGGCTCAGTCAGTAAGGCCCTGGCCCCGTATACTGAGGGTGACGGGTTCAAGCCCGGCCCCGGCCAAACTGCAACCAAAAAATAGCCGGGCGTTGTGGCGGGCGCCTGTAGTCCCAGCTACTTGGGAGGCTGAGGCAAGAGAATCGCTTAAGCCCAGGAGTTGGAGGTTGCTGTGAGCTGTGTGAGGCCACGGCACTCTACCGAGGGCCATAAAGTGAGACCCTGTCTCTACAAACAAACAAAAAAAAAAAAAGAAAAAAAATTAAAAAATGTTTTTTCTTTTTAAAGACAGAGTCTCATTTTGTTGCCCTTGGTGGAGTGCCATGGTGTCCTAGCTCACAGCAGCCTCAAACTCTCAGGCTCAAGCAGTCCTCTTGCTTCAGCCTCCCAAGTGGATGGGACTACAGGTACCTGCCACAATGCCTGGCTAGTTTTTATGTTTTTAGGAGAGACAGGGGTCTTGCTTTTACTCAGGGTGGTCTCTCAACTCCTGAGCTCAGGCAGTTCACCCACCTTGGCCTCCCAGAGTACTAGGATTATAGGTGTCGCCACCGCACCCAGCCTGAAATTAAAAAATGTTTAAAATGAATAAACATCCCGGCCCTCAAGCACTGCTCCATAAAGTTGTAGGCTGAAGAATCGGTCACAGTAAACTAATGTGGTAGGTGCGCAGATGGAGAGATGTGCCAGGCATTAAGTGAATGCAGCGAGGTGGCACCCCGCAGGCCTGGCTGTGGGACAGGTTATGGCAGGAAGCTTTCTGAAGGAGCCCTAGGCTGGCTGGCTGGGAACTGTGGTGGTTGGTGTTGAAGAGGGAAGACATTCAGACAAAAGGACAGGAGATGAGGAAATGCTTGCAGAAGACCAGGAGCTGGAGTTTGGAACTCCAAGATGTCCAGCATTGTTGGGGTTTTAGACTTGAAAGATATGTGAGTGCCGGAACGTGGCGGCCCTTTTCACCTGGGGTGGCAGTCTGGATTTGATCCTGAAGAACTTTAGGCAGGTAACTCACAGGGTTGGGAATGCATGACCTAGATAGAAAGACGCAGTTCATACACTCAAGGAGAAGGCAAATCACCAAGGAGTTTAGGTGGTAACAGAGCCGAGATCCCGCAGTGTGTCCCGGGGGATTGATTGGGGGTGGGGGTGGGATCTGGAAATGTCATCCTCACTGTTTGGATGTGGCAGCTCAACTCCGCTCTCCCCCCCCCCCCCCCGTGTTTGCAGCAGTCGTTGTTGGTGACAGATCAAAAAGGTGGACTCTGTTCCTACCCAGTTTATGGAAGACTCATGTGCTTCAGGAACCAAGCCATAAATTTGTAAAGTCGAAATTAAGAAGCTAACTCAAATTTTCGCCCAGGCTTGCTGAGATGACTTACATCTGGGGCTGGGGTTGAGGGGCAGTGGTGAGAAATGGGTAGGGCGAGTATAGATTATTCAGCAGTCACCCTGAGCAGATGAGTTTGGGACCTGTGTTATGGTATGTGGTTTCATCGAACTGTTCTCTCTACTTTTGTGCATGTTTAAAATTTTCTGTAATGAAAAACGAGGAAGATAATCAGCTTTGCAAGGTTTTTTGAGACATGAACGAGATGACACAAGTCACAGGAATGTATGGACTGTTCCAAGACAGTGGCCGTGACTGACAGCAACAGTTTTTCAGTTCAGTTTTTTTTTTCAGTTTTCCTTCTCCACTCTGTTATTTCTTGCTTTTGACTTTCTTGGCCCTTTCTCCTATTTCTGCCTTGGAATTTGCCCTGTGGATTTTGGACAGTCTGGCTTTTCTGGTTTTGACCTTGGATCGTGGGCCGAAGGACATACCTGCATCTCTTCTCTGGCTCATATTGTGCAGGGAGCACCATCACCAGTTCCCCCAGCCCAGTGGCCTACCCCGGGGCCAGCCGCACCCGACTGAACCTTATTTGCCCAGGCACATATGTGTGTATGTGCGTGCATGTGTATTAGTTGGTGGGAGTCGGGATGAAACGAGAATGGATCAAAGACAGCACAACTGATTATACCCCTTTAATAAAATAGATGTCTTCTGGAAGTATTTTGTGACAATTAGATTTTTGCTGCATCTTGTTTTTATTTATGGGTGTGCATATGTACCGTAGTAAAGCCTGTGACTCTATGAGCCTGTAGACATTATTTAAAGACATTTATTACAGCTTCAAGGATATCTGTTTCCATTTTAGACTAAGCCTCAATTATCCATGACTGTCAAACCATTTTGCCCGTTGACTTCTGGCTGCTCTGGCTACTTTGCTGTGTTGTGGATTATTTGGAAATGAAATTTAGTAGATGAAAAGATTATTTAAAGGAAACTTGTGGTGAATCCTTTCATAAGAAGCAAAGAAAATATTTATTTAGGACTTGTTAAGTACCAGACATTATGTTTGGCCCTTTCTTGTTCCTCATTAATCTGTAAGAAATCTCTTTGAAGTAAATGTTTTCTCCTTTTTTACTTTTTCAAGGTCACACTCTCCCCTTATCCGACAGGGATATGTTCCAGAACCCACGGCGGATGTCTGAAACTGAGGACAGCTCCAAACCCAGTTGCCACCGGCCAGAACATGCTTCTTTTCGTGTTTTCCACCTGCCTATTTAATGTGTTACCATCTTCCCTAAGCACTTTCCATGCACTGGGGCTGTAACTTTTGCAGTCTGAGATGCAGTAGTAAAACTAGTAGGAATTTCTTTTTTCTTTTTCACAATTTCATGGGTAAAAGATTTATTCTCACCATAGATCTTAGCAACTTTGGTGTGTGATTTTTTTTTCTCTTATTAAGTCAAGAACTTTCATTTAAAGGAAACACTTGATGGCTTCCTCGATGGCTGGCACTTGATTGCCAGCATCAGTACCCTTGTGCACTGGGGCCATTATTAAGTAAAATATGGGTTACTTGAGTCCAGGCACTGTGATACCCAAAGAGTCGATCTGATAACTGAGCCTGCTACCAAGTGACTCACGGGCATGTGGCATCTACACTGTGAATCTGTAGGAGTGATGATTCACATCCCAGGTGTGGGGCAAAGCTGGACAGTGTAAGATTTCCTCATGCTACTCAGAATGCTGTGCAATTGAAAACCTGGGATTTTTGGATTGCCATTCCCTGCAGGCAACTGAAGCCATGGGTGGGGGGAGATGCTGCATGCACTAGAATCCTGTGGGTTTTAAGTAAAAGAAGACCTATCCCAGACTGATCTAAATAGGAGAGAACTTGGTAGGTCTAGTGACTGTGAAGCCCAGTGCTTTAGGTGTGGTTTGATCCCAAGATTTGTGGTGATATTAGGGGTCTGGTCCCATATCCTAGGACTGCCTCTGCTCTGCCTTTCTCTGTATGTAGGTCTCACCCTCAAGCTATCTTCACTCCTGGTGTCAAAACCAGCCTCAGCAGTTTCAGTTCTTACAAATGAGCAACACATCAACCATGGAAAAGCCAGCAGCATTGAGCCAGCATCACAAGAGGGGTCTTCAAATTTGCTGAGAGTGGACTGGTTCAAGTCACGTGTTTGCCTTAAACCAGTCACGGGGGCTGGAGGAGCAGCCGACTGTACTGCGTGGCTCTACCTGGGATGTGACCTGTAGCTGAGTGGTAAAGTCAGCTTCAGAAGTATACATGGCACAGACTGTTGGCTGGATGCTTGAGGGGCCGTCCACAGGCGGCCACTGCAGGGACAGGGCTAGGATATGAGTGTAGTATTCTCTGTAAAAGCGTCTTTTCCTAAAGCAGGACTGAATACTTTCACTGTTGGTGCTGCTCTCAGGGTGCCTTGGGTCTTAGTTTTTTGCATGTCATTGCTCACATCTGATTGTTCAGAAACTCAGTTTTGTCAACTCTAAGGTAAGGGGGTTGGACTCTATTTATTCAGCATATATTTACTGAGTACCTACTATGCCAGGCTCTAGGTTTGGGCTGGAGATACCACTGGGGGTTTATGAACTAGTAGAAGAGATAGGACTCAATTAAATGAGAGACAGATGTAAGATGGAGCTCCAATATGGTCCTGGCCCTGAGTAGGGCCTCGGCAAATAGTTATTGAATTAGTGAAATAATCACAAGTGTGCAGTTTTAAACTGTGTTTATGCTACAGTAGGGAGCCATAGGATCATCTACAGGGAGGGCTATAATGAGTGCGACAAGAGCCCGGGGCAGGGCCTTGGGGAGCGTCCATGTCAGGGACTAGAGCTGGTGTGGAGGGCACTGTGGTCTTTGAGGTCCCTCCTAGCCCTAACAGACTCTGATGTCCTCCTGGCCCCATGATTCCCAGAGTTAATGAGGGGTCCTGCTCTCTCAGAAAGCCCTGAGAGACGTCCCCGTTGTGTTTTGTAAATCATTTAGGTTCTTAGAGTTGGTTGATCTCTACTTGACCAGATTTCAGATCCCTTAAAAATGATGTTCCTTAGAAAAATACTGTGGATGGTTCTTCCCTATAAACGGGTGGGTACCAGATAGTCCAAGGGCAGCGCAGTGCCTCTTCCCTGGTGCCCCTCTCTCCCCGAGCCTGTGATGCTCCTTCCAGCAGACTCCCCTGCATTTGTGGTCTCTGCCTCCCCCAGTGTGTCTGTGTCCTTGACCATCGTTCATGGGTCTTTTTCCAAAAGATTATAAGCAATGGTAACTGGAAAGGAAGGAATGGGGTTGTCTGTGGATTCCTAGAAGGGCTTGCCATCACAGATATACCCAAAAAAACCTGCACAGCATGGACAAGGAAGGATCATAGTTTGCTGAAAAGAACAGACGCTAATTCCATAGCCTTGCAAAGGTTCTGAGTTCAGAAGTGCTTTAAACATTTTTCACATCCTGGAGCATCCATTCCTAGCTTATCTACCTCAGGGCCGTTTTGCATATTCTCTTCTGTTTCTCTTCTGTCTGGTCATCTACCCTTTTTAGGGAAAAACCTTTTAACAGCTAGCTGGAATAGAAAAATGTATTAAAAAAAAATTTCCCTAGCAAGATGCAATGGATGTAAGAAATGGTGTCAGGGTAAGTTCACTTTGTTCTGGTTTTCCTCATTTCTTATCAATGCTAGTGGCCAACAGTGATGGCAGCAATCGCCCTGGACCAGTGCTAAGTTGTGGAGATTTGAGGATGATCCCAGGGGAGGTTGACTTGCATGTTTTGGTCTTTTTTTTAATTGACTTTTGTGTATAGGAAACAGTATATTTCTTTGCTCTTTCTTTCATAAACTTCTTATTTGTAATAATGATTAAGGTACTGAAATAAAAAACATCCACATCTTCTGTGGAAGAGGCTAAAAGGAAAGAGTGAATGGCAGGGAGAGTTAAGTTAAACAGGATAGGAAATATTTCCAGCAAGGCAACATCTTTCTAACCTTCAATTTGTATGGTGTCCCTTACCCAACTCTGATCCTGAGTTTTGTGGCAGGGTTCCAGGGATAGCAGAGCTGCACATCTTTTGCAAATTTGCATATCACTTTTATGCTCAAGAGAATCAATAATGAACAATTGTTCCCTGTTGTTGGACAGAGTCCTGAAATCCATGTTGCTGTGGTGTGCACTGGAGAAACTCCATCATCTCAGAACCGTGTGCGAGCTCACCCTCGCTGGAGCCTTGTTCTGTCAGGGCCTTCAATCACTATTTGTTCAATGGATGCCCAGAATACCAACGCGAAGTTGGGTCAGTGTATGTCCTCTCCTGTCCTCTCATTTATTTCAGTGAGCTTGGAAAGAGGGTCAGGGGTGAACTTGGCTATGTTATGTCTGTGCCTCTCAGCTCTTTGGATTTTGTTTCCTTTCTATACTCGGCTGTTTCTATGAACCACTAGAGCCAGACAGGACATAGGTGGGGCTGCAACATTCTGGAAAACTGGAAACTTGATGAGGTGGGAACAGCTATTTCTGCTTCTTGGGGGAAGAGCAAGTCCTTTGCCTTGACATGGTAAGGTTGGCCTGCCTGGCAAGAGTGTGGGAAGGGTGGTGGACCCTGGTTTCAGTCTTTACTGCTTCTGAAGGAGGGTAGTTCCTGACCTGCTGGTGACAAAAGAAGTTGCTGCAAACCAAGTGCCTTTATGGAAATAGATTTTTGCTGGGGAGTCTTCTTTAAGAAGACGCCAGACGGGTAAGCTGGAGTATGGCTGATCTGCCTCTGTGTCGGGTTCTTGGAGTGGATTGAAAAAAGAGATGGAGATTTTTGTGGTTGCTTGATATGCTTTTTCTCAGACTAAGCAGCAGCTGTTTGGATTCAGCCCTCTGATTTTGCCATATTAATTTCGTATTTCATTTCTCGCCCCATAGTTTTGAACTAATATGTTTTTGAGAGGAGTAGCAGAAAGGGAGGCGGTTCTTAACTGGCTTCTCAGGAGACAGACCGTTTTGTCTGAAGGTTTGTTCTTTCTGTCCAGTTACAAGGACAGGATAGAGGGCCCCTCCTTGTGTGGAGCCAGTGAGAGTTGGAGGTATTTGTGAAGCCGTCTTGGCACAGTGGCCAGTGCAGGCCGAAAGGCAAAACCAGTTTGATCACTGGCCACAGTCTTTTAGAGCACAGAGAGCTTTGAGAACCATCTCCAACAGCCAGATGGCTAGCAACTTTGAGAGCATTTAAAGATGAGAGCCAAGAGGAGAACTAATGTCCCAGTAATGTGACATGCAGCGACCGTGAGAAGGTACGCAATATTTCGCTTGCCAGGCCCTTGATCTGTAATGCTGCAGCTTGTTTTCAAGCCCCTGAAGAAAGTCTGTCACCCTCTTCAAAACCTATTTAGGACCCAGGAAAAGGACAATGTTGATCAGAGAATAAAGAACATAAGGAAGCCGTACTGAAAGACCCAATCCAGACATTTAGTGAAGAAGCTCCTGTTCCTGATGTGGGGAGGCTTAACTGTTGATAAGCTCTCAATCATTATAGGTGTGTATGTCTTAGCAAGGTATTGCTTTATATTCTAGGTCATTCATAATGGTATTTTAAATTTTGTCAGGTTTCATTTCTCTGATTTGTCGAAAAACACATCCAGATGCTATTAATACAGACCCTAAGTGGGTATAAAAATCCTTGTACAGGCAGGGAATTTGTCATGCCACACACACAAAAGGATTAGACCTTGAGTGGCCAGGATGATACCAGTCCTGTGGCTTTACTTGCATCTTTGCTGCTGGTGTGCACAAACTCTCCCACGCGTACATCCCCTTTTCCCTGCTCTTTCCATCTCCAGTGGAAGATGTATGTTCTCATATGACTTATCAATGTGCTCATTATCTCCTGACCATCTCGGTGATGGGCATAGATGCCAACCTCTGTTTATTTCATGTCCCTCATTGAAATCTCATACCCCTGGAGCGCTCTAGAAGGACCTGGAATTACAGCTAAGAAACGGACACGAAAGACTTTGAAGGTTGGAACCTACTGTTCCATGGATGCCTTGGGCTGTGTTTTTCCATGTCTTTCATTCTGGTGTTGTCCCCTGGATGATTTTATGTGATGTTGGGAAGGTCTGGCAGCTTTACTTTCTTAGAACATACTGAGTTAGTCTTCTTCTTCTTTGGAAGGACTTCAGCAGTCTGCAGGTGGGAAAGCAGCCGGCAGAATTTCTGATCCTCACCCAGCTGTTACTGCCAATCTGGTTGTGAAATGTAACAGGACCATGGCCAGCTGTGCAATGTTGAAATATGTGGTATCTGAAACTGCTTTTTGTCTTCTTCATTGCTATGTAAATTAAGAGGAAAGACTGGCAGTGATCAGGAAGTCTAAATCCCATTTTGAATTTGCCTAAATAGGATTTATTGGTTTTCTGTTAATCACAAGACATTCTTCAAGGAGCCATTTACAAACACGTGGAGCTTGCATTCCAGCTTGAGACTGCGCTTGGAAAGGATAACTGAAAGTATGAGATAGGATAGGACATAGACAACAACTAGTATCGATGATCTTCCTCTAGGCTGGAGCTCCGATGAGATAAGAAAGTTTTGTCCTGGATGCCTGCCCTCAGAGGGATTAGGAGTCCAGCCTGAGTGTAGAAGACAAGGCAGGATTTGAATAGTAGAGAGAACAAGGGAAGAACATTGTAGGTGGGGGATGACACATGTGCGTGTGGGAATGGAGGAGGTAAGTTGGGCGGGTATGCAGATTCTTGGAAGAGGTAAGTAAACCCTCTTCCTCATCCTCTGCTTTAGCTCCTTACTGGAACTGAGCATACTCAATTAAGCTGACTTTTACAGAGCAGTGGTTCTCAACCTTCCTAATACTGCGACCCCCAACCATAAAATTCTTTTCATTGCTACTTCATAACTATAATTTTGCTACCATTATGAATTTTAATGTAAATATCTGATATTCAGGATGGTCTTAGGTGACTCCTGTGAAAGGGTTGTTCAACCCCCAAAGGGGTCATGGCCCCCCACAGGTTGAAACCCGTTGATCTAGAGTCTCACTCAAGCCCCAGGCTAGAGTGCTATGGCTTCAGTTTAGTTCACAGCAACCTCAAATTCCTAGGTTCAAGCCATCCTCCTGCCTCAGCCTCTGAATTAGGTAGGACTATAGGCACCTGGCATAATGCCTGGCTCATTTTTCTTTTTCTTTTCTTTTTTTTTTTTTGTAGAGACAGAGTCTCACTTTATGGCCCTCAGTAGAGTGCCATGGCATCACACAGCTCACAGCAACCTCCAACTCCTGGGCTTAAGCTATTCTCTTGCCTCAGCCTCCCGAGTAGCTGGGACTACAGGCGCCTGCCACAACGCCCAGCTATTTTTTGGTTGCAGTTTGGCTGGGGCCGGGTTTGAACCCGCCACCCTCGGTATATGGGGCTGGCACCTTACCGACTGAGCCACAGGCGCCACCCTTCTTTTTCTTTTTCTTTTTTGATACAGAGACTCACTTAATGGCCATGGCATTCTAATAGCTGGTTAATTTTTCTATTTTTAGTAGAGACAGGAATCTCACTCTTGCTCAAGCTGGTCTCAAACTCCTGAGCTCAAGCAAATCCTCCCACCTCTGGGAGTGCTGAGATTATTGGCATGAGCCACTGGGCTGAACCTGAGGTGATATTTAAAATGTGCTTGGTGAAGAGGGTTGGGCAATGGGCAGGTGTTAGAGCAGAGGGAAATGTGATAAATGAATCAAGGTACAGTTATGTTATTTCCAGGAAGCCACAGGTGTTTTTTTATGGCTGCGGCTACAGTTCTTAAGTAACTGGGAGATGGAACGAAAATAAAGATCCCCCATCAGTTCCTGGTCAGTGGATTTGGAATGCGGGATTGCAAGTTCATGTTCACCTCCCTGGCTGTTTCTGATGATGGTGCTTGGAAGAGTGCTGGCCTGGGGAGCAGAGTGTGGGTGTGGGCCTGGGAGGGTGGAGGGAAAGGGCTGTAAGTGTAGGCTGGGTAAGGAAGGAGCAGGATTTGGGGGAGAGGGGCCACAGAGGTTAAGAAAGAATGGAGGGAAGTTTCCAGGTGTGAGTGGTGACCAGGACCCTGCCGGAAGTGAAAGGCATTAGCCAGCAGAGCATGTAATCTCCAACAGAGTATTCTTAAAACAGGAAATAATCTTTGAGGCTTTTTTTTTTTTTAATGTGTTTGAGCCCAATACTCGAAATAATGACCTGACTTTATACACATGCAGGTGAGAATTCAGGTTTCCAGCTCTAAGTGCAATTCTTAGTTTAGTCTGCCTCCCACCTGGGAGTTATTTACCTTGTTTTATTAGCTCAGTGAGTTTGGAATATCCTCAAGTAATTTTGGAGGCTAGTGTACAAATTGTTTGATTCATTATTTAAAAATATGATCAATTCAAGATTGAATAAATGTCTAATACTGAATCCACATGGGTGGGACATTGAAGGTATGTAGAATCTATATAGTTAAGGCTATCTGGGGGGAGCCACTTATATTGGGCCTTTTTTCATAGAATGATTAAGACTTAGCATGATACTTTAATTTTCTTCCTCAAGTAACCGTAAGAACCTTCTCAAAGTGTTCTTGACTTAACTCTGCAAACTGCTGGGTTCTCCAGCTCATAGATGGTCTACTACAGACTACACTTTTTACTTCCTGTGTGTTGATGATTTTTATTTACCTATTGTTAAAACACGAACTAGATTTCAGACTGGCTGCACGCTTGACGTTATTTTGGAGTTACCCGGTCCCTGTAACAAGCTCAGTGGAAATGACTGGAAAAGCCACACTTTTCATTATAGCTCTTCATATCTTCAATTGCATTTCATTCCATTATTCATCAGGTAAGTTTGAAAATAAAGGGCTACAAACAGCGGAGTGTGAGAGCGGCTTCATTCTTGACATTTAAAATTATTTATTGTTTTAGGCATCAGAGTGTGGGTTGATTGAAGGTACAGGAAGGTACACTTTAAGAAAATATTGACATTAGTAGGTCAGGTAGTACCGGATTTCTCAATCTTGCTACTGTTGACTTTTGGAACTAGGTGATTCTTTTGTTGTTGGGAGCTGTCCTGGATACTTTGCAGCATCCTGGTCTCTACCTACTAGACCTAGTTTTAACGATCAACAAATGTCTCCAGATATTACCAAGTGTCCCCTGGGGAACCAAATAGCCCGTGGTTGCCAACCACAGAGAGATAAGGAAGCTTTTTAAGGGTTATATGTCTGTTCTGTTGTTAATCTACTCTTTTGTAACTTTAACTCTTAATATATACAAGTCGATGCCCATTGTTCAAAGAGTCCATATTTGTGCATTTGCCTACTTGGTGAAGTTTGTTTCAAATCATTACTTTGGCTGTCATTTTGGACATGCAGTGAAAAATTTGAATTGATGAATGTGTGCATGCCCAGCTAAGGTAAAACAAGGAAATATCCTGCACTCTTATGCGGAGCTGTAAACAAGCTTTTGCAGTATTTTTAATGCCTTGTTTTTTACATTTTTGTACTTTTTATTGGTGATTTTTTTTTAATTTAAAATGACCCCCAGGTGCAGGGTTGAAGTGTTGACTGCTCTAAGGCTATGATGTGCCATAAGGAGCAAACACAGGTGGTAGATAAGCTTTGTTCGGGCATGAAATATAGTGCTACTGGCCCTGAGTTCAATATTAATGAATTGACAGTGTGTTAACTAAGGTGTCCTTAAACAGAAACACATATAAAACAAGATTATGTATTGATTGGTTGACGAAATATAGTGGCCACAGGCTCACAGGAGCCTAATCCTATTTTTTCCTTAGGAGCAGTGGGTCAGGTTTGCTAATTCAGTGCTCATAGACACTTTATAGAACATAACTAATGCAAATAGTTAGAATTGACTGTACATTTGTTTTTCTAGCCTAAATTTGAAAAGCCTAAACTTTAAAGAGCTCATCTGATATGTGATTACATTAAATTGCTTTTCTTTATAAACAGTAACATATACTATAAAAACTTGTAGAATAAATAATTGCTGAGTCAAAGACATGTCTTTAAAGCTCTTATGTACCTTGTGAAAAGGGTTGTACTGACTTACAGTTCCAGCTTCATTGCGCATTTTCCAGCATTATTTTACATTTTTTCATATTTTTAAAATAATGACAGTTTTGAGACATATGTCTTAGAATTCAGATCACACAGGTAATGTTTAAAATACAACTTAAAAAGTATTTCTCCTTTTAACCTTTTCCCATTTCCTTAAGAGCATTAAGAATTCAGTATATGTCATTTCAAGCTTTTTTAGAAAATGCATATTAACATAAATGTACTTATGCCTGTAATTTAATTAAAAAGAGATTGAATGTTTGCCTAGTATGTATCCTTTGTATTATGCTTTGTTACTACATATAATTTAGGTGGAAAGATACTTCTTTACTTGTAAAATACTTATTAAAATATTTGTCAAGAGAAGTTGCGTAAATGATGTCCTTGTTTATAGTGATTGTTGAATTTTTATGCTGTGTAGTTAACTTATGCTCATCTTTTCATCTAATCTCTTTTTTTGTCTATAGCTAAAGCTACAGAACATAAGTCAAATTCGGTCTCACAATTTTATTATTTTCTATGATGAGGCTTGACAGAGTATTTCAAGAATTCAGTTTGCTGGCGGCGCCCGTAGCTCAGTGGGTAGGGTGCTGGCCACATACATGGAGGCTGGCAGGTTCCTAGCCTGGGCCAGCTAAACAACAATGACAACTGCAACAAAAAATAGCCAGGTGTTGTGGTGGATGTATGTGGTCCCAGCTACTTCGGAGGCTGAGGCAAGAAAATTGCTTAAGCCCAAGAGTTTGAGGTTGCTGTGAGCTGTGACTTTATAGCACTCTACAGAGGGTGACATAGTGAGACTCTGTCTCAAAAAAAAAAAAAAAAGAAAAGAAAAGAATTCAGTTTGCTGATAGAAAAGCAGTTAATGACTAGATGCAATCAGGTAAATGTTATCCAGGATCAGTCAAGATGCTTAATCTAAATGAGTACAACAGATGTTTCTGGAAAGATTATAATGTGAGAGAAACACTTCACTGTCTATGTAACTCTCTGACTGTTGTTCCCTCACTGTGGCAGAAGGAAAGAAGACATTGAGGGTTGGTTTGTGCTCACTCAGATGTGTTTCAGGCAACCGAGGGACCAGTTGGTATGAATAGAATTCCTGTGATCAGATTCCCTTGGTGTACAGTGTGAGGAAGTGAGACCTTATACCAGATGTTGATAGCAGATGTAGAATTTTGATTGAGTTTTAAGGCCTACTTATGTCAGAAAGCTACAGTTTTAAGATGACTTAGACAATAAAAATGCTACTGGGAGAGACTGAAATTGAGAGAGACCAAAATACTAGTTGTATTAGTAGTATACAACTAGGGATGGCCAAACTCAGGAGAATTGCAGATCTTTGAAATAAATGGGGTAAGTTGTTTCTAGGATGATGTGGCAGAGAACTTATAAAGGTTTAGGGTTACTTGTTTACTACTTAGAAGAAAAACATGAAAATTACGACTTTACCAAGGCCAGGAAGATGATTTTCTGGAAAAGAATGGGGAGCCACTGGGTAATGCTGCTGATTGAGCTAAGGGGACAAGCTGCCCAGTGGTCAGGCTTCAATTTCACCTAGTGAGGAGACAGGCCTGGAGCATTGTTAAGGCACACAGGATTCTATTTTCCAGTAGAAAGTATCACTCACACGATAACTTTGCTCCTCACACCCAAATTCAGCGCTCTAGCAAGATTCCAGTAGTTCTTGTAGGTGTGAAGAAAATATAAGGGTTTGGCAGAGATGTGGGTTTTAAAAAGTCTTTTGTGCTGCATTTGCTCTGAAAAATTCACAGAATTTTTGAAGTTTCTAAACTATGCAATTTAGAAAACAAAAACAAAAACAAAAACACCCTTGTTGGTTAGGAATCAGGAAATCTCTTCCCCTGGAGAGTCTGGGTTATTCTTGGGATGACTTTTTTGTTGACTAGTGTAGGCTCTCAGATAATCATCTAGGTCCTAGGGGCACACTCTTTGAAGTGCGCTGTCCTCTTCCAGGAGATCTATGGGAGAGGCACTGAGGAGACTGATTAAAGGAAAATATTTCAGATAGTTGTCTATGTCCCTCTCTTCATTTTATTCCTGAAAAATAGCAAGCAAACATTGTTTTACTCCAATAATTTTTAATTCGAACGTGTTTATGAAAGTGGTTAATTGAAGTGCTCCTTTATAGTAACTTTTTTTTTTTTTTTTTGTGGTTTTTGGCCGGGGCTGGGTTTGAACCCGCCACCTCCGGCATATGGGACTGGCGCACTACTCCTTGAGCCACAGGCGCCGCCCTATAGTAACTTTTTTGAGAAAATATTTTTTGAATATAGCAATAGTATTTGAAGTCTTCACTTGTTATGACAGACTTGAACATTATAGAAAGCTTTAGTACAGGCAATAGATCAGGTTAATCCTGTTCCCCCTCAAGACATTCTTTGTGCATAAGGTCACTTTGGTGCCATCTTTGAACTTTGTTTATAAAATAGAGAAGATGTGTTTGCCACGTATATTAATTTTTATCGTTTGGGTTTTAGAAACATAAACTATATTCTTCGTACTTTTTCTGGTAGTTTTATTATTTTCTAACATTTACGTCTCCTATCCATCTAGAATTTGGTTTTGTATATGGCAGTACTAGAGCTGTAACTTAATTTCTAAATGGATATTTCCTGTCCCAAATATGCTATGACAAATGGTTTGTTCTTTTTGGACTAATTTTAAATGATACCTTTATTATACTACCTGTGTATTTACTTTCTGTACTCTCTAGTCTGTTCTCGTGATAATAGAATGTCCATTTCTTTTTTTTTTTTTTGTAGAGACAGAGTTTCACTTTATGGCCCTCGGTAGAGTGCCGTGGCCTCACACAGCTCACAGCAACCTCCAACTCCTGGGCTTAAGCGATTCTCCTGCCTCAGCCTCCCGAGTAGCTGGGACTACAGGTGCCCACCACAACGCCCGGCTATTTTTTGGTTGCAGTTTGGCCGGGGCCGGGTTTGAACCCACCACCCTCGGTATATGGGGCCGGCACCTTACCGACTGAGCCACAGGCGCCGCCCTAGAATGTCCATTTCTATAAAGATACCACGCTGCTTTTGTTACTGTAGCTTTATAGAATGTTTAGTTTTGTCAAGATATTTCCTTTCATTATTTTTTTATTAAAAAAAAAACATTTTTTTGGACATCCTCAAGTTTTTTTCTCTTCCAGTTCAGCTTTAGGATTAACTTTGTAAGTTGATGTTAGCTTGATTACATTGACTTTATACACTGATTAAGGAATATGGTGTCTTCCTATCTGGGAAATGGTAGTTGTCTTCATTATTTATATCTTTAAACAAGACTGGTTTAGCGTATTTATGGGGAGCTTTATTTCTAGGAGGGTTTTTTTCTTTTCCTCCCCTCCTTCCTTCTGCCTCTCTTGATATTATGAATGAAATTTTTAAAATGCCATTTTCTGAATGGTTACTGCATCTGACCACTTGATTCGAGGCAGATAGGCATTTCATTTACAAATACTCAAGATTTTTACTGCCTCCTTCCTAGTATTTTATTTAATTTTTCTGTCTCGGTCAGAGGGTTAAGTAAAATGTTAACCTGAGTAGCAATAGCAGGCATCCTTGTCTTCTTGTTTTTAATGGGGTACTAGTAATTTATGCTTTGTTTGCTCATTTCCATACGTTACTGATTTACTTTAAAAGGAAATATGTTATTTATTAAGAAGGTATCAAATTACCTATAATCAGGGGAAATATTTCAGTATGTTTTGTTTCCTAAATGATTTGGCAGTGATGTGAGATATGCCAAGGTAAAAAGTTTGTAAATCATTAAGATTCTCGCGCTTGCCTCTTCCCTAAGGAATTCCCAACGTATAGGAGCATGTTGAGGCATCTAAGGACCTCCTGGGCCACAGAACCTCTGAAGAAACCTTAGGAACACCCTTTGAGCAAAGTTGACTAGATGAACTGACTGCTTTGCCTGTCTTTTCTGAAGGAGGGGATGAGTGGAATAGGAGGGTCCAGCCAGTGGCTGTGCCTAGGCGTCTTTACATGCAGAAGTCATGAGTTCTGGAGGCAGATGGAGCCACATTCTCAGTACCCCCTGATAAGAATAAACCGGTAGGGTTGAAATTCAGAAAATCCTTACTAATTGTCAGATCCTAAGGGACTTGGAGGGCTGTGAGGACAGAGTGAATTTAGAGATGTAAAGTACCAGATGCTTAAGGGGAAGAGAATGACGTGCAACGTGTATGAGGTGCTAGCCAGGACTCTGTCACTTGTGTGTGTCTGGGGTCTGTGCCTGTGTTGCTGAAGAGCAGGGCGATAGCCAAAGGCTTGGAATGTAACCTCAAGCCTTATAAATACAGGCAGTCAGGTCGGCACCCGTAGCACAGTGGTTACGGCACTAGCCATGTACACCAAGGGTGGCGGGTTCAAACCCCACCTGGGCCAGCTAAACAACTGCAACCAAAAAAATAGCCGGGCTTTGTGGTGGGCGCCTGTAGTCCCATCTACTTGGGAGGCTGAGGCAAGAGAATCGCTTGAGCCCAAGAGTTTGAGGTTGCTGTGAGCTGTGACGCCACGGCATTGTACTGAGGGCAACATAGTGAGAATTTGTCTCAAAATACATACATACATACATACATACATACATACATACATACATGCAGTCCTGGGTTACAAATGAGATAGGTTCTGTAGGTTTGTTCTTAAGTTGCATTTGTATGTAAGTTGGAACAGGTACATTTACCTGTTACCTGTAACAGCCTTTGTTTGTCAGTGTGAAATGTACACCATTCAGATGTCTGTCACTCAGGGATTTGCTGTAATAGTTTTCATTCACAAGTGCGAGTTGTACCTAAGTCAGATGTTTGTATTTAAGGACTGCCTGTAATCGTTTTTTTTTTTTTTTTTTTTTTTTTTTGCCAGTGATTCTGTTACCTGGGGACACTCTCATTAGGTAAATTCCAGATTACTGTGTGTGACTGAGAGCTGTCAGCCCTAATCCCTTCCAGTGAAGGGTTTTGCAGTGGTGATTCCTGGAGCCCTGTGTGTTCTGCGGAGACATCACAGGGACCTGCAGAGTTGTAGGGCTCTCAGTCTCACTCCCCTGTCTCAACTAGAGCCAGGGGGATTCTGAGGAATATTACATTTGAAGAAAAGACTTTGCTGCTAAAAAGTTTGCAAGCTATCACTGTAATTGATTTACTGATTCACATTGGTGTGGGTAATACCGATCTCACCTAACTGTGGGCATTTTGTTTTCTAACTCAACTGTATTTCTCAAGGAAAACCTTTTTGCAGGCAGGCTTTAAAAACGATTTCCTCATGTTTCTAATGCATTTGGAGTGTGCAAGCGTGTGACCGGGTCCGTTGTGTGCGTGTCGCACTCTGATAAGTGGTGAGCTCCTTAAAGACTGGCTTGTGTCTTGTTTAGTTTTCCATCCCTGCTCCCACCCTTACTCTTGAACACCTATCACTTCTGTTCAGGATATACTTCCTGCGAGGGAAGAAAAATAATGTTTTTCTTCACCCCTCATAGATTGTTCGCTGTGGAACAGACTCTTAAAAAGAGAGGTTAACAGGAGAAAACAAATTTATTAACACATATATTTCATATGTACGTGGTAGATACCCAGGGAATGGGTAGTTTTCACAGAGGCAGCTTTGAGTTCCAGCGTATATAGCATCTGCAACAAAGAACCGTAAATTTTTAGAGAAGTGACAAGACAAAGGGAAAGGCTTTTGAGTCTCTGGATGTGGCAACTTGGGGGAAGGCAGGTGACTGGCAGGAAACTGCGTAGGAAACTATGCTGGGTAGGAAACTATGCTGGGTAGGAAACTCACGTCGATCCCTCTGGTACCATCTCCGGGACCAGAAGCGTCTACCGTTGTCTGTGCTGGTTAATCTTTGCCATCCCTGGTAGAAAAAGGGGCAGGATACTTTTAGTCTTGAAAACACATGTCCTTTTAGGCAAATAAAGGACAGAGCTGTCCTGTATCGATTTTAATTACCCTCAGCACAATAATCCTTCGTATTTGGGGGTAGCTATTCTGGTCTCCTGCATTCCTGATTCACACGCCTGTGAATGAACATCACCTTCTCTTTGTTCATGATGTCCCTGAGAAGACAGGACAGGAGAAGTTGAGAGGGAAGAGTCAGCAGCCCGACTTCCCTGTTGACTTTGAGTGTGCAGGCGAGCCTCTTCTGAGGATTGCTACATTTTACTAGGATCACCAAAAATTGAGGCAAGAGAGCTTGCCAACAAAGCCTCTCCCTGTTCTGCGTGGGCTACAGTCTAAGTAACTGAGGCCAGCGGATGTGGGCCGAGCCCAGAGGAATTGTGGTGAGGAGGGGCCGGGTTTCACTGTGGGATCATCCAGATCATCCTCACCCTTCCTATTCTTCATGGCCAATTTGGGAACCTATTTCTTCTGGCAAATCTGGCCCACAGTGAGCTGTACTCGCTCTTCTTTCGCCAGACCATGTGTATTCTATCACTAGTACTTTCTTAGGCTCATGCTGCCATATTCTGCAACTATCCAGTAAGGGGCTTTGTCTTTCACACTAGCTCTGAGACAGCACTGTTGTCATAGCGCCAAACATATATTGAGTGCTTAAGGCTCTTTGGTGTTACAAACACATTCATATCAGTTTGATAAACGGGAGTTTTCTATCTATCTTTGGAAACAAAGGGTCTTGGAGATCAAAGGAACTGGGCTGAGACATTCAATGTGTTCTTCTGGGCTCCCGTATCTCTTGTCCCTGTTTTGGGGTGTGCTTTATCCTCTTGTTACGCAGATGAACTTACAAGATCATCGTTACTTACCAGTTTGCTCTAGCCCTCTGAGGCTGTCCTAGTATTTGTGACTTCCTAATTGTCCAACCACTCAGCTAGAGTTCCACCAAGTAGACTGGCTCAGTTAGTAGGGAGAATCCCACCAGCCAAAATTGGTTTGTTTGAGTCAGACGACACTGTTATTAAGTCTGGCCTGGGAATGGATTAACTGCCACAGGGTTAGGCTCCAACCTTGCTCAGATGGCCTTTGTAGGGCTAGAAAGGTAGGGCACCCACGGAAGCTCCTTTGGCCTGGGCAGACCACACAACACATCCTACATTGTTCGTATATTTGCAAGATAAAGTGCTCCGTCCTATTTTTCAATTCTAATACTCAAGTATTTCAAAGTGAAATTTTCCTGCGCCCCCTATCTTTGGTTGTAAGAATTACCATCCATTCTGGAGGTGTGTTTTCCAGCTGTCTGAATGACCAGAGCTGCCCTGCTGCTCAGCTGTTCTTTGGGAGTTGGACCCCCACTGAATTGCATAATGAAAGGAGCCAGATAGCATGCCAGGTCAGCACTGCCAGCTGGCAGAGAAGAGAGCAGGTCTGCAGGTGATGGGACTTGGGCACGCCTGCACCCCTTCCTGCTAGCTGAGTGTGCAGAGGTGGCATCAAGGGGCTGCAGTCACAGCCTGGGGAGTGGTCCCTGGTTTGCATGGCTCTTCCCAAAGAGTGAAAACAATTTTCCTTTCCATTGGTACAGAATGTCCCTGCTTCCTGCTCTTCCACTACAAAGGAAGGAAGGGGAAAGAAATCATCATTCTAAAATGAGAAAGAAAGAGAACTAGCCTCATCTAGGGAAGTCAGGGTTCTGGCTGGCCATGCGTTGCAACTTCATCAGACCCACGTGTCATTTCTGAGTGGAGGGAGTAATAGGGTTTACACCTAATCAAGGAAAGGAATTCCAAACAAAAGCTTGGGTGGGGTTTCCTGGGCAGGAGTGTGATATTGTAATAAATGGGAAGCAGAGTTCTGTAGTCCAATCTCTGGTCTGATTACACAAATTATAGCACAGGCCCTGTTTTCAAAGGAATGTAACACACCCCACCTCTGCCCCTCCTGGCCCCTCCTCCGTGGTTGTGTCCGCATTTCCTTGAGCCCTCTACTTAGCAGTTTCATGCTTTTGCCAGAGGAGCTAAGGACCCTATGCGGAATAATTAGGATGCCTTCATTAGGGGCGCTGCCTTGGGGCCATTTACAGGTGAGTTTACTTTATGGTTAAGGTCTTTCAGGGACTCTTCTGCTAAATTCTCCAGCTTCTCCTCTATTAGTAAACAGAAAGTGAATGCAGGAGTCCGACATTCTGGTCACAATTGCAAACATTTCTAAGCACTAATGGGCCAGGTGCTTTCCGTGGGGAAAAGAAAACATTTACATGAAAAATCCCTTTTCTTCCAAAAGGGGTATCATTCTCTGCACTGGTGCCTGGTGGCTGCTGCCGGCCTGAGTGTGCAGACGACTGCTGGCCTCCTTCCCTCCCCGATTCCCTGGGCTCATTTAGCCCACGGAGCCACCCGTGGTTTCTCTGAAGGTTCCCACCCTCTCTGGAGCTCTCTCCTTGCCACTCCCTCTTGTAGTGTCCTTATCCTCTTGTCTCTCCTTTCTTCCCTATCTTCAAATCTCAACATCCTCTGCCTGAGAAGGCTGCCCCTCCTGGGCTGCCCCCAGTGGCTCTGAGCTCCCTCAGAGTGCTCTCTGTGTTCACTTCCTGAGCTCTTTATCTCAGGCAGTGTTAAATGATGCCTTTATTTGTCCTTCCTTTTAAATGGACAAGCTCCTTGGAGCCAGGGACTATCCATCTTCAAATTCCCAATTCCGGCTGTGTAATAGTTACACTCGAATCGTTTGGGGGATATTGTCTCTTTTCTTAAATTATGCATTCTCTTTTTTATTTTTTACTAGAGCCAGTTTATGCCCCTTATCAGATGTACTTCTATCATAGTTTTATTTCGGATCTTAATTTTTTTTTCACTCATGTCATTTTGGTCTGTTCTTACAAACCAAAGAGATGCACATCGAAGCTGCTAATTTGTGCGTGTCTGGTTGCTGGAGATTTGGTTTGTTTTATGTCTTGCTGCCTTGTCTCTGTTTGACTGCAAACTGCGAAGAGTCCAGCGACTGTGCAGCAAGGCATCAGGGACAGTTGCCTGACACCTGCTGTCGGGGGCTGGGTGGCCCTCACTTTCCACTGGGGCTCTGGTATGGTTGGTTACAGTAGAACCATAACGGGTGGCGCCTGTGGCTCAAGGAGTAGGGCGCCGGTCCCATATGCCGGAGGTGGCAGGTTCAAACCTAGCCCCGGCCAAAAACCACACACACACACACACACACACACACACACAGACACACACAGACACATACACACAGAGACACACACACACACACACACACACACACACACAAAAAGAACCATAAGGACAAGATGCAATCACACAGGTGGTGCCTGCCTCTGTGATGCAGGCTCCCACTGCCTTCCTGGCTTTGCCCCTTCCGGCCTTCCTGAGCTGCTCCTATTCTTATTACTTTTCACTCTGCTTTTTGCACCTGCTGGGCCTTATGCCTGGATTGCTGCCCCTCTCCCATTAGGCACAGCATGCAACCTGTCACCCCACCAGAGTCAGCTTCACAGGGCTGAGAAGCCTTCTATGATTCCTTCAGCTTCCCCCACAATTGTCCTTGGTGACAAGGCTTATTTCAGTATGCAAACTGGGACAGTTTTAGAGATGAATGAGAAAGGGGAGATGGAGTTCTGTGAGCACTAGAAAAGGTTGTGTTGGGTTTGCCCTACTCCTACATAGGTATACCATATAATTTTCTCACAGATTTTACTTTTGTATTGTTTTTCCTGCTCACGTTAGTTTTCCTAGGCTTTTCTTTTTTTCTTTTTTTGTGGTTTTTTTTTTTTTGGCCGGGGCTGGGTTTGAACCCGCCACCTCCGGCATATGGGACCGGCGCCCTACTCACTGAGCCACAGGCACCACCCAGTTTTCCTAGGCTTCTGCACTGTCCCCTACCCCTTGACACACATGTACTCAGAAATGCTTATAAATATCCCATTGTTGCCTATGTAATTAGCCCCAAGGAGGAGAGAGATGCATGTCGAAGCTGCTAATTTGTGCGTGTCTGGTTGCTGGAGATTTCACCAGCAGCAAACCCAGACAAGCTGTTAATAAGTGTTAAACACCATGGGGTCTGCATGCTGGGTGACATCCCAGCTAACACGCAGGGGACAAAAATGTTTCCCTTGACATGGCCTTTCTTGATTGCCAAGGGTGAGTAAAGTTCATAAATACCATTTTGAGAAGTGTTTGCAATAGCTTCTTGGTACAGTAAAATTTCACTAGTTTGGGATAATGGAACGTCACCTAATTTAGGGGATTATAGAGAAATTTAAAAACATTAAAGTAATACCTAATAAATTGCACTGAACTGAAAGACGATAGGCCTAAAAGAGTTTTTTGAAATATGATCTGTGACACAAATTTAAGATACCATTGCCCAGTGGAGGGTTTTAGGGGATCTATGCTAATGGATATTTAAGAGCAGCAATTAACATACCACTTCATAATTAAGTACTTCTGGGTTGCTTAAGGGGCATGCTCTGGCAACAGTTGGACCCTTAAATTCCTTACATACCCCAGTGTTAATTTGAAGGAATTTATAACTATTTTGATTACCCTATTTTGTTAGGCAGACCCTTCAACTTCCAACTGTGTAGGTCTAGGATTACCTCCTACTAGGAATTAGCATGGGCCCCATTAAGGGCATCCATCCTTCTGTGTTTCAGATTAGCTAGTATTTCAATGTCTGCTATGTGCAGCAGTGTTCCATCAGCTCTCAAATAGTAATAAAATGTTTTTCCTGCCCTCAAGAAGTTTCCAATCTACTGTGTAAGATAGAGAAACTGTCTTTTGGCCCTGGCAATAGCATTGTCAAAAGCTGGGCTTTGGAGTCAGACAGCTCTGCTGTTTTACTAGTTGTGTGAGTATCATCTTTCACCTCTTAAGCCTCAGTTTCTTCATCTGTGAAATGGGGGGAATGATACCTCTTAGGGTTGTTAGGAAGAAAAGTGAGGAAATGCTCAGATGTCAGTGTTCATTGTTCATCTGGTGTGGCTGCCGCTAATAGGGTAAGGGAATAACCAAGATATAGCTTGACAGGTGTTCCGTTAGGCAGGGGATGTTTTGTATTCCGTGAGAACACCAGTATGAACAGATAACTCCGGGGGGCCATTCAGGACAGAGAGAAGTTGGTGTGTGGGGAAACACTGGAGAGGAGGCTGCATGCGAGCAAGACATTAGTGCTTTTCTATTCATTGATTCCACAAACACTTTTTGAGCATTTATCATATGTCAGAGACTGCCAGGCACTGGGGTCACAGGAATGATGCTAAAAAGACAGAAACCCATGCCCTCTTGGAGCTTGTGTTCAGTGGAAGAGAGGAGTGCATACTCGTGTGTGAAAACACTGAAGTGGAGGGTGTAGGCACAGTCTGCGAAAATGCAGTGATTGAATGAGACCAGAAGTTAGAGTGGTGTGCGGAGTGTAGGTGAAGTGAGTGAGGGGCTGAGGAGGGAAGCTGAAACTCTGGCAATAGTCAGTAGCCATGGAGGCCTCAAATTTTTTTTTTTTTGAGACAGTGTCCTACATCGTGTCCTTGGTAGGGTGCCATGGTGTGATAGCTCACAGCAACCTCAAACTTTCGGACTCAAGCGATCCTCTTGTCTCAGCCTTCTAAGTAGCTAGGACTACAGGCTCCCACCATAGTGCCCAGCTATTTTTAGAGACGGGGTCTCATTCCAGCTCAGGCTGGTCTCACACTCCTGAGCTCGGGCAATCCGCCTCAGCTAGGATTATAGGCGTCAGCCACTGTGCCTGGCTGAGATTATTTAAAAAAATTTTTTTTTCTCTCTTTTAGTTCTAATTGCCTATTAACTATAGACAACATTTAACAAATTAAAAAATGAAAGAAATACAAGTCCCACCACTCAGGAAAAATAACCATTTTGATTCATTTACTTTCAGTATTCCTACCCCTTGGCGTTGGTCAGTTGATTCCTTCAGTTGATATGGTTGTGATCATACTCTAAGTACAATTTTTCCCCCCACTTTCTAGAGAGTAAGCATTTTTTCAAGTTCTCATAAACAGTATTTTTCTGGGCAAGGTAATATCCAATCAAGAGACGGAAACATGACTCGCTTAACCAATCCTTTCAGATCATTGTCTCCAAGTCCTTATTAGCATAAAGAACGGTTAGCATCTTTATATATCAAAGCATGTCTGCTTCCAGGATCATTTCCTGATGTTAAATCTGCAACACTGTGATTACCAGTTCAAGGAATGGATGTTCTCAAAGATGTTTGAAACACATTGTCAGTGTACTTCCTTAAAAGATCTCTGTGTGTTATATATGGGCCATTATGAAAGTTTTGAAATACACAAAAATCAAGAAATGTAAAATCTGTACAGACAGAAAGAAACAAAGCTCTCCTACAATACTGATAAGCCAAGCAAGTTGAAATGATGGACCATGACGCAGCCTGTCTCAAGACGTTCATAGTGGACTAAAGACACTTGGAAGTGTGGTAGGGAGTGGATGTGAGCAGGCTGAGGTTGGAGGGAGTCAGAGCAGTTAGGAGACAGGGTCTCCCCGAGTCCAGTGGCATTTCTGAGAACAAATGATAGGACTTTGCTTGAAGGTGAGGTAGGCAGATTTATGGCCCATGGTGAACTCTGGCTGGGCAAGGAAGAGAAGTCACTTTTAAGGTGCAGATGACTTTGATTTTAGAGCCTCCAAATTCCCTCCTTCCTGTTCCCCCTGTAGTTCCTATATTGTAACTCTGTAACTGCTTAAATGTCACTGACCACTATTGAATGAAATTCTCTGAACCCACGATCCACAACATTAGCCATTTTTATGTACCCAGTTGTTTAATTGAAGTCCATAAAATGTGGGGGTGTTAGGAGAGGAGGCTGGACAGGGTGTGTGGCCCAAGCCAGGAACGTGGCCTTTGCCGTAGTAGGGGGCTGGGGCTGGGGCTGGCTGGGGCTTTTGGGACTGGGTGGCAGAAGGGCAGGGGACAGACAGATCCGCTTCCCCTCCCAGCCTGGGTGAGGCCTAGGCAAGGCAGAGTGCTTCATTTATCTTAGGATCCATGCCAACAGTGGCGGTCTCTTTTTAAATGTAACATGAAACAATTATTTTTAGGTCTAATGAAAGAGGTAGCAATTTAAAGGAAAGGCAGTGAGTGATGAAATCTGCCCTTAGGAGTACTGGAAGCACAGTGTGTGGCCCATAGGAAGTGACCAGTAAATATCAGCCACTGAGGCTGATGATAACATCCTGTCATCTGAGATGTGGAGGTGTTGAAGTGGCCTTTCTCCCTGACCATTTGGGAGGGAGTTGTTTCTCTGGCTTGGGTTCTGCTCCATGACAGATAGGAACACTTTCTCTATTGACCACGCCCCAGAGTTTGTCCATTGGAAAACATCCTGGGCCTGGGCCTGGGCCTGGGCTTTCAGGCCTGGTGGCCTATCTTCCAGCCCTACCTTCCTGAGCTTTCCATGGCTGCTAGAGAAATCACCCAGAGGACACAAAGCTGTATCCTGAACCGGCCATTCTAGAATCCTGTGTCTGGACAACCCTAGCATTAGACCATGCGTTAACTTTCTGGAGCTGCCTTGAGAAATGACCACAACTGATGGCTCACAACAACAGGAATATATTTTCTGTAGTTATGGAGGCCAGAAGTCTAAAGTCACGGTGTTAGCTGGGCCGTGTACTCTCAACAGGCTCTAGGGCAGAGGCCTGCCTTGGCTTTCCAGCTTCTGGTGGCTCCAGATCTTCCCTGCCTTGTGACTACTTCATCCTGCACCCTGCCTCTGTCTCGGTGCGGTCTTCACCCACTCTCTATGTCTCATCTTTTGTTTCTTATGAGGACACTTCTCATGGGATTCAGGGCCCACCTGTGCAATCCAGGATGCTCCCTTCTCAATATCCTTGATTACATCTGCATAGCCCCTTTCTCTAGGCAGGTCACTGTCACAGGTTCCAGGAGTTAAGATTTGGGAATATCGTTGGGAGGCCACTGTTCAACTCTCAGGCCAGAGGTGGGTATGTGCCCTCATGTGAGGACCAAAGTCGATCCCCTCTGATGTCCCTTCATGCCCCAAAGTCACGGACACTTGGCCTGGCCTTCTGGCTCTAGTTCCTCACTTGCCTTTTAGGAGAAACTGGGAGATTAGAAAGCTCCTGCTGGGAGGCAAGTGTTCCTCCAGCACTGGGTGCCCAGCATTGCCTGGACGTCAGGATCACCTTCTTCCGCATGCCCTGGCACCCAGACTTTCTAGAAGAATGATGACCTGACGCTCCCATGGGAGGTTGGTGCAGTCTGAAGTCAGACATCTCTTTGCTTCTTGTGTAAGAAGGTGGACTTAGTCATGGCATTTTGTGACTAAAATTCCATTGTGATGGAATTTTTGTGGTAAACGGGGAGATGGCCTTGAAAACCAGAAGCTTGGTGGCATGTGAGAAATATTGTGACTGTGCCGGGTAGGTGCAGCTGAATCAGTTACCAAAATTGTGTAAACTCTCCCATACCTGAGTGCAAACAGTGTCATTCAAGTGAGAAGCCATGACTGGTCATTGTCAGCTAAAAGGCCATCTCCCCTGCCTTTAAAACAGCGGTTCTCAACCTACGGGTCATGACCCCTTTGGGGGTCGAGCAACCCTTTCACAGGGGTCGCCTAAGACCATCCTGCATATCAGATATTTATATTACAATTCATAGCAAAATTATAGTTATGAAGTTGCAACGAAAATAAATTTATGGTTGGAGGTCACCACTACACGAGGAACTGTGTTAAAGGGTCACGGCATTAGTAAGGCTGAGAACCACAACTACAGTCGATGGAGCAATAACCATGCATGAGTTTCCCCTCGCTGCCTCATTCTGGTCAAAGCTCTGATCAGTTATTTGGGGTAAATGTTCTCTCTCTCCTTCCTTCTCCACTTCCCTGTCCCTTTGTTTTCTTTATGTCAATGCTTTTTTTTCCCCTGCTTTTAGAACTCTCTAGTGTGTTGAAAACATTCACAGGATTGCCCTGTTGATAGGAATGTGTTTCAAAGTGGCTCCATTAAAAAGCTTAGGTGGCCGGGTGCAGTGGCTCACGCCTGTAATCCTGGGACTTGGGAGACTGCGGTGGGTGGATCGCCTGAGCTCACGAGTTTGAGACCCATTTGAGCAAGAGTGAGACCCCATTTCTACGAAATAGCCAGGCATTGTGGCGAGTGCTTGTAGTCCCAGGTACCCAGGAGGCTGAGGTAAGAGAATCACTTGAATCCAAGTTTGAGGTTGCTGTGAGCTAAGATGCTGCAGCACTCAAGGGTGACCAAGTGAGACTGTCTTAAAAAAAAAAAAAAAGCTTAGGCAGTGTTTAGGGCCCGACCTTTTTGGACCACATTCTCCCTTCACCACCCGTGGGGACGGGTGCCAGGCTGCTCCTCGGCTCTGTTCCAAGTGTGTCAACAGCCTGTTGCTCTCTAGTTCACCAAGAGCAGAATAATCTTGGGTAAACATGGCCGTTGGGAAAAAGCAAATATTTGTCTTGGCAGTTGTCTCTCCAGTGTCTGCTCCCTCTTGTGTTACTGGACAGACTAGGAGCTATACCAGAGGGCACGGCGTCAGTCACCCCATCTGGTTAAGAAGTGTTGGTAGGAATAGTGAATACGAGATGTCGAAATGGACGTGTGTCTCTGTCTCTCTCTCCTCGCTGTCTCTCCCTTCCCCACCTTTCCCCTCCTCTGCACAAGTCTGAATATCCCCTTGTTCCTAATTTTAGTCACTTAAGCTAGGCTTCTCAACTTTAGCCTGTTGACATTTTGTGCCAACTTTCTGTCATATAGGGCTGTTCTGGGTGCTGGAGGATGTTTAGCGGAGTCCTTGGCTTCTACCCATAAGACTCCAGCGGCCTCCCTCCCAGTTGCGGCTGTCAGAAATGTCTCCAGACAATGCCAGGTGTTCCCGGGGCAGAGGGGAGGGATCACTCTTGGGCTAAGCTGCTCCTCCCTGGGGTGGAAAGTGCACTGCTGACGGCATGGCTGGAGAAGCTGGCACAGATGTGTGTATATGCACACGCGTGTGTTCCAGGAGCAGCAGTGGGATCTGTTAACCTTAACTCTTATTTCTTAAGTGTCACCTTCCAAGCCAGCCATGGTAAACATGGCCGTGATACGGGTCTCACAGCTGTGAGGGCAGGTGGTGCTGCTCAAATGAATAGTCCTGGCTGCTACCTTTTAGAGCCAGTGTTAGCTGTCTTCTCAGGCTCATTGCCATTCCTCCAGTGGCTTTAAAATGGGCATGCCAGTCACACCGAGGATGCTTGGGAGATGAGTGTGACACCTGGCACCTCGCAGTTGCTTTCTTCCTCAGCCAGCCAGCAAAGCATGACAGAAGTCCCTTGCCCATCATCCCTGTGAGTCTGTCAAACTCACTGCATGTCACCTGGGGGAAGGCGCCGAACTTCGATGTCAAGGTGACAGGCTGTTTGGGTGTATGTAGTTCCTGGACCTTCTCAAGCGTGACTGCACTTTTTTACAGCCAGCTCTTCTTGCTGCTTTTGAAAACTTAAGATTCTGTCCCTGCGGGAACTGTGGATCTACCTTTAAAGCTTGAAGCATTTTTAGCATTTTTTAAAAAAACACTTCCAGAGTTTTCGGTTTGTTGTTATGGTGTCCTGCTTCCACAATTAGGTCAAAACCAAGTACTTTGCCTTTGTGTGTTGCCTTGTATTTGTTCTGTTTTTTCATTTTTTACTGGGAATTGCAAACATCCTCAGAAGTTGAAAGAACAGCGTAGTGAGCCCCATGCACCTCCCAGCTTCAGTGATTATCAATACACAACTCATCTTGTTTTATCTGGAATCCCCATTGCCTGCTCATTGGATTATTTTGAAGTAGGTCCTCGACATCACACCCTTTTGTCTGTATATGTTTCATATTGAGCAACTCTAAAGGGACTCTTGTCTCAAACCATTATTATCCCTACAAAATGAGCCACCACTACACCTGCAGATTCCTTAGTTTTAAGGATCTGTTGCATTTGATTGGGGATGTCTCTTTCATCTGGGGTAGTCTATTCTGAACTATTCCTCATTCAGTCAAAATGTTCAAGGGCAGGACAGGTCCTGGAAATATACTTGATGTCTTTGTGTCTGTTGTGCTGGTATGTGGTGGTGCTGAGCCCTGTGCCCTGACCTGGCAGGGGCCCCATAGATACCTGCTTTTGCCCTGACACTGTGTGCTTTGTTCCTTTTCCAGGTTCTATGCTTGATTCACAGGGCACAGCTTTTTCTCCAGGAAAATGCTCAGCCTTGAATCACCTGACAGCTGTTCCCCACATGTTCTTGGGTGGGCTACTGTCAGCCTCCCTACCCCCTGCTTAGATGAAGCCTTTTAAATCTGCTCTCTGCCAAACTTTTCTATACCAGTATTTGTGGTACCAGCCAGTGATCTGGACATACATGAAAATATGGTACTGATGCTGTAAGCCAGTGTTTTTCAAACTTTATCTCACGGCACGCTGGAACCTATATAGTTAAACTTTCGTAGCACACTTAAATTAGTTGATCAAAAAAAGAATACATTTACTGTGCTGTGAACTTCTTTCAAAAATAAATGAATGCTCTTTAAAATTGTTCGTGGCACACTGGTTGAAAATCACTGCTCTAAGCATTATAGAGCCCAGGCTGAGCTCAGATGGCTGCCTCCAGATGCTGCTATTGCAATCTGCCCTCCTGGTCCCTGCTGTTCCTGTCTGTGGGCCTGGGTAGGCTGTGATCCTCTCATACCCCCACAGGCCCTGGGGTACTGACTTTGTGTCTGATGTGCTGCTGTGTGGGGGGTGCTGAGCCCCGAGCCCTCTTGGGTGCTAGTTCAGTGATGCTAATCTGTGTGCTGGCCCATCACCACCTCCTCCTGCAGGCCCCAGCGTCTGGGCCTGAGAGGGTCCTCTCCATCCTGTGCAGCCTTCCTCTGGCTGTGCCTAGTGTTAACAGTGTTGCTGACCCCAACCATGGGCCTTCCCAGGTCCCAGTTCCCCTCGCATAGCTGGCAGCTGAGGTGTTCTGCGGTCAACCCTTCAATGACTCTGCTGTGCATTGACCATCAACATTGTGAAAGCCTTCCCTTCCAGCCAGAAGCCAGTTTTCTTAACTGCACCTGAGCCAGGCGTGTTTTCCCTAGAAATAGTGCCCCCTTGGGATTTTCTACCCACCCCGATATCCGGCCCCTTACACATATACGTATAACTGCACTTTGACCTCACTGAAACCTCCCTGTCGGGACTTCTCGTCCTGCCCTGGTGGGCACTTCTGCCTTCACCTCCTCCTTTACTCAGCCACCTCTGAGCGGCCGGGCTCCCGGATGCCCTCGCCCGGAGTCTGGAGATTGCAGGTGCAGGGCCGCCTCCACTCTGGGGCTAACCCACCCAGCCTTGGGTACATTATTAGGTTAGTGCTAGCTCACATGATGACCCACTACCTCTGCTTTGCCCATGTGACATCATTTTAGGGGCCCTGGTGTGTACGTACTTGTGTTCCTCTGGTGACATGCAGCCCTTACTCCCTCCTTCTCAGAGCCCGCCTATCAAGTGGATGATAGGCGTTCCTGGGTGCCACCTGCCCTGTTTCCCTCTACTTTCCTCGACTGTGTTCCATTCTGAGGGAAGGGACCTTGGGATGGGAGTATCTGTCCCTTTCCCATCTGCTCCAGAGTCTCCTTTCCCAGGTTTCCTCTTTCTCCTCTGCCCTCTTTTATCCCCTTTCCTTTTAGTCTACAAGTATCCAAATTCCTAAATCTCTGTTTGTCTGTTCTTTTTTTTTTTCACCCTGGGTAGAATGGCATGGCATCATCATAGCTCACAGCAACCTCAAACTTTTGGGCTCAAGAGATCCTCCTATCTCCCCTTCCCAAGTAGTGGGACTACAGGCACCTGCCACAACAGCCTGCTAGTTTCTCTGTTTGGAATAGAGACAGGGATCTCACTCTTGTTTAGGCTGGTCTCGAAATCCAAACTCCTGGGCTCAAGGGATCCACCTGCCTCGGCCTCTCAGAGTGCGACCCACCTTAAGGGCCTTAAAATTCCTAAATCTTTTAACAACCAAGGAACTCTTCCTGGAACCCTGAAGGATATGCATTATTATTCTTTTTTACAGATAGGGGTGCAGAACTTAGAGGGGGATTAGTGCCCAAGCTCTCATACCAGCTGGTTAAAGTTGGAGGCAGGATGGGAGCTCAGCCCTCTGGTCTAAGGCAGAGGAAAAGACACAGCCCTTCAGAGGAGCCCCATCCTAGGCACAGGGTTAGGAGATAGCTTTGAGATTGAACATAGAGCTGAAATGATGGCCAGTGCCAGTCCTTGGAGGCTTTAGGCTGCTTTTAACTCTCAACTTCTTGATATATTAAGTACCATCTGTCTTCCCATCTTGATTTGAATTCTTCAAGGACCGTCACTTCATTTTATTTATTTTTTGTCTCTTAGAACACTTTGTACATAGTTGGTGCTTAATAATAGATTCCTTATCTAGAAATTTTTAGGCTTTAACTTCAACCTGGAAGTCCTTTAAAACACACGATTAATTTCTGTGTGTGTACAATGGACACTTGGCATTTTTTCTTGGTTGAAGTGTAACTGTTCCAAAGGAGGTTTAGTTTGTATGTATTTTTATATTTCTGAAATCAGGACTCCTCAATAATGTTATGTCACAGTGAAGATTGTATGACATGGCATTTTGTAATTGAAGAAATTGACACTGTAGTCATAGATGTAAAAATTTAAGTGTTACAGAACCTAATCCCAGCTTTTTTCCTCCTTAAAATATAGTCTCAGTTCCCCTTCTCCGTTTATCTTGCCACTTGCTATCATTTGTAGAATGTAGAAGGAGATTCTCCAAAAGTGATGAATCTGGAGAGTTGGTCTCACTCAGTACTTCTGAAATCATCTTAAAGTTTAGTATCTTGTTTCAGACTAGAAGGCTTTTGTAAAACTCGATAAAGATCAAATATTTGAAAAAATCATAAGATTCAAGCACATTTAAAAAATCGTTAGAGTCACTCAACATGAATTATGTTATCAAATTGCTATGGAAGTTTCTTTGGAAACTTCTCAGTTGTACTTGTATTGTTGTGGACCAGTTGCAGACTGGTGCACGCAGACCGCCCTTTGGTAGCACTGGGCTAAATAGTGAGTCCATGGAAATTGATGAGCTGTTTTTCTCCCCCCAAAACCCAATTAGTTGGGCTTCTGATCCCTGCTGACTATAAGGAAAACACAGCTGGGAAACATCTCTAAATCCACTAACCTGCAGAGATCAGTCAGTGAAGTCTGTGTGACTCACTTTAGTGTTCAAGTTATGGTTTAATCAGATGTCTATTATTTTACTCATTGAAAACCAATAGAAGGCAGGTGAGTGGCTATTCTCCTGGTTTATAGAGATTGTTCAGCTCTCCCCCTCTTGCCATAGAACTGTAGATTTAAATATTTTCTCATCTGCATAGAGTGAAGTCTCAGTAACCCATGTCATAACAAACTTAATTTTAGCATGTTCTGATTATTTGTGAGATTAAAAATACTGATTAGGAATTGCCTTTTGAATAAGAGTTAAGAATTTTGATTCTCTGTCTAGAGGGCTCTATCTGGTGTTAATGTCAGGTATTTTATGCTCAAAAATAGCTGTGATTATCTTACCAGAACACTTAAATATTTAAATTCTAATTTGAGTTGACAAGAACACTTCAGGGAAGTATACAAAAGAATTTAAAAAAAGTCCAATTGAACTAATTTTCACTTTAGTGTTGTGTTCAAATTATACTGTTAATGGTGAGTTGACATGAGACATGTTTATGCTTTTGTGAAAAGGGATTATACTCAGGAGGAGAATTCTCTCAGAAATATAATACCAAACACATGTAATATTAAATTCTTTATAGCTACGTGCAAAAGGCACATTACTTTATTAAATTGTACTTAACCCAATACATCAAATTACATTTCAAAATATAATTAATATACAAATTAGAAATGAAGTATTTCACATTCTCTTTGGTATTAAGTCTTTGAGAACTGCAACCATATTTTGCCCTAATATATACTGTGCATCCCCATTTTTAGACCAAACTTCTGGTTAAAAGTTTGTGTTAATTTTTTAATTCAAATTCTTGTAATATTTGTGTACTTGGTTTTGGTATTATAAAGAATTTTTAGCATTTTAAAACATTATGTTATGTAATAAAATAATTGCAAAACACAAAAACAAATACAAGGTATAAGAAAGGTTATGTACCTTTTACAGTATTTAGCATCATACAAGGCTGAGAGCTTTGTGTCACTGTCAACATCAGAAGTGTTGACTTTGTCAATTTCTGCATTACCAGTGTCTTCTGAAGAGAATCACAGAAAATTGGGTTTTCAAGTTTGTTGCAAAACAATTGCTTTTGCACTTTTTGGAACAGAGGCTTTCATTGTAAGTTTGTCATAAGGTCAACAAAACAATTACCATATTCCAGGCTATTACTTTGTATATGGATTTTTTATTGCTTTCTAGAGTTATACTTTAATGCATAAGCATAAATAAATGCATTAAAAACATTTATATAGATATGGAATTAGTACCACCCATGTATAATGTGCATTCCTAAAGTATTTATAAAGCTTTTCCAGATAACTAATCAAATAAGTTAGAACAATGTGACAACACTGGCAATTTGATTTATTAGATGCATCCCTTCTAATGTTGCCGTGAGAGAATGTTACTGATGATTCAGGGCTATTTCTGAAGTCTGTATGTTGCTGCTGTCCCCAGTGATGGTGGGACTTATCTTTGACTTATCTGATTACAAATTATGTGGAGGAGGGGGAATAAAGATTTAATATTTCTTTAGATAAAAAAAAAGAATTTGGTTTTGCTCGTTTAAGAGCAATGAAAAAAACGATGGAATGTTGACTGTGTTTGGTGCACAGGACACGGACCTTCATGGAAGCCCTCAGTCTGCATAGCGTCCATCAGCTTTTCACCTTCATTCTTGTTCGTCACTTCTGCTGCTGAGCCTCGCTGTACAAACTTGCACTTTCATTTGCTAATATAAATTTTGTTTTATTTTACCATTTTAGAGACTACTAATGATTAAATGTAGAAGAGGGAACACATGTTTTTATGTGGAGTGTTTAAAAAGATAAATTTATACCATTATCATGTGTTGGTTTTATTAAAAGAGGGATTGGGTAATCTATTAGATTGAATGAGAAACTGTTCACCTGTTGAACTATTTTTTTTTTAAATCCCGACATAGGGTCTTTAATAACAGCTTGTAATTTGTTAAAACGTGAGTTTGGGCTGTTTCTCTATCTCGTTGTCCATGTACACAGTCATTATATTAAAAAAAGAATCTGTTCAAAAAAAATTGGGACAAAAAGGCACAGATTATATATGACAAAATACGATGTACATTATACTCTCTGCGTGTCTTAATTCATGTTGTGTCATTTCACTTGCTTGGTAGCCACATGGGGCTGAGTGGGTCTCATATTGGGCAGCATAAAACCAGAAAGTCACTGCCCAGTTTGAGGTAGATAATTTGCATACTGCTCAAGTTGTTGTTTATTTGAATTATGATTTGGTCTAAAATAATCTTTAAATGATTTTCTGGTTACCTCTGGGGGGTACAGCAGTGAATCTGAAGTCTGGGTAATTGCCCCGTCCCCAAATGCCTCTGGCCAGCTGCATAGGTGATTTTTTAGCAGGGGGGTCCTGCAGGTGGGCTCGTTGTCTCATCCGAGGGGCCGGGAGGGAACACAAGAATTGGTTTTACTTGTTCTGTAGCAACTAAAGAGACCCAAACAGGTCTCTGCAGGCCACTGCTCCATATTTTTTGTTTTTCATTTTAAGGGATTGAAGGGAGAAAAAATTTGAAATTTTTCCAAATAAAAGGGTAACATGGAGGAGACCTGTTCCTGGAGAAGACATTGCTATTGGACTGTAGGTTCAGTAGAACCTTCCATAGTTGACCCTCCCTACATCGACCACCTCCTTACTAATTTTTGTAGACCAGACACGTACCATGTGTACTTGTTAGTACAATAGGCCTAGTTCCTCATGTTGACTACCTCCATATGTTGGCCAATTTGTTATAGTCCCTTGGGTGGTTAACTTATAGAGGTTCTACTGTATTTTACATTTCACCAAGGGTAAGGTGGGACCAAATTATTCTGAGTAGAGATGCTGGTACTGGAATGGCAGATTGAGAACATAAAGGGGAAGTAGAAAGTCCTGTAGGAACCTGAACAGGTGAGCAGGAGTATCAGAGCCCTGTGTCCTGGTTTCTGCCCCTGGGAGCGAGGTCTGGTGGGGAAGTGCTCTGCCTGTTATCATCCAGCCCACTGTGTGCCTCCAGGAATCGTAACTCAGGCCACCTGGGTCTTTCCTGGGTCACCTGTGCCTTACTGTGTGCAACAGGGAACAGAGAGCAACGCAGCTGTGTGTTTATTTGATGAGTATAGGATTGTTTTTCTTTATACGTGAACACAGCTTTATTATGCTTTTGGTAATTAAAAATATTAGTTTCATAAAATATTTATGTTTAAATCATATGATATGTGCATCATGATATACTGTGGTCTATCTTTAGAGAGGAGTGGAGTGAGGTGCAGAGGACTCAGCATGTTAGAGAACAAGGATGTCCCTGACGTTGGGTGAGCTGGTGCCTGGCTCAGTGCTGAGTCCCTGAGTATACCATACCTGTGTAATCTTACAAGCCTGTATGTGGAACAGGTGTTAGAAAGAATACACTGTACTAGCTGCCAAATTATGTAGAGAAACTTACAAAACCCATGAAAATTCCAAGAACTGCAAAAATAGGGGGAACCACAGGGGAAAGAAAGCTTCTTGGCAAAGGGGGAGGGGTTGGGATGACAGCTCAGGGACAGGAAGGAAGTGATGTAAGGCTAAGGAGAATTCATTTTCACAGGACACTGAAAGGAGGAGGAGGTTTCAATGACAAAAGTGCGGTGTGTTGGAATGTGTTTGGTTTTGAATGAAATGTACCACGAAAAACATGCAAAGAATCATTGCCCATGTGAGGAAAGAGGAGATGGATTTAGCGTTTTAAATAAAAGT
Source organism: Nycticebus coucang (assembly GCF_027406575.1). Taxonomy (NCBI): domain Eukaryota; kingdom Metazoa; phylum Chordata; class Mammalia; order Primates; family Lorisidae; genus Nycticebus; species Nycticebus coucang. The sequence continues at coordinate 64,924,982 of NC_069785.1, forward strand.
ATCAGTTGGCAACATAGGAAGACCTGATTTCACTTGTTAAGAGACAGTAGGGCAGCAAAATTTGCTTTTGAAAGATGAATTTTGAGAGTTACAGTAGCTGCTAATCGGGGCCAAGTGGTGACAGGTTCATAGTTATTGAAAATGAGCGTCTCTGATTTCCGCATTATGTATACCTGAGCATCTCATTTGGTCTTGATTAGCCAGATCAGCCGCTTGAACGACCCTGTGTCCTTGTTCGCGATATTTTTCTCAGGTTGCCAGGGGCTGGTGGAGATTGCACACTGCACTTCGGTGGTTTTTCTGTCGCTTTTATGTTGCGACATGTTGGCTCCCAGCACCCAGGCAACTGGCCGTGAGGGCTGGAAGGATGTTGCCAGTGTGGGTGTTCATAGGAGCATGTGCTCTAAATAGGATGCCCCTACTTCTCCGGGCTGTTGACTGGGGTGTTCCGTCAGAGACGGCAAGGTTTCCATTGGGAGCAAAAGCAGATGATTCACCAGCAGAAGCCACCTTCTCTGTTCACAACCTTCAGGAGGATCGTATCACGGGAGCAGCAATTCTGGGTTACTGGTACCAAGGAGTAGCCCTCAAGCTAGTGGTCAAGGTGGCCATGAGAATAAAAGTGGGGGAGGATGCACTTGCTGGAGCCTTCCTGTGCAGCCCGTTTAACCCGAGTGCTCTGACATAGGCAGGTAGTCTCTGTGTGGCCAGGAGCACCCAGGATCCTCATTGCAGCTTCCCAGAGTGGAGCCAGCTCTGCTCTTCAGTGGTGGGGTCCCCACGGGGAGTTCCCTGACTTCGCTGCCTGGATGGTATTGACAGTACCTGTCTCCGCTTTTTAAATATTTATTTTTAATGGACTTTATTTTTTTGTACAGCAGTTTTACATTCACAGCAAAGTTGAGTGGAAATGACAGAGAGCCTCCTGCGTAGCTGCTGTCCCCAAACCTGGTTCCCCCAGAATCCCACACCAGAACAGGGCATTTGTTACAGTTGATGAGCCTGTATGGGCGTGTCATTGCCATCTGAAGTCTGTGGTTTACCTGAGGGTCTGTTGTTGGCAGTGCACATTGATGGGTTTTGACAAACGCATGGTGGCATGCAGCCACTGTCACAGTGTCACACAGGGCAGTTTCACCGCCCTAAGCTTCCTCTGTGCTACCTGTTCATCCATTCCTCCCCTGCACCCCGGCAACCACTCATCATCTCGCTGTCTCCGTAGTTGTGCCTTTTCTAGAATGTCACATTGTTGGAATCATGGAGTGTGCAGCCTTTTGGGGTTGGCCTCTTTCAGTGATTTGTTTAATTTTTCCCGTGTCTTCTCATTTCTTTCTAGCCCCGAACAGTGTGTCCCACGGTCTGCGTGTGCCTGCGTGTGCCTGTTTGGCTTCCCCAAGAGAAACGCACAAACTGTTTGGCTTCCCCAAGAGAAACGCACAAACAGTTGACAAAGAACACCTATTGTGTGCATCAGCTCCCGCTGTCTACTCTCTGTGACTTAGTGTTTCCCAGAGGGTCCCACTTGGAATGACGGAGAATAACAGACAGATGTCCTTAGGGGTAGGGAGTGGAGGAGTAATTTACAGAGGGAGTCTATGTTCTATTCTCCAGTTGTGACGCCTCTGAAAGCCTTTGCTGTGGACATGGGAATGAAGGCATAACAGGAAGTGATGTATTTCCCTAATTGCCAATAGGGAGCTTATTGAAAGTCAGCAGGTTTGTGGTGAAAGAGTGAATGATGGTTTAATCCCTGGGACCAAGAGAGGAAAAGGAGGGCTTTAGCGGGGCCCTTGAGGCACCAAGGAAGATGATCAGACAGTCCAATCTCTTTAGCACATGCATGCCCGTGTGTGTGTGTAACACAGTGCACACACACACCGCACCTGGCCCCAGCCTGACCCTGCTGCTGAACCCCAGCCTCTTGAGGCCCCATAGGCTGGCCCTTGTTTCTTGGAGTTATTAATCATACAAGATATATTCGTAAGTTTCTGACATTAAGCACTTAATGTATATAAGGAATCATTGTCTGAGCTGAGGATAGAAATAGGGCAGAAGCCATAGTTCTTGCCCTCTGAAAGCTAGCAGAGTAGTGGGGAATACAGACACTTAAATAGTTTAATTATTATAAATATTATTTCAACATAGTGTTGTAAATAGAGAAATTAAGATGTGTTTGATGAAGTCTCCTTAGAGCAGGTGGAACTTGACAGGCAGGTGGGTGAGGTGTGGAGAGGCCATTTTAGGCATGGAAGAGCAGGCATCAAGGGCCCCTTGGGGGAGTCAGCTCAAGAGGGTGCAGCATGAGGGGCGTCCACACTCAGTGGTGCTGGAGCACAGACTTCTGGGGCAGGTTCAGTGAGAGGTGAGGAAGTGGGCATTGGAGTTCCTGAGAACTTGGCCTTGAATTTATAGAGGCTAAAGACCCAACCCAAATGACTGTCCTGGCTGGTTTATCCTGGAGGGGAATTGGTGAGTAGGTGGGACTGGAGCAGGCTGCTGCAATGGATTGGGATTTAGCCCAACCAGAATTGGGGATTGCCAGATGGGAACACCTGGGCCATTAATTGCTTTGTATGAGGAACGGGGGTGGGGAAGGGTTTAAATAATTTAATTTTCTGGCTTTTATTGTTTTGGTTTGGTTTTGGAGACAGAGTCTTGCTCTGTCACCCTGCCCAGAGTGTAATGGCATTATTATAGCTCCCTGCAACCTTGAACTCATGGGTTCAAGCGATCCAACTGCCTCAGCCTTCTGGGCAGCTGGGACTATGGGTGTCCCATAGCTACAATGCCTGGGTAAGTTTTCTACTTTTTGTGGCGACAGGGTCTTATTCTTTCTCATGCTAGTCTCAAATGCCTGAGCTCAAAGGACCCCCCTACCTTGGCCTCCCAGAGTGCTAGGATTACAGGTGCAAGCCTCTTCATGGGCCTACTTTAATTTTCTGAATATCCAAAGAGGAGTTAGAAACTATTTCCCTGTTCTTTCCTCTCCTGTCTCCTTTAAAAAAAAAAAGAAAAGAAAGAAAAAAAAAACTGCAAAGTTTTTCTACAGTGCATTACCAGATTTTTGTCATAGTGACTTGAGTTTAGCAAAAACATTTAAGTTTGTGTTTATTCATTGGAAGATATCAAAGGTATCAGGGTTATTTCAAACACGTTTAGCATATTTTATTTTATAGAGTTACCTCTTTCTAAAAGATGAATGTGTTTCTTTTTCTTCTCCCAAAGGAGACCTAGGGTATAGCACTGACTAATTGAAATTCCTAGTCATTTGAGTGTTAGTTAATTAGACTTCTGTTGAAAACAATTGGCAGTAATAACGTACTGAATATGGTAGTTGGTCTAGAAACAAAAAGTTTCTTCTTTTATATAAGGAAAAACACTCCCCCGGATGGGAGACTATGGTGGGAATAAAATGGGAAAAAACAAAACTTGGAGAAAAGAGAAAAACCAGGAATTATTTTAGAGTGAGTATTTCGAAGTCAATTTAAAACTTAAGAATGAATACTTTGTCCAGTTTCTAAAACAATGAATTAATGGTACATTTAAGAACAGCTTACTTACAAGAACAGCTCATTCTTACACAGTCCAGTGTTTATGGAGCATCTCATACCCAGCACTGTTTGAGGTTTGGGGACACAGCTTGTGCCAAGTGGAGTCCTGGATCTCATGAAGTCTCCATTATGTGATCCACACACGGTATTGACTAATTGATTTTCATTATAGGTGTTTTTAAAGGTTTTGGAGAAGATGATGAGTTACAGAACAATAAGGAATTTGTGGCATCTCTCAGTTTTTTGGTCATGAGAAGCTTATAAAGATGCAGTGAAGTAAAGTGGCATAATTAGAACACGTCTCTTGCCCTCCTTAGTAAACACATATTTCACATGACTTTGGATTAACATTAATTGCACCATTAACTGATCATTTATTCACATTGTGCTTAGTCATTTAATTGTGAGTGCAGTGGTGCAAAGGGAGCCTTCAACAATTGTTTGCATAAAAACTAATTATAACCTTATTCTCCAAGGTGTCTTGGAGGACACCTGTCCCAAGATGTAGAGCACAAAAAGTAAAGAAATCTGTGCATACAAGAGATGGGAGCTACTTACTCATCATGACCTTGAGCATGTTAAAGCATCAAAATGTTCTGCATGAGAGAAACTTCTCAATTTTGTTTAAACCAATTTTGTTTGTCCCCACATTGATACTGAGAATCTCTTTTGCCAATTAGTATCTCTTTCTTCCTAGTTTGCCGGGATGCTGTGTTGAGAGGCGTATAAAGGGATTTCTGTAGCTTTTCTGCTGGGGTTCACTCTTCTCCCTGCACTGCATATTATTTCTCACCTCCCAAGGCCTTGCAGGTAGATGCTGCCTGCTTGTTCTCTGTCGAGTTTCCCCTGTCCCTGACCCAGCACCCTGCTGCTAGCCGGCAAGTTGGTGGGGAGAAGCCGTGACGAGAAAATTGGGCATCTGCCCCTGGAGACAGATACCACCTGGCGTAGCAGAGCTGGACTTTACTCATTGGGCTACACTTAGAATAAAAATGTTCTCAACGTTTTGGCAAAAACAGATAGCACAAATCCTTGGCAAGTGGTAGAAATTTGAATTTTGTTTGCAAAATTTCTCCCTTTTCTCTGGCTTTTCTCATCTTTGTAGGGTCCCCAAAGAACTGTTTGGTTTGTTTATTTGCTTTTTGAGTTTTGTGATTTTGAATAATTAGTAATGCGTGTGTTAGACATTAGTGATAACTTCAAGCCAAGAGGATACTCTGCTTATCCTCAGCTAAATCTAGTGGATTTTCTCTGCTTTGCTTGGTCTTATGTTACAAAAGCACTTTTGTTAACTTTGGGCAGCAAAAACACTTGGGATGGTGCCCACGTGGGCCCGTACTCTGGTCTTTATGCTCATGCAGATGGTATTAGGAGAGAGCCTGAGTGTGATGTTACCCTGGTCCCTGCCTTTTAATGAAATCTTATGACAAATGTGTTCTCAGCCACGTGGGATCTGTAGCACATCTTGAAGTTTCAGCCACATGCATTGTGCAGACTCCTCAGATCCCCTTCAGCTTGCACCCACATGCCCGTGGGGATTATGCCAAGTGGTACATGGAAAACGAGAGCCCATAAAACCCTCACAGTGAAAAACTGCCTGGCCTGGTCTCAGTCAGATCACTTAATGTGTGTCTTGTTTCTTTAATGCTGTTGAGATGATATTATTAGTTGTACTGTTTACTGAACACTTACTGGGTTCCAGAAACCGTGCTAAAATGTTACCAGATACTCTCTCATTTCATCCTCTTAACATCCCGAATAGCTAAGTATTACCCATCTCTGCTCTGATGATGAGCAACCTTGGACTTGACAAGCTTCCCTGAAGCGAGCAGGGAGCAGCCTGGGAAACAGAAGCAGGTAAGTCTACCCTGTTGTCCTGAGGTTGGTGATGGCATTTCAGGAAGTAGCTTTTGCTGACTTCTGTTCATGTACCTGTGCTCAAAATACTCCAGGAAAGGTACGAGGTGGGATCTGCCAAGTGATCTCTCCTAGGATGCTCTGGAGAAGGTTGCTTTCACTGAAGGCAAGGTTCCTTATCATACAAACTCCTGGAACCCTAGAACTAAGTTTCTATTTACTTGAATGGATCTCATCCATGTTAAAAACAAACACTGTAAGTAGGTAGGTGTGCCTACCTGGAGACACATTCCATCTCAGCATTCTCCAAGGATCTTGTTATGATCAAATGAAGAATAGTGCGTTTCTACCATTGCTCCTACCAAGCTCAAACAGGCTATAGAGCATTGCTGATTGCATCAAGTATACTGTCTCCTTTAATCTTCACAATAGCCCTTTGGATGGGCTTTATTACAGAGCAAGAATCTATGGGACAGAGAAGTTAAGGCACGCCAAGGCCAAAGACTAAATGATCCAACACTTTAACCACTACGCTGTTGCCTTCCTTGATTGCAGTGTTTTGTCATAAATCCTAATGCAGCTCAGCCTCCATTGTGGACTTTCTTGGTACTGGAGAGGGTTCTGAATAGAGAGGCCAGCAGCTGACCCTGAGTGGCCTCTCTGGGTTGTGTTCTAGAGTCACCAGTACTTACTTTAAGTCTCACAGTTGCTCCTCTCTGAAATTGGATAGTGGTTCTTGTCCTTTGTCTACCTTCTAAGCAAATTTTCTAGGGGAGAGGAAACCACCAGCAGATGAAGGGTGTTAATTAAATTTGTACTTAGCTGGGCACAGTGGCTCTCGTCTGTAATCCTAGCACTCTGGGAGGCTGAGGTGGGTGGATTGCTTGAGCTCAGGAGTTAGAGACCAGCCTGAGCAAGAGCGAGACCCGTCTCTACTAAAAATAGAAAAAAAACACTAGCCAGGTGTTGTGGTGGGTGCCTGTAGTTCCAGCTACTTGGGAGGCTGAGACAAGAGGATTGCTCAAGCCCAAGAATTTGAGGTTGCTATGAGATAGGATGCCATGGCACTGTACCCAGGGCGACAGAGTGAGACTGTCGCAAAAACAAACAAAAAATTAGACTTGTACTTTATATCCAGTGCTCCTTGTATAGCTGCAAGGACTTATGGCTTTTCAGCAAAGTTTGTAATTATGGTATTCTCAGGATGCATGCGTTATGTGGTATTCCTGAACCTTTAAAAATAAGGCAAGGAGAAGAATAAATTTGTTTGCTGGAGATAAAATGAACATAATGGGCTCATTATGGGGATAACATTTCTATATTTTATAATCTCAATAGAAAAGAATCTTTTTATGTATAAATATAACACAATAAAAATAAATCTGTAAGGAGGTTAAACACATTACAGTGGAAAATATTTTAGCCCCAGGAAATGGCCCATCTGTACAGTTATGTCTCCTTTGTTTTTATTCCTCGTCTCCAAATCACCTTTTCGTCGATTCCCTTGTTAAGAGTGAATCTACCTGTCTCTTGAAATAGTTGTTTGCCTTTTTTTTTTCCCCCAATACTAGCCTTGAGCTTCTTGCTTCCATTACTTTAGGGCACATAAACGTTAGTTGAAATTGTGTGTGATAAATCTTCATGTGACTACAAGATTTATTACTTTATTTTCAAATAGCATGGGGTGATTGAGAAGATAGCAGATAACAAGAAGCATTGTGTTAGGTGGGATTCCTTGGGTTAAAGTAGCAAACTTTAGCTAGCTTAAGTAAAATAGGAGATTTATAATAAGGATCTAGGAGTGTCTGAGGATCCCCAAGGCAAGGATGGAAGTGGCCCTCAAGTGTGAGCTGGAGATTGGGAAGGTAACTTCTTACCTGGTACTCACCAGGAGCACACGTGCACAGATGTTGGCAAAATAAGGAGGAAAGTTGATGGAAGGCAAGTAGGAATTTATGTAGCTTAATCACTTAACACTTGAGCAGGTGTGAAAAGTTAACTCCATGGCATTCTTTGGGAAAATAATTCATGTTCATTTTCTGAAATTCAAACAGCGTTTAAGAGGTAAAAATCATTTGAAATTTATTAGCTATTTTGGTAAACATCCTTCAAGACATCTCTCTGGACATCCTGGCACACACACACATACACACACAGGCAAAAGGAAATCAATAATGTGTGTGGTCATTTGCCTCTAAAACGCCCAGTGGGCCAGGTGCAGTGGCTCACACCTGTAATCCTAGCACTCTGGGAAGCCAGAATAGGAGGATCACTTGAGGCCAGAGTTTGAGACCAGTCTAACAAGAGTGAAAGCCCTGCCTCTACTAAAAATAGAAAAATTGGCTAGGCGTGGATGTGTGCCTGTTAGTCCCAGATGCCTGGGAAATTGAGACAGGAGAATTGCTAGAGCCCAGGAGTTTGAGGTCTCATTGAGCTCTGATGACGTCACTGGCAACAGAGTGAGACCCTGTCTCAAAAAAAAAAAAAAATCATGTATAAATATTTTTCCTATGATATTTTTTAACAGTGTATTGTCGGTTGAAAAAAATTGTTTTTTTTCAGGGTTGGAAAGGTTTTGTTAGCAGAGAAAGAAGAGAAAAAGACCAGACTGGAGTCTGACCAGGAGCCAGCTGAGCTCTCCCATAGTTTCAAGCGGCTTTTATTATCCCTCATTGGTAGGGTTGAATGTGGGGGGTGGTTCTCAGAGGGGTCCTCCCTTCTGGAGAGGGACTAATTTTTGCACTCAAGGCAGATCTAGGAGTTACTCTCTTAATTGGCCCACCAGCTGGCCAGAGAAAAAGTTACCGTTCTGTTGATTCCCAGGAACACTGGTCTTGAGCATGGGCTGCAGGGAAGGGGTTGCTACGATCATGCAGTTTAGTCTCTGGCCTGCTCTTTCCCACCAGCATGGCTGCACTCTGTCAGGGTTGTGAGGATATCTTCCCCTGCAGCTCCCCGCTTTTTATTTTAAGGGCTAGGGATGAAGCACTCTTTCAGAACTGCTTCCTGCTGCACAGGGGGGAAGACTCCTTTAGGGGTACACAGTGGAGTTATTGGGATTATGGATGCTTCGGTGTTGGTCTGACTGAGCTTCTCATAGGAGAATTTGAGGAATGTGTTGCTGAGTTAAGCTACGGACTGAATTTTGTTTTTTTTTTTTTTTTTTTTTTAGACAGAGTCTCAAGCTGTTGACCTGGGTAGAGTGCCATGCCGTGGCTTCACAGCTCACAGTAACCTCCAACTCCTGGGCTCAAGTGATTCTCCTGCCTCTGCCTCCCAAGTAGCTGGGACTACAGGCGCCCGCCACAATACCCGGCTATTTTTTGGTTGTAGCTGTCATTGTTGTTTGGCGGTTCCGGGCTGGATTCGAACCCGCCAGCTCAGGTGTATGTGGCTGGCGCCTTCACTGCTTGAGCCACAGGCACCGAGCCTACGGACTGTATTTTGAATAAACTGGGTTCTTGTTTAGGTGGCTTAGTTACTGGAATGTAAAACTTTGGGTGGAGTGTTTAAGAACATTTGAATCAGTTCTTTGGTGAAATTTTTTGTTTTATTTTTACCATTCATGTATTTTAGAGTTTTAAAAAATGTACTAGCCAACCATCTCAGTCCTTTATGGTTGTATTATTTTAGTGTTATTCTTAAAACGGCTTTTCTTATCACTATGTTATAAAACATTTCCTTTTTCAATTTTTTTAGTTTAATGTGAGTATAAACAACCAGGTCAAAAGATTTGAATTTGTTAGGTGGAGTTCCTCTTCTCTTGTAGTTATGACTGTCACTCAAAAGGTGTGCCATACATCCCCACACTGTGCCCATTCAGTGGGAACACCCCAGCCCCATCCCCTTCCCCTTTCCTTTATACACCCTCCCCCCAGCTGCAATTGAAATGAGCTTTTCTCCTGTGTGGGCATATATTAGATCATCTACTGGCTTCATATTAGTACTGAGTACATTGGATAATTGTTTTTCCATTCTTGTGATACTTTACTCGGAAGAATGTGTTTCAACACCATCCAGGTTAATACAAAAGATGTGAAGTCACCATTTTTTTTTTATGGCTGAACAGTATTCCATATATAGACCACAGTGTGTTAATCCATTCCTGAGTTGATGGGCATTTAGGTTGTTTCCATGTCTTGGCAATTATAAATTGAGCTGCAATAAACAATCTAGTGCAAATGTCCTTATGATAAAAGGATTTTTTTTCTTCTGGGAAGATGCCTAGTAGTGGGGTCAAATGGGAGATATCATTTGAGTTCTTTGAGGATTCTCCATACTTCTTTCCAAAGAAGCTGTATGAGTTTGCAGTTCCACCAATAGTGTAAAAGCATTCCCCTCTCCCCACTATGAATCTATCCCTATGCATAGTCCTCTAGAACTCATTTGATTCTACTTTGGGTTTTATTCATAACTAGGGAGGGAGAGATCTAGATTTTTCTTTTCTCTCTGAGTAGACAGCTAACACAATTAACCAACTAGTCTTTCATCCTGACCCAGATTTGATCACATGAACATGGGTCTGTGTCATATGAATACTTGGTTCGTCCAGATGTTTAGTCTGTTTTGGGATACATACGTATGTTCTCACTCAGACTCCCGCTTTGTTAACTGTGGCTGGACAATTTTGTTGATTCCTACAATTGATTATGATGCTTCTCTGCTTCACATTGGGTTTCCATGAAACAAGTTCCCAATACCTCATAAAACTCAGTGCCCCGAGGGAACAGTAGTGAAGCAAGAAGCCACCACCTCACAGACGTGTTAGAGGAACTGAGCAGAGAAAGCCGCAGATGAGACAAGAGCGGTTCCGTAAACTAATTTAAAAAAGAATCCATGTGCAGTGCCTGTGATGTCTGTTTTAGACATTTAGGGGAGGGGCCAGAGAGGGGGGTGGATGTCTTTGTTTTTTTTTTTTTAAATTCAAAGCCATTAAAGCATTCCTATCACAGGGAAGAAAAGAATGTGTTTTGTCTCTTTGCCAACAGTAACATAATTTTGGTCTTCAAAATAAGTGTCTTGGGACCTCAATTCCCTGTCGGTAAAGAGAATTCCCAGCCCATGTGTTGTGGTGGAAATTCATTGTTTCCTGAGTTGTTTCCTTTCTTGCTTAGTGTGAGGGAAATGAAAAAATAGAGACCTTGAGATTCCCCCCCCCCGTATTACTTGATTCTGACGATTTTTATTATCGTTTTAGGTATTGCTGCTGGAGGTTCTCGTATACTTCAGGATATCTTCAGGGAAATTGACTGTTTACATAAAGTGTAAGGTGAGTCTTTTAAAAGAGATATTTTATTTTTATCAATTTGCTGCCCTCCAACCCCCCATTGGTGTAGTTTCATAACATGTTAAAACATTGTCCCTTATACCATCTCATTTGATCTTCATTGTGGTTCTGCGAGGCAAGTGTATTTGGTACCCAGTCCTAGTATTCCTGTTGCTGTCTGATTTTCTTTTCCCCCTCCACCTGGTAGTTTGGTGGGGTGATGCTAGGGGCCTAGAAAAGGGCAAAGAATAGCTGGCTCTTGATCTGACTGGACCCTCTCATTATAAATCTTTTGGGGAATTTAAGGGCTAAGCACCAGGTAAGGAATTACTACAGAAATTTCCAGTAGTCTTTGAACTGAAACTGGGTGGTGATTTCTGGAGCCCTCCAGGGTTGTGAGACAATTGCTCTAGCATGAGGTACGGTTAACTTTGGTTACAGATGGAATTCCCCCTTTGGTTGTCCTGGATGGGACTGTGTATGAAGTTTCTTGGGCAGAAATGCAGGGCTTTCCTGCAGCTCTGGAATATGCTTAGATTGAAGTCTGACAAGGTTAAAACAATTGGTTTATATTCTTAATTTTCAAAGTGGCATCATGGCACACACATCAGTTCTGTTCCTGACCTGCTACACAACTGAGGACAGGTTAATTAATCTCTTATCTCCTTAGTTTCATCCGTAGAATTTGTGGTTTGGCCTGGTGTAGTCCTTTTGTGGAATAGGAAAAACAATTATAGGACCAATTAAAAATTTTTTTTTTTTTTGCTAAACAAAGTTGATTATTAAAACTGGATAGGATAGATGACTGTGGGGTTCACTGTGTGTTTTATACAGTTATTTGTATTTTGCATTTGGAATTTTAAATATTATAAAGGACTTATTTTCAAAGAATAACTACCATCTACTAAAATAATTTCATTAGAGAAGAAATGTTTTAATACTAAGAGAATAGGAATGTCATAAATTTCTCTTCATATAGCACATATTTAATATTATCAATATGCCCTTCATTTCCCATGTCTTCCTCAGAGCACTGATTGTTAGCCATAGGCTAACCAGAATTGGTCCAATAACTAGTGTTTGGGAAAGACTGTGGCACGTGACTGCCAAGGGCTCTTCTGCCCCTAAAACTGTATCATCCCTCTGAAGCAGGGAAAGAACAGAACTTTACTTATATGCCATTTATTTATAGAAAATGTGATAGACAGCTAGCATGGTTGAGCTAGAGAGGTCAGAGGTCAAACAGAAAGGACGGAACTGTTGTGTTGGCAACCCCAAGTAAAAATGGCCCATTTATGTGAACATTAAATTTAACTGTGAGTCACTCTCTGGTCAAGGTGGAAATGAAAACTTGGCAGTGTTTTAAGTAGCATGAGAGAAGGGTACAGATTCGTCCCCTCTCACCTCGTGGGGGCAGCCTCTGGCCAGGTGGTATGTGACAGGGAAGTACCTGCCTTGAGTGTGGACATGCTGGAGCCAGCGGTGAGGCTCAGCAGAGCAGGCTGGAGCGAGGCCAGCCTGAACCCCAAGAGTGAGGGGCTGGAGGCCAGTGGAGGGTGCAGCACTAAGGATCAGTTCCCCAGCGTAGGGAAGAGCCATAATGCCTGGAGGATCACCTGGGGCACCTTGGGTGGGTGTTGTCCTTTGGGGACCCACAGAGGGTGCTAGGTGATCTGGTCCAGCTGAAGAGCCCAGGGCACCAGTGGACAGGAAACACGTCAGATCTATGCCTTGCCCAAGATTTCAGATGTGAAAAGAGTGTTCCAGGTGGATTTTTGTGCTATCATCTTTCAAGAATGGAAAACTCTGCTTCCTGTTTAATTCTCCTTGGGCTGTGGGGATGTATGTGAGCAGTAGAGCAGGTGGAGGACAAGGGGAAGAATGGACTGAATTACTGGCACAGTAAAATAACATGAGGAAGGAGCAGCAGCACCAGCTTTTCCAAGGAGCCTGCGCAGTCCTGGCTGCTGCTGGGAGTCCTAACAAGTCATGTGTACTCTGCATTGATTGGAACACGTGGTTCAGCCCTTCGGAATTCCTCCCTCAGTGATTTCTGGATTTCATTTAACATTCTTATTTCCTGGGAAACATAAATGAAATCTGACAGACTTACTTGGTTGTTTTCTGTTCTGTCAACCCAACGCTTGGTGTACTGCCAGGTTGTGTGCTTCAACTGGATTGTCTCTACCCTGCAGATATTTATTCTCTGCCCTTTTTAGGAACAGGGTGGATCAAACAACCACCACAGTGGAAACATTTGTATTAATGTACAGGAATGTGAATGATTACCTGAAATTGCTGAAAGTATATAAAGTCACCAGTAAATGCTACCAGGAGCTTCTGTTTTTGACATAAACCAGAGGAAGGAGAATTGTTTTAAGGGATCTGGACAAGTCCAAGTCTGAATGAAATTTAATGAATAAAAAAAAAAAAGAAATTTAATGAATGAACAATGTGTCCAATCAGTCATGTTCTGGAGCCTTTCAAAAGGCCAGGGCATTCTGGATGAGATCTCATAGGGATGAGCAGTTGAGAATTTGAGACAGCCATGCTTTGCAGGCATAAATGTGATGCTTTAAAGAGTTACATGCGTGCGTGTATGTGGGTGTCTGTGTGTGAGAAAACGAGAGATTGATAGATGGGGTGGGAGAAGGAGAAATGATTTGTTTAGCATTTTACATAATGACTGGATTTGACAATTAGTGTCTGAACTTATCTCCTTATTCCCCGAAGGCCAGTGAGAAAAGTATTTTGAAATCTGTCTTCAATGAAAAACATTGGTTTTGGCTCTCTGAGAATTTTTAGTTCTCACTGCTATTTAGGCAGCATATTGAATCTGTAAAATTCAAAGCAAGATCTCTAGAGCTGTTTGTCATTCTGTACCAATCACTTAAGGGCTATGATGTCAGTGAAGATAAGTCATTCCTGTGCTTCCTTTGCTTCATTAAATATGAAATCTCTGATGCACTTTTGTCTTCCTGCCATCCTCTATAAGCTGATTGCTTTGGATTCTGCTTCTTGATGACTTCAGACACCATCACTCGGCTCCCACCTGCAGGCTCTCCAGTGACTGAGAGCCCTAATTAGCATCATCTTGACCAGGGTTTCTGGGCTTGTGCTCAGGTCCTTACTTTACCGTTGGAGCTTGTAAATGTTGCAGAACAACAACAGTGACAATTTCCAGGCTGTTTTTCATAATTAAATGTACTAATCCATGGGATATTAGGATGTGCTGTTTCCTTGAGTTTTTTTTTTTTTTTTGCTAATTATGTTCGTCATTTAATTTCTTTCCAAGTTAGAAAGCCCTCCTGGAGAACTCTAGATTTGAGCTTTTTCAAAGAATTGATTGGATTTTGTGGATTCAATGACTGTAGAGTCTGTTTGCCTGCATTCAAGTATTCTCCTGTAAGAGGCTGAACCTTTAAAAATAATCGGTCTTCTTTTTTAGTTGTGAAATCCCATATTCTGAAGATCTAAAATGGTTATCAAAGCCATTCTATTCTGTTTACAACAAATCAGAGTCAGACAGCTTTCCAAATTTATAAAATAACTAGTGCATTCAGTGTTTAAACATAACTTTATTAAGATTAAAATGAATACATTATATGATACCAGCTCATATATGCAAGTGGCATATAAAATAGGAAAACAGGAAAAAATGTTTTCTAAAAATAGGAAACATTGGTAAGGAATCACAAAAGACTGAATAGCGAAAGCAATCTTGAGGAAAAAGAACAAAGCTGGAAGTATCACACTATCTGGATTCAAAATATACTGCAAAGTTATAGTAATCAAATCAGCACAGTAACAGCATAAAATCAGATACATAGAATAGTGCACAGAAATAAATCCAAACTGTCAATTGATTTTTGACAAAGATGCCAAGAATGCACAATGAGGAAAAGACGGGTTCTTTAATAAATGGGTCTGGGACAACTGGATATCCCACAAAGAAACTGGAAACTGGACTCTTATCTAACCCTATATATAAATATCAAAATTGATTAAACACTTAAATATGAGATCTAAAACTATAAAACTACTAAAATAAAAAAAAAAATAGGACAAAAGCACCATGAGATTGTCCAGGCAATGGTTTTGAGGATGTGACCCCCAAATCACAGGCACCAAAAGCCAGAACAGACACATAGGATGACATCAAATAAGAAGCTTCTGCACAGCGCAGGAGACAGTCAGCAGAGTGAAGATGGAACCTACAGAATGGAAGAAAATATTTGCAGAACATATCTTTGAACATGTTAAATATATAAGGAATTCCAACTATGATAAATAGTGAGACAACCTGATTTAAAAATGAGCAAGGACCCGAATGGATATTTCTCAAAAGAAGACATACAAGTGGCTAATAGGTATATAAAAAAATGCCCCTAATCACTTCACTAATTGGAGAAGTGAAAATTAAAACCACAATGAGATAGCACCTCATACCTGTTAGAATGGGTATGATAAAAAAGACAAAAAGATATCAAGTATTGGAAAGGATGTGGAGAAAAGAGAACCCTTGCATACTACTGGAGGGCAAGGTAAATTAGTATAGCCATTATGGACAACAGGATGGAGATTCCTCAAAAAATTAAAAATAGAAATACCGGGCCAGGCGCGGTGGCTTACACCTGTAATCCTAGCACTCTGGGAGACTGAGGCAGGTGGATTACTTGAGCTTAGAAGTTTTGAGACCAGCCTGAGGAAGTGTGAGACCTCATCTCTACCTAAAATAGAAAAAAGTAGCTGGGTGTTGTGGCAGATGCCCTAGTTACTCAGGGGGCTGAGGTGAGGGGAATCACTTGAGCCCAAGAGTTTGAGGTTGCTGTGAACTATGTCACTAGGGCACAGAGTGAGACTCTGTCTCAGAAAAAAAACAAAAACAAAAAAAAACACTACCATATGACCCAGAAATACCAACCCTGGGTATATATAATCCAAAGGAAACATCAAAGAGATACCTGCACGCCTGTGTTCACTGAAGCACTATTTGCAGTAGCCAAAATATGGAGTCAACTTGGGTATCCATGAATGGATGGACTATTTACAGTGGTTCTCAACCTTCCTGATGCCACAACTCTTTAATGCAGTTCCTCATGTTGTGATGACCCCAACCATAAAATTATTTTCGTTGCTACTTCATAACTGTAATTTTGCTCCTGTTATGAATCATAATGTAAATATCTGATATGCAGGATGTATTTTCATTGTTACACAGGGGTCGCGACCCATGGGTTGAGAACCTCTAATTTAAAAGGATGTGGTATATATACATCATGGAATACTATTCTGCCTTAAAGAAGGAAAGCCTAACATTTGCAACAACATGGATTACTCGGGAGAACATGATTAGTTGAAATAAACCAGGCACAGAAAGATAGTGTACATTCTAAATTATAGATGGAATCTGAAAAAGTTGAACTCCTGAAAGTAGAGAGGAGAATGCTGCTTACCAGGGGCTGGGGTGTGTGTGTCGGTATTTTAGTCAAAGGGCACAAAATTTCAGTTGATAGGAGGAATATGTTCAAGAGATCTTATCATATAGCATGATGACTATAATGAATAATTATGTCTTCCTGAAAATTACTAAGAATACATTTAAGTGTTCTCACTGCAAAAAAAAAAAAAAGCATGTGAGGTAATACATGTTAATAGCTCAGTTTAGCTATTGCATAATATATGCATATTTTAACCCCCCACTTTTCTTCTGTAAATCATTTTTGCGTCTTTTGTGGTGATTTTCACGTGTATGAGTACTATACTTGCAGCCCCGTTTTTCACTTAGTTGGAAAGGCTGTTTTGTGGTGTGTGGTTGTGGTCTCTGATCTCACTGTGACCACCCCCACTCTCCTAAGTTGACCCATGCTCTCAGGACTGCTCTCCTCAGCACCCTCAGACGATACGTGCAGCCTCTGTGTCTTGATCTGTCTCTAAACACACTTTTTCTTGTGTACTACATACTCTTCCAATCTAGCCTCTCAATTTCAGGCAGCTGTACCTTTCAATTGCATGTGGTCAGGGTCGATCATACCTGTATTCTGTTGTTTAATCTCAGCAAAGACTTTCATGACTTACCTGTAGAGTCTGAACATTAAAAACCAATAAGCCTACAGCTAAGGAGACAACAACCAAAGCAAATAGACAACCTATACAATGGGAAAGGATATTTGCATATTTTGAATCAGACCAAAGCTTGGTAACTAGGATCTACAAAGAACTCAAATTAATCCACATGAAAAAAGCCAACAATCCCATATATCCATGAAGAAGACAGACAATGGCTAACAAACATGAAAAAAATGTTCACCATCCCTAATTATCAGAGAAATGCAAATCACAACCACCCTGAGATATGATCTAACCCCAGTGAGAAGGGCCCACATCACAAAATCTCAAAACTGCAGATGCTGGCGTGGGTGTGGAGAGAAGGGAACACTTTTACACTGCTGGTGGGACTGCAAACTAATACCACCTGTTTGGAAGGAAGTATGGAGAACCCTCAAAGAACTCAAACTAGACCTGCCATTTGATCCTGCAATCCGATTACTGGGCATCTACCCAGAAGAAAAAAATTCCTTTTACCATAAGGACACTTGCACTCGACTGTTTCTCGCAGGTCAGTTTACAATGGCCACAATGTGGAAACAGCCTACATGCCCACCAAGCCAGGAATGGATTAACAAGCTGTAGTATATGTACACCATGGAATACTATTCAGCTATTAAAAAAATGGAGACTTTACATCTTTTGTAGTAACATGGATGGAAGTGGAACACATTATTCTTAGTAAAGCATCACAAGAATAGAGAAGCAAGAATCCTATGTACTCAATTCTGATATGAGAACAATTAATGACCTAGTACCTGGTGGGGGAGGGAGGGAAGGGGAGAGCAGAGAGAGAGGGAGAAGGAGGGAGGGGTAGGGAGTCACAGGATGTGACACACATTTTGGGGGTGGGACACAATTATAAGAGGGACTTTACCTAACAAATGCAATCAGTGTAATCTTGTTCTTTGTACTCTCAATAAATCCCCAACAATAAAAAAAAAGAAAAGGAACCACATAGAAAATATTTGAAATAAAAAAAAAAACATAATAAAACAATAAGCCGCATTTACTGTATCTCGATTAAGGAGTGCTCTTCCCACTGGGGCCTAGCCACGTGGCGGAATTCTGCTCCTTCCTCTATGAGCCTGATGTCCTCACACGCTCACCCCTCGGTGGAGTATGTTTAAATAGATTCTCCCTTTCCCACTGCACCAGCGCTCTTGAAGCCAGTGTTAAGGTTTTCTAGGTTCTCAGTCATTGTGTTTCCTCTTCCAGGAGTGTACTTTGACTTTGTCTCTGGAGGTCTCACTCCCACAGCCCGCCATGGTTAGGACAGTTTGATCCTTCGCCGTGCTGCCAAGCAAGCACTGGTGGTCCAGAGTGGTCCTCGGCTGGGGAAACAGCTCAGGCTTTGGTGTCTTTGAAGACACAGTAGCCTGATCTTTAAACTTTGCCGTTATTATTGAGGACCTGAGGTGTTAGACTAGACACTTAGATACTTGAGTGCTGTTGTCTGTCTCATCTCTCTGTCTCTCTGATCTTTTAAAGAGATGGGGTCTTGCTCTGTTGCCCAGGCTGGAGTGTGGTGGCATGATCATAGCTCTTGGGCTCAAGTGGTCTTCCTGCCTCAGCCTCCTAAGTAGCTGGGATTATAGGTGTGAGCTTCCCTGCCTGCCGAAGTCTGCTGTCTCTGGAAATACATCAGCCCTGCAGAATAGATAACTTCACACTTAAAAAAGTTAAGCCTCTAAGTAGGTGGCTTCTGGACCCCAGGGTGGGCCGGGGCCGTGGTGGCCCCCTGTATTTCACAGGTGTCTGGTGTGTCTTGAGTATTTGTCCCCAGCAGACCTCTCTCTTCACTGCAGAAAATCACTGCTGTTCTACGAAAGAATCAGTTCCGCTAACCTTTCAGCCTCATCCTTGTGGGTGTGCTGTGTGGCCAGGAGCTCATTATAAAGAATTCTGTGCTTGGGAATATCCTTCCGTACTTAATGCTCCCTTGGTGAATTTGAAGTGGGAAGTAGGGTCTCTTACACAGCCGTGCTGGTAAGTGGGAAAAGGTGCTTTATTGATGGTTGTTACTGTGGTTGGTGTTTTCTCATAGCCTGAAGTATATGTTTGCGAGTCAAGTACATTTGATTCTTTAAATACATGGGGGGTTATTTTGGAAGAAAGGTGATCACGTTTTAATTTTATCACTTCTCATTTCTCTCATGAATGCGGTGGTCTGAATACATCCTTTTATAAGCTGTACTTGGTGAATTACTTACTGTGATAGCGACCAGATGTATGGGGCAAGTGTCCTGGAGGACTGGGTCATGCAGTGATGGTGACTTTCCCTCTGCTCCCTCCAGGTAGTCTACCCTCCTCACCGTGCAGATCCCAGGTTGAAGCTGTGACAGTGGACCCAGGAGTCTCTGCACAAATGTTACCAGTGAATCGCTCCCAGTTTTCTACTTAAATAGCACGTTGGGGAGGGGATAGCTGTGAATGGAGTTCATCCTTGTTACGTGACTCTCTCTTAGGCGCAAGGTGGCCGTATTAACATATGCTGTCAGTCCAGACATGTTTAACATATTATGTTTATGCTCCCAATAGGTATCAAATACAAGGAAAATCTTTAAAGCTGGGTCCCCTTTACTTATGAAGGAGATACTTTAGTGACGTCAAGTCTTGAGGAATAGATAGAAGTTGGTATTTACCTTACTGCAACGATGACCAAGGGTGATGTTCCACATTTAAATTAGATAGTGATGTGTAGTCCCAGGTTACCCTGTTATCAACTTACAGTGATCAAATTCTGACTTGCAATTTCCTATTTTTATTGTGATTGATTTGTGCTAAGCAAATACAGTTGTAATCTGTATGAGGCACTTTGGGCTCCCTACACAAAGATCAATAATCTTCAGTGTTCCAAGGCCAATGAAACTTGGGTAAAAGCTATTGAGGGGGACAAATCTATTTGGAAAATTTTAAGCCTGGGACAGATCCCAACCCTTCATTATGTAAAGGAAATAAATGAAGTTTAAAAAGTCTTTTTATTACCTGATTTTACACATTCCCCAAGTATATTATATATTCTTCAGTTTATTTACCTCTAAAGGTTGAAGAACGACCGAGTCTTCTCTGAGGATGGACTTTTGGCTCTAGGTACCAGGTTGTCCAGGATGGGGCCGTCCTTTTGGAAAGGTTGATGCAGGTGCAGAGGGTAAGCTTTGAACATGTGGTGGTAAGGCCCTGGTTCTCTGTGGGCCTCTCTTCTCAGAAGTTAGGATTTAGAGGAAGTGGATTCAGTACCCTGAACTCGGAAGGAAATTGAAATTGGCAGTGCAGGATACAACTGTGTGGCTTTGTTCTGTTCTGTTTATGTATTTCCAGAAACACAGAGCAGCACAGAGGGACCTGTGCTGAGTGACGGATGAGCAGAAGGAAGGTTCAGAGGAGGGAGGGGATACTTCTAGTAGGGTAGAATAGGTTTCCAAGAGAAAGTAGAATTTCCTTCTTGGTTATTGGTGTGCATTTTTGCTGAAAAGACTGGCAACCACAGTGGGTTAAACGAGGTAGAAGCTTCTGTTTCTCTCTGTTAGGATGAGGGCCTGAGCTGGGCTGTTGAGGAATGGTGGGGCAGCTCACAAAGGGGCCGAGGACCTGGGCTCCTTCCAGGATGAGGAAACGTTTCGGTGTGGTGTGGTCAAATCCTTCTTGGGGTGAACTAAATTCAGCACACAAGGCAACAATTCCTTCTAGATAAAATTGGTCTTAAACACCTCTTAGGAAAGTGCCACGTTAGAGGCCAGTATTCTGTGTCTTCCTGCTGTAAACAGTAGACTCACTCTCAACATCAAGATGGGATCTCAAACGACGCTGAGAAACTGAGCAAGCCCAGGGAATGATAGATTCTTTTTTTTTTTTTTTTTTTTTTTTTTGAGACAAAGTCTCACTATGTCGCCCTTGGTAGAGTACCGTGGAGTCACAGCTCATGCAACCTCCAACGCTTGGGCTCAAGCCATTCTCTTGCCTCAGTCTCCCAAGTAGCTGGGACTACAGGCACCCGGCACAATGCCCGGCTATTGTTTTGTTGCAGTTGTCATTGTTGTCTAGCTGGCCGGGCCAGGTTCAAACCCGCCAACCTCGGTGTACATGGCTGGCACCATAACCACTGTGCTATGGGCACCGAGCCAAATTACGGATTCTTTTATTCCCCCCATGGTCACTCTGGGCTCATGTGCTCACCAAAGGGAAGGAGAATGGGACTGCCTGCCAGATTTACTTATTCATACTTTTTAAATAGAAACTTTCAAACATATTCAAAAGTGAAGAGAGTTATACATACCCAGATTCAAGGATGACTAATTCTTAGCCAGTTTTGTTTTTTCTACACCTTCCTTCTTCTTACCCATTATTTTGAAGCACATCTTTCTTGTCTTACATTATTTCCTGTCTCAATTTTAGTCTAGAAGGTATTATCTACAATACCTTATTGCATCAAAACATAAACATTACTGATACTTTCTTGATACCCTCTAATATAAAGTTAATGTTATAATTTTCTCAATTGTCTTATACATGTACCTTTTCTCCCGGTTTCTTGAACCAGGATCCGAGTAAGATTTACTCATTGCCGTTTGTTGGTATGTCTCTAATTCCCACTTAAGCTATAGTTTTCCCCTCCGTCTTCCTCCTCCTTTGTGATTTGTTTGTTGAAGAATGTTGTTTATTTTATTTTTATTTATTTATTTTTTTTTGCTGGGGCTGGGTTTGAACCCACCACCTCCGGCATATGGGGCCGGCGCCCTACCCCTTTGAGCCACAGGCACCACCGAATGTTGTTTATTTTTTATAGCAGAGATTTTTTTTTTTTTTTTTCCGAGACAGAGTCTTACTATGTCGCCCTCAGTAGAGTGCTGTGGCGTCACAGCTCACAGCAACCTCCAACTCTTGGGCTTAAGCTATTCTCTTGCCTCAGCCTCCCAAGTAGTAGGGACTACAGGCACCTGCCACAGTGCCTGGCTATTTTTTGTTGTAGTTGTCATTGTTGTTTAGCTGGCCGGTGCTGGGTTCGAACCCGCCACCCTTGGGATATGTGGCTGGCGGCATAACCACTGTACTACAGGCGCTGAGCCAAGAGCAGAGTTCTTAAACAGGGATAATGCCCCTTCCTCATCTCGGGGCATTTGACAATGTCTGGAGATAGTTTTGGTTGTCACAATTGGGGGTGCTGGTGGCATCTGGTGGGTAGAGGCCACCGATGGTGTTGAACATTGTGTAATACAGCAAAAGATTGTCCCCAAAAGTCAGTAGGGCCAAAGTGGAGAAAGCTTGCTGCAGTCTGAATTTTGGTGATCATGTTCCCCATTGTACCATGTAACTTGCCCCTTTGTTCTTTGTATTTTCTGTGATTTGTTAGTTAAATCTCAAGGTCTAGTTAGCTTTAGAGCTGGTGGGGTGTATTTTGGATTGTTTGTGGTTTTTTTTTCTGGCAAGAATTCATCATGGGCTGTGTATTTTCATTAAGGGGGGGAATACATAGTGACTGCTTAGTCTCTCTCTTTGTTATATTATTGGCCATTGATGGTCACTGATTATGTCCTTTAATTCATTAGTGATAGCAAAATAATGATGATCTAATTCTGTCAGCCCTTCCTTATTTGTATACTGGAATACTTACATAAAGAGAACCTTACTTTTACCAATTATTTATTTATACAGTTAGTTCCCTAATGGCACCCTCCAAAAGTTATAACTGAGATTTTTATTTTTTTCGTTTCTATTATAGAGGTAATTGATGTGTTGCAGGGTTTTTTTTTGTTTGTTTGTTTTTGAGATAGGATCTCACTTTGTCGCCCCTGGTAGAGTGCTCTGGTGTCATAGCTCACAGCAACCTCTAACTCTTGGGCTCAAGCAGTTCTCTTGCCTCGGCTTCCCGAGTAGCTGCAACTACAGGTGCCTGCCACAACGCTTGGCTATTTTTTTAGAGATGGGGTGTCATTCCATCTCAGGCAGGTCTTGAACTCATGAGCTCAGCTGATCTGCCCACCTCGGCCTCCCAAAGTGTTGAGATTACAGGCGTGAGTCACCGCACCCAGCCAGATGTGATGCAGTTTAATATTCTTAGTGATGCTCAAATTATCCCATGTTTGGCTAGTGGAAATAAATTTAAATGGGCTCCTCAGTCCTTTCGACAGTGACTCCTGTGTTTTCTGTGCCTTCTGGTGTGATAAATGCCACAATGTTACCTATTTCTTGCCCCAGATTTGGATCCGCCATCACTTGTCCAAGGACCCCTGGTTCCTTTGCTTATTCAGAAGGTACTATGTAGATCGCAGGCATGGTTTATTGCTTCAGAATTCATCATTGTTTCCTGATCTATTTGTCAGATAAAACTAGAGGGTATGTGTGTATGTAGATGAAGCAGATTATTAGTTTAGGTACACAGGATTTCTAGTTAGCCTCATCAATTGTATATCTGTGTTCTTTCATCTGTACCCCAAATCCAGTTCTCAGGGAGGCTATCATATTTTTTTTTTATCTGCTTCCTCTCATGCTGCATACACGGCAGCCTGTGTCTGAAAGGTATTTGGAATAGGTCATCTCTGTGTGATGGTGGATACATAATTAGGTTCATTGATTTTATGTTCTGGTTTTTTTAACTTACATTTTAAATAATTATGTGCAGTATTGCTTGGTTTCCAAAGTCTCATGTATAAACTGTAGCTTTCAGAGGCGTCTTAGTCCCTTTTGGCTGCTGTGACAGAAATGCTGTAGACTGGCTGGCTTTGAACAACAAACAGGTTTATTTCTCTCAGCTCTGAAGGCTGGAAGGGCCAAGGTCAGGGTGCCGGCAGAGACTGACTGGTGATGGTGCATTTCCTTTCCGGATCTTCACTTGGCTAGAGGGGTGCTAATCCTGTGAGGGTAGAGTCCTCTTGACCTAATCACTTCCTAAAGCTCCTCCCCCGCCCCATACCACCCTGGGGATGAAGTTTTAGCATATGAATGGGGGCTGGGGAGGGGCTTGCTGTTACCCCAGTCCTGTTTCCTCCTGTTCCATAGGTAGCAATTGAAAAAAATTAAGGTTTACCCTTGTAGTGTTTCTTGCTTCCCCCTCCCCCAAGCCAAACTGTATCCAGCTTTATTATCAGAAAAGTAAACAATCACGGTATTCATAAACAATCACGGTATTTCAGGCAAGACATGGGCAGAGGACCCTTAACAGTATACGGCAACTTTCAAACTCCCCTCTTCAATTATGGGGGGTCAGGTCCCAAGAGGTGACTGGGTTTAAGGGAGTTAAGACTATGCTGAAGGCAGAGGGAGAACAGGACATAAAAACAAACTAGTTTTCCAAACCACAAGGCATGTGTGTCAAGGTGGCTGTGTTGACATCAGGGAATCCCTTCTCTCGGGAGCCAAGAGGAAGTCTCTCAAAACTAGAGGGAAAAGACATTTCCCTTCATATCAACCTAGCTTTGGAGACGTGCTATTGTGACCTATGCCCCTTCCTCAAAAAATAGTGATGTGTTCTGTGTGCTAACAACATAGCTTAAAAATAAAAAGCAAGACAAAATTCTGCGTTTTTCTAAAACTTGTTAAGAAATAGTATTTGAAACTGTACAGTCACCAGCGGTACACAATTATCAAAAATACACACACTTCACTTGGCGTCTCCAGCACCTGCAGCTTTCTGTGCCTGGTCTGTGTTGGCATCTCTGTTTTCTGCAGGATATTCCCCTCCTTGTCGGCGTCAGCTTTTCCCTGTTTCCCGGTGGTCATCTTCTCTCCCCTCTGGCTTTGGAGGAGCAGGATTAGCAGACACCCTTGCAGATCTCTGTGGTTCATCCTGCGCCTGGGCTTCATCTTCTTTAGCTTCTCCTCCAGCCTTTTTCTTGGGCATGGTGGCAATGGCGGCGGGTCGTGAGTGCTGGATGCGGGGATGCGGGGATGCAGCAACGCACAGGCTTGGCTCCGTCTGGGGGTTGTTCTCGCCGCCTCCTCTTCACACTGCTACTCTTATCATGTTTCTTTTCGTACGAGTGTATACATATGGCTGTGCCCCTGTGCAGCAAGCTTTCGTATTTGCTTTTCCCTCTCTTCTCAGTTAAACCGTAGCATGTTGTACACACGTCTCCACTTTGCCTTTTTCACTTAGTCTCTCCCACTTCTCATTTCTCAGTGGCGCACAGAGCGTCCTCACTACCTGCAGCTGCTGCGTCCTCTGCTGCCTGGATTTGTTCTACCTTATTCAGTCTGTGCCCTGTAGATGGACACATGGGTAGTTTCTGTCTTCTGCTCTCTCGTTCTGTGGAGATTAGCCGCGGCACTCTTAAAGATCATTTTTCTTTTTTAACTTCGTGGCAGTTAAGTGTATATTTGGTGTGACGCCTTTTATGAAGACAAAGAAGGATGGCTACAGAGACGGTTGGGATTGAACCAGAGCCTCAGAGCAAGAAAGGGGAAGGGAATAATATTTGGGAGAGATGGAGAAGGGTGTTTCCGTGGAGCAGAAGTTGTATTGTCTAGTTGAAGTTAAGTGAGCCTTACAGGAAGATCGATTACATTTGAATTTCAAAGGTCTGTATTGCCAGGCCAAAAGCTATGGATTTTATACCGCAAACCAGGAGTTGGCATTCTTTTTCCTATAAAGGACTAGATTGTAAATATTTTAGGATACTGTCTATGTTACAGCTACTCTACTGTTGGAACACAAAAAAGCAGCTGCAGATAGTTCAGAAGTGTATGTGCCTGTGTTCCAAGAAAATTCGATTTATGGGCACATGAATTTGAATGTCATGTAATTTTTATGTATTATGCAGTGTAATTTTGGTTTTTTCCCCCTCCTAGCCATTTAAAAATGTAAAAAACCTCATTCTTAGCTTGTGGGCCATGGCTTGCCAACTTCTGCTGTAGGCATTGGGGAGCCATAGACCATTTTTGAACATGGGAGAGTCCTGCTCAAAAGGGTTGTCGTCAACTGAAGAGGGAAGGGGCCCAAGTTCAGGAGATGATCAGTGGTTGCAAGGTGGGTGTAGTTGGAAGTGGGAGTGGAAGGTGGACTTTTCTTTTTCTTTCTTTTATTATGTAAGACTAGAGAACTATTGGGTAGCATGGAGCTTATTATATTTTTTTAATATGGGATTTATATTTACATGTAGAAACTATATGTTGTAGCTTTCCACAGATTATATACGGGGAGAGCTAAACCCACCATTCACATTGTGGGGACTTAGACCAAAATTCTCCCATTCTTTATCTTCTTTCTTCTCTCCTCACTATTATAAAACCTAATATGGAGCCCCTTCAAAGGTTAATAGCTGTCTATCTTGTTTCTTATTACCTTTGCAGGCAAACTGTTGAGAAAATAGTATTTTGTTTGTGGGAGGAAAATCAAAGATGGGGTAAATGAAAAGTACATTTTCATATAATGGAAATTATTAGAGCACCTTTTAAAATGTCACTGCAGATTAATGCAGACGAGAAGGAGCTGCATATATTTGAAAGTAGGTCAAGTTCGCTCATGTTTATGAACGAGGTGAATTACAGTGTGGGTTTAGGTTTATAAAATCAGGTGATACTGTAGTTTATATGAATTATCCTAGCCCAAATGGTATTATACAAAAATATAATTAAAATAAATCGAATTTGTTTTTTTTTTTTTTAGTCCTTTGTGACTGAGTATTTTATCCCTAATATTCCACAAATTTAATAAACTAGTAAAAGCAATGAGCTGCTTGTTATTGTTCACATTTCCTGTATTGGACATAGAATCTACTCTAGGGAATTAAAGCTGAAGTAGATTTAATGTAGGGGGGCAAGAGCTTCTAGAATTCTTAGAAGTTTTGGAGGAAAAGGCTTTAGGCTAAGCTTCGAGGATACTCCCCCCTCCCAGAACCAGTTTTTCCTACCAGAATCAGGAAAGTTGCTGTGGCAACTGCCCTGGGAAGCTGTTGAATTGGGAACCTGGTAGTTGAGCTTCTAGCTCAGACACTGCCTCCTGCGTAGAGAGATGTGGCTTCTCAGCCAGGCCCCTGACTTCTGCCTTTCTTCCCTGTGACTCAGTTCCAAATCAGAGTCACCTATGGGCTCATCCTATTGGTATGTCTTGTGTCATGTTGGACACCACAGCAGTAAAGGGGTCTGGGCAACATGTCATGTTCAGGTCTGCGGCCTTTCCATGCTGCAAGTGAACCAATCTGTGGTGTTTGCCATTTTTTCCAACTTTATGCAATGCCTCTTCACATGCGCATGATACCACAGGCATTGCAGGGCAGCGAATCAGAATTTCTCCTCCTTAGATACGTGCAGTGCATTCTGATAGACCTATCCAGAGGTAATGGTAACTGGTGTTCCTCCTGTACAGCAGTGTCACTAGTTGCCTAATTACTAATGCTACTGATGACAGAGAGAACCTAGTAAGGCAATGTTTGCTGTTTCAAAAAGATCTCTTTAAGGTTGAAATTGTTGTGAATAATACTAGGAAGGGAATACCTGTGGTTTAATAGTAAAAAGTCGGCGATGGTGGAGTTGAGACGTCAAAGACAGTATTTAATTTTCCCCTTGTAAGATGGCATGTGAAAATACTGTCCTGGTCACCTCACGTAAGCATTGATGTTGCTAACCTACGTGTGCTGTACTGACGCAGCGTTTGCTCACAGTGTTGCTGGCTAACTTCCTGACTTCCAGGCACAGCTTTTTTGTTCTTCTGAGTAGGAACAGTCACAAGTGAGTACGTAGAAAGTGTATTTCAAGTAGAGGGTCACTGATTTTGAAATTGGGCAGATCTGGATTCAAGTCGTAACACCGCCACTTAATAGATTTATAAATTTTAGTCAAGCGTGGACCTTTCTGTGCCTGTCTCAGGGCATGTTGTAAAGTGATGCTCAGCGCAGGTCTGGTGTCGAGGTGGCTGCTGCTGTGGGTGTGGCAGCAACACCTCCACCACCATGGTCGTCTTCATTACCATCATCACCATTGGTGCCTGAGACTCTTCTGCCCTTTGGTCATCTCCTGATGGATTTTCTACGTGGTTTGGCTCCTTGTGTCTCTCTGCAGCAATACTTTTCTTGCCTGTAACACACAGGTCCCTTGGATGTTGATTCCTTTTTTTGCCTGTGGGATATTTTCCTGCTCTTCAAGTACCCTTGGATTTCTATTAGACTTTCTCTTTCCTCCAGGGAAAAGATCTCTGCGAAAGCTTAGTCAGCATCCGAGCAGTCATGGTGTCTTTCTGCTGTCCTGCAGACATTGAGACCTACTCCTGAGGCTCAAGAGGAGGATGGCAGCCCACCCGCACTACCCCACCTTAACAAGATTACTGTTTCCATTTCCATGATGATTTCAAAATGAAATGGCCTTAATTCTGTTGCCTTTGCATTTTTCTGTCTTGATTCCATCTCTCCTTTGTCTTCTAGTGATTTGTAAAGTAGGGTGGGCGACAGTCGCTGGGAGCATGTTGGGCTTACTTAGCAAAGCCTCCAGAATGGCTGGATCTCACGCAGCTTTAGAGAAAATATAAGGAGTAATAAATAAAAGGTTCAGTGTGATCCTCCACACTGGTGAGTGCCCAGTGAGTTTCTGTAGAAGGTTCCCATTTGGTTTTTAGCTATGTTTTGTTCTTCAATCCTTAGGGTTTATTGGACTCCTGTGTGGAATAGGCTTGGCTCCCACACTTTCCTGCTTGTGTGTGTGTGTATCTGGGTGTGCCCGGGTTTTCTGTCTCCTTCTTCTTGAGTGTGCTATTACACAGCACGGGCAATGTGCCCCATACAGTTAAGTGTAGTGGGTTTGGGTTCTGCGATGGCTTGTGACAGCCAGCTGTAACTACTGCCTGCTTGGCAGTGAGCATGTGTTTCCCTCTCTCTCTTAATGTTTAACCTCAAGGACCTTGAACATGAGCTGCTAATTATTTTGTGCAAACTCTTTCTGACGTTTTTGTTACCTTGGCTAAAAAATTGAGTTGTGTTTAATACTTTGCTATATCTGAAGACTTGAGTTTGAGTGAAATGTTCAGTTAGCCTATCATCTACCCCATCAAATAGATTTATTCATTCATTCAACAAGCATTTATTGAGCATCTACAAAGCCCTAGGCATTTTGCTGGATATTGGCAACATTACTGACAAAGGAAAATATTTGTATATAGTCGGTACAGAGAATTTAGGACAGAGTTGGAGTTGATAAGTAGGTCTTGTAATACTTAGTAGGGAGGGTGTTTAGACTTTTCCCTAAGAACAGTGGGCACCCAGTAAGGGGTTTACACTGAGTGAGCTGTGGGCAGAAATGCAGTAAGAATGCAAGTGAGGAGCCCAGCTGGGACGGCATTGTAGTAATTTGTGCAGGAGGTGATGGGATGACAGTGTTCTGGAGCGAGAGAAGAGTACAGATTTGAGAGCTGTTTAGGAAATAAAATGGTCAGGGCTTGGATGATAGATGTGGGAGTGAAGGAGAAGGTGGTATCAAAGATGATGCTCCCACCTCTGGCTGTGGCAGTTGGATGGCTCTGGGAGCCACTGAGGTCAGAGACACAGGAGGGGAGCACCTTGGGAAGGGGTGCAGGGGAGAGGTGCTCAGTTCATTTTTTGATGGGATAAATTTGAGGCTGGGTGTGGTGGCTCACATCTATAATCCTAGCATTCTGGGAGGCCTGGGGGTGGGGGGAGGATCACTTGAGCTCAGGAGCTCGAGACCAGCTTAAGTAAGAGCAAGACCCCCATCTCTACCAAAAGTAGAAGAAAATAGCTGAACCTCGTGGCAGACACCTATAGTCCCAAATACTTACGAGACTAAGGCAGTAGGATTGATCTCTTGGGCCCAGAGCTTGAGGTTGTTGTGAGCTATGATGCCATGGTGCTCTAGCCTGGGTAGCAGAGTGAGACTGTGTCTCAAAAAATAAGGATGAATTTGATTTGCTTGTTAAAGACCTTGTGGAGATAGAAAGTAGACTTGGATAAGGAGTGTAAGGGAGAATTGTGGCCTCTATCTGCGGGTCTGGTGGGTGCAAGTCCTGAGGTCATGTGAAGTTGACCAGGCAGGGGTTAGAGTAAGAGGAGAGGAGGAACTAGGAGAGGGTTCAGTGATGTTCAAGCAAACAAGACCTTGTGGGAGTTGGTGGCGCTGAAAAGGGATGGGTTTGAAGGATGCAGGGAGCCCTCTAGAGTAGCTGCTGTTGCCCAGTGCTGTCCAGACAGGTGAAGACTAGAAATGGATGAACTTGGCTATCACAGGCTCTGGTGTAGGCTGAGCAGAAGTCATAGGAGGAATAAGATGTGTAATTGGAGACCTGTGTGGAGAGCTCTCACAGACACCCTAGCTGCACGGGAGGGCAGAGCAGGGCGGGAGCCTGGGGAGTTTGTGGGCTTGTGGTGGCAGTGCGTAGGTGAAGGGTAAAAGGCACATGTGCCTCCTGCCTTCCTCCCTTGTCCCACTGACTATTCTAGGTGATCCATCCTTAGAAAAAATAATTTAGGGGCGGTGCCTGTGGCTCAAAGGAGTAGGGCGCTGGCCCCATATGCCAGAGGTGGTGGTTCCAAATCCAGCCCTGGCCAAAAACTGCAAACAAAACAAAACAAAAAAAACTTTAGAAAGACTTTGCAATGATCACACACAGAGAAGACAAAAGTACAGCACAAAGCATAATTCCCTTAAAGAATAATTCCCTGAACCATTTGATTGTAAGTTGCTGACCTAATGCACAATCACTCAAGATTACTTTTATTTTAGCAGGTATTCTTTACAAAAGGACATTCTTGAACATAACCACAGTACAATCATCACAATTGCTGTCATTTAACCCTCAGACGCCATTCGAGTTTCATCAAATGTCCCAGTCACATCCTTTACAACAGGACGATCAGGGTCAGAGTCATAGGTTGCGTGTACTTGTCACGTGTCCTCAGACTCCTTCCATCTGGAACAGTTCCGAGTCTTTCCTTGCCTTTCATGATTGTGAACCTCTTGAAGATGAAGGCCAGTTATTTTGCAGAGTACCCCTCAGTTTGGGTTTGTGCCTTTCTTCATTATTAAATTCAGCTCATGCACCTTTGTCAGGAGTATGGCAGAAATGATGCTGTGTTCTTTTTGTACCCTATCTCATGATGCACAGTCTCCACTTGTCCTTTACTGACCATGGTCACCTCATCACTTGATTGAGGTAATCTCTATAAAGATTACTCTTTTTCCTGTTCTACTGAATGAGCATTTGGGGGGGAGGTACTTTGGGTACGTTACTATCCCCATTACTCGTCAGGAGTTCATTTTATTTGTTCATTTGATCAGTATTGTTTCGTCTTTCATCTTGAGCTCAATAAGCCATAATCTACTATCATTATGTTGAAATTGTTCTCAATTTGGCCAGTGGGTGCTCTTTCAAACTACCCTGTTTCCTCGAAAATAAGACAGTGTCTTATTTTAAGGTGTGCTCCCAAAGATGTGCTAGGTCTTATTTTCAGGGGACGTCTTAGCTTTCCTGTAAGTAGGTCTTATTTTTGGAGGATGTCTTATTTTTGGAGAAACAGGGTATGTGCTTTTGATGTGTCTCCATCATGCTTTAAATACATTTTTACTTTCTGGCAGGGTCATTTTGTGCTCTCTCTTCTCCAGCCCTAGAATCTTTTTTGTTTATTTGTTTGTTTGTTTTCTCCCCACAGAGCTGTGGTTTGTTTATGACTGAGGAAAGGTAATTAGAAGCCAAGATCTGAGCATCAAGTGTGCTCTTTGCTATTGGGTATCCTTTCTCCCAGACCTCAGCGGACAGAGCTGAGGAATTCAGTTGTTTCTTTTCTTTTTTTTTGAGAGAGTCTCACTTTGTCACCTCTCATAGAGTGCTGTGGCGTTATAGCTCACAGCAACCTCAAACTCTTGGGCACGAATAATTCTTTTGCCTAAGCCTCCCAACTAACTGGGACTACAGACACCACCCTAGTGCCTGACTATTTTATTTTTTTCCATTTTTAGTAGAGTTGGCATCTGATCTTGAACTCTTGGGCTCAAGTGATCCTCCTGCCTCAGTCTCCCAGAGTGCTAGGATTATAAGTGTGTGCCACCATGCCAGGCCCAGTTGGTTCTGTTTGTTTACAGTGCTTATGGTGTATAAAGCTGCTTAAAACACTGAATTAGTGAATACTGAACCCTTGCTCCTATGGGTTAGGTTCCTGCAGGCTTCTGGTCACAACATTTTTTCAGCTAATCAGTACCTAACCCTGCTTGATGCATGTTTTTATTTAAAGACACCTTACTTAATATATATTGTTAATTTCTTAACATGGAACTCATGGCCAAGAACATTATAATAATTCATGTCTGAATGAAGCTTATCTGACACATGTATTTGCTCACTTTAGGATTCCTCTAAGTTTTCCCCTTTTCTGGGCCACCTTGGAACCGCCTCCCACACCTGCTGGCATCACCACACCCTTTCCCATGTGATGGCTTCAGGGCTGAATTTCAGCACAGGGGCAAGAAGGGGAGGGGTCTTATGATCACATTTCTTTTCTGATTCTGTATTGTACCAATTTAAGATAGGATGACATTAACGTATTTATAAATCCTCTTTTTATTCTCATAAGTTAAAACAATGTAATTATTATGAACTTTAAGAAAAAAAATTTTCAAAGCTGGTGAGGCCTAAGACTTGAAAACTGAATTGATGTTATTGACTTTTATGGCAGTACTGTGCCATATGGAAACAGGCTTAGGGATAGATTGTGGGAGATCATAAGTGTGCCAGAGCTTTAGGAGAATGTTCCCGGTCGGGAGACCCACTCTTCCTGGGGGTATTGGCCTCTCTTTGTAGACAGGAAGTCTCTGGAGGGTAGGGACTGTATCTGATTTACAGATTACTATGTCCCCAGAGTCTGGCATGTGAAGTAACTGGTGACCATTTATGGGCTTCATTCATTCATTATTTTTTTTGAGACAAGATCTTGCTCTGCCCAGGCGTGAGTGCAATGGCATCATCATAGCTCACAGCAACCTCAAACTTCTGGAGTTCAAGCGATCTTCCTGCCTCAGCCTCCCGAATAGCTGAAACTCCAGGTGCAGGCCACCAGGCCCAGCTAATTTGTCTATTTTTTTGTACATACGGAGTTGGGGTCTTGGTGTGTTGCCCAGGCTGGTCTCAAACTCCTAGCTTCAAGTGATCCTCCTGCCTTGGCCTCTAAAGTGCTAGGATTACAGATGTGAACACTGTATGTGGCTGTGGACTTTATTTGACCATGTTCTACCAAATGGTTGCCCAGCTTTCTGTCCAAAATCCTTTCCTTCTTCTATAATGCTCTTGGCTCTTTCTTTTCAGTTTCCCTAGAAGCGTGGAGGAAATCTTACAGGCCCTCTCTGCCCAGAGGGGTCATTCTCTCATGAGTTTCTGAAGACTTGGAGAGTTTTTGTTTTGCTCTGTTTTTAAAGAGACTTGGTGTTGCATCTTACCTGTGCTCAAGTGATCCTCCTACCTCAGCCTCCCAAGTAGCTAGGACTATAATTGTATACCACTGACCGAGCAGGCATTTTGGCAAGTTTTTATAACCTTGTAGCTAAGACCATCAGCTTTGCAGTTGAACAGAGTCACGTTGGGGATTCTACCACTTACTAGTTGTATCAGAGGTAAGTCATGGAACTTTGGCCAATTCGTTTAATAATCTGTAAAATGGAAATAAGAGCAGTGCCTACCTCACACGATTTTTCTGAGTATTCAATGAGACAGCATTGTGGAGGGAAAGGCAGTCCCTGGGTTTACGAACAAGACAGGTTCTATAGGTTTGTTCTTAAGTTGAATTCATATGTTCGTCGGAATAAGTACATTCATCTATTGCCTCTGTAAGTGTAAGTCGTACATCAGTCGGATGTTTGTAACTCAGGAACTTTACTATAATAGCTTCTGTTCATAGTGTGAGTTGCACGTAAGTTAGACATTTATAACATGGGGACTACCTGTACTTAGCAAGAGGCTGTACTTTGTGAAAATGTCAGTGCTGACTAACTACATGGAGCCTCTGTAAGTTCACCACCCAAGGGACTGTAATAAACTGGTCAACGGAAGCTGTCAACATAAGGAACTAGGCCTACTGTACTGTTACATACATGTGGTGCATGTCTGGTTTTTGAAAATTAAGTCGACTTAAGGAGGTAGTCACTGTAGGACGGTGGTCAACTATGGAGGTTCTACTGTATTTATAGGGGACCGAGCATGTTATGATTTTTTTCTGAAGAATAGGCCCTTTCCCTAACTTCAGAATAAACTCCAATTTGGGAGTAGAGATCTTGTTTCCTACTTCTTGCTTGTGTCTAAGCACCCTTCTCCCCACCTGCCCACCCCTAGCCTGGTGCTGTGCTTCGCAGATCGGAGGTATTAAGTATATATGTTCATTTGTCATTCAGCAATCTGCCTTCACTCTAAGATCTCTTTGCCTAGACATGATCTTGCTAATCGAGCAATTTC